>NW_027672497.1:0-457000 GCF_964165515.1 Mesoplodon bidens
AAATAAATTCAAACCACAAAATCACAGCTGGTCACTGAGGCCTTCTGCGGCCGTGCTCACCCCCTTCCCCTGTCAGAAAATGAGAAGTCACCCAGGTGTTTTCTCAGATAGAGACAAGGCTGGTTGGGACGTTCATCTCTTGCAAATCAGAGCTCTGCCAAGGGGCTTCCCTGGTGGCGCAGTGGTTGGGAGTCTGCCTGCCAATGCAGGGGACGTGGGTTTGAGCCCTTGTCCGGGAGGATCCCATATGCCGCGGAGCAACTAGGCCCGTGAGCCACAACTACAGAGCCTGCGCGTCTGGAGCTTGTGCTCTGCAACAAGAGAGGCCGCGATAGAGGCCTGTGCACCGCGATGAAGAGTGACCCCCGCTTGCCACACCTGGAGAAAGCCCTCGCACAGAAACGAAGACACAACACAGCCAAAAATAAATAAATTAATTAATTTAAAAAATTAAAACAAAAACAGAAAACACTGTCTCTAAAAAAAAAAAACAGAAAAAAAGCTTTGCCAGGGAGGTCAGTCTGTATGTTCTGTTTGAAAACTGCAGATGAAGGGTGCTGATCCCACCTCTGATCGGCCTGGTTTCGTTTGTTTGTTTGTTTTATTCTGTCTGTACCTCACTTCTCTCACCTGTAAAATGGAGGTAATAACAGCATTGACTGTAAAGACCAAATGGGTTAATATGTGTGAAGTAGTAAACTGTGCCCGATACCACAGACTCCTTCTGTGAATGTCCGCGTTGCTGTCTGTCTGTTTGCTTGTTTTTGTTGCTTTCTTGATGATGTGGGAGGACAGCACCATCTCAACCCGATCACGGCCATCCTGGGGAGAGCTTTGATTTGCATCGTCTCAGTCCCAACCCAGAGCAAACTTGACCTCTGAACACTCGCATATCATCTTGCTTGTTGCCCAGGGACCTTTCTGGGTGTGGGTGTCAGAGGCAGGCTGAGCTCCCCTGATCACTGCTAGAGGGATTCTGAGAATCCAGCTGGTCTCTGTGGGGTGGCACCTGCAGGACAACTCCATAAATTCGACTTGCAGGCATCCAGGCAAATCAACCTCCACTACTTCTTTTTTTTTGAGATTAACAATGAACCATTATGAATGAGGTGAACCAAACTAGCTAATATTTATTGAGGCTTGTTAGGTACCAGCTGCTATGCCATACACTGTTTTATTTAATTCTTAGCCCAACCCATTTTACAGAAGCGGGCTCAGAAAAGTCAAGTAACTTGCGCAGTTACAAATCTTGTAAATGATAGGTCCAAGATTCGAACCCTGGCTGTTTGACTCCAGTATATTGTCATTTTTGTAAACTTTTGTTTTCAAAACATAATCTACATCTCGAAAAGAGCACAACTGATAAGTGTACGCTTGAAGAATTTTCACAGAGTGTATGCACCCACCCTAACCAGAACCCAGAACAAGAAGCAGAACATCACCACCCACCCCCGCCCCTCCGAGAAGACTCCCTGTGCTCACTTCTGGTTAGCCCCTCCAGCTTGTCTGACTTCCAATCATAGATTAGTTCTGCTTGGTTTTGAACTTCATGGAAATGGAATCTTACAGATTCCATTTGCTGCCTGGTTTCTTTCACTCAACTATGTGAGGTTCGACCACGTTGTCTGATGTAGCTGTGGTTCATTCATTCTCACTGCTGCATTGCTTTACACTCTGTTATCTATTCCTGCAGAACAAATTATGGCAAACTTAACGGATCCAAAAAACACACACTTATGTCACAGTTTGTGTGGGTCAGGAATCCGGGCACTGCTTAGCTGGGTTCTCTGCTCAGGGTCTCTCCCAGGCTGCAATGAGGGAGGTGGCCAGGGCTGGGGTCTCATCTGAGGCTCAGCTGGGGAAGGATCCTCTTTCCAGTTCATGTGGTGGTTGGCAGGATATACAGTTTCCTGAGGGTTGTTAGTTAGTCTGAGGGCCTCGCCTCCTTGCTGGCTGTTAGCCAGAGATCTTGCACTGTTTCTTGCCATGTGGGCCTCTCCATAAGGTGGCTTGCTTCATCAAAGCCAGTGAGAGTCCATAGAGAGAGTCTCCAGGCAAGATGGAAGTTACAATCTTCTGTAACATAATCACAGAAATGACATGCCCATCACCTTTGCAGCATCTACTGATTAGAAATAAGGTACAGTCCTGCCTACTCGCAAGGGGAGGGGACACAGAGGTGTGAACACCAGGGATAATTGGGGGCCGTTGTGTATGCCTTTTGGTCTGCACATGTGCACATATCTCTTGGGTATATATCTAGGAGTAGAATTTCTGGGTCACACATACGTCCGGCTTTACGAGATTCTGCCAAACATTTTTCCAAAGTGCAGGTACCCTCTACACTCCCTCAGCAGGCTATGAGCTTCCCAGTTAGAGCACATGATTTCAATACACTCCTCCCCTCTCTCCTTACAGAAGGAGTGTTTGAGCTGGGGCTCTTTGGGACGACAGGTCCTAATTCTGGCCCCATGTCAGAATCACTGAATTCCCGGGCCGCTTCGCCAGACATTCTGATCATTTGAGGGCTCAGATACAAACTGGAAGGTCCACTCCATGAGGCGAGGATCCCTGTACCCTTGGTGCCCGGAGCAGTACCTGGCAGCAGTACCTGGCAGGTACCAGGGAGCTGGCACTCAATAAATGTTTTTTTGATTAAGTGAATGAGTTTAGGAAATATTGTTCAAGAGATGGGCCCCAGGGCGGGTATAAGCTGCTTAAACGGGAAGGAAACTTTGTTGTGACTGAGGCTGTGTTCATTTTTCTGGGAAGAGGGCTCAGAGCCTCAACCAGGTGTGTCCCCAACAAAGGTTAAAGGCCGCTGTGATTGGATACTGTCCGGCTTAGGTATTTTATCACATGAAGAAAGAATTGTTCCCGGGGTAGGTGGCATGGGAACTGTGGACAAGGTCCCATGGTCCTTAGAAGTAAAAAGTGAGACAGTGCTTGCCTGGGGTGGCTCATAAACTGACACCTTGCTTGTTTTGACCTTTGACCCATGGTAGCTCTTTTGGTACATCTAGCCACTGCCTGGCCTCCTGGGACCCTCCCTGTGTCTGTCTGTTGAACAGAAAATTCCAGAAGGCCTCGGTGCCCTGAGTTTCCATCCGGGGCAAGCCAACATGAGCCCTAGCTTTTGAAAAACCCCTTTCAATCCATAGAAAGCCTCCCAGTTTATCTGGTTTGAGATGACCTCATCCTTTGTCACCTTCTCTCTTGTTTTCTGGAGGTTGCTCAGCGTCTTGCTGCTGTCTGCATTCTTTTCTCACATGAACAGTGCACCTATTTTGGGCATTTTGTCGTTGTTGTTTTGGGTCATTCCCGTCACACATTTTTTGTATTCCTTTCCAGTCAGATCAACCTCATGCCTCTCTAGACATTTCTTCTCAGGTTTCCTCTGAATCATTTCGTTTGGTCTAAATATGTCCAGTGTTTCCTCCTTCCTCACTGCACTCCACATAGACCCTCTCTTTTCCCCGGAACAACTGTTCTTTTCTTTCGAATCCCTGACCCAAATCCTCATCTTTCACCATGTTTTCTGACTTCTCCTAAGAACTGATTGTTTTTTGAAACTTAAGCCTCAAATATCATCCCTTCTAATCTGCGTCTGAATTTGGATCATGGTCAAGAAGCAGGGGAGACAGGAACGTGGATGCGTAATTAGGATCCTCAGCAGAAGGGCTGAGTGTTCATCGGTGGGGGGGGGGGCGGTCAGAGGGGCCTGGGGATGGAGCAAGAGGTATCTTCTTCTGCCTCAGGTAGGGCTTAGGGTGGGGTTGTCAGGAAAGCGCTAAGAAAAAAGGACCCATTTGACTTGAGTTCTGAAGGAAGAGTAGGATTTCCGGAGGTAGAGCAGGGAGAGCAGAGGATGGTCCAGGGCAGAAGCAGTGGGAATGGAGGCTAGAAGATGAGTCATCAGAGAAGCTAGGGACAGGAGTACAGAAGGAGAGGGGTGGCCAGGTGCTGAGACCGCACACTGAAGGTCCATGGTCAGCCCTCAGATATGTTTGTCTGGCTTTCCCAACGTGTTAAAAGACTTTTAATTAGTTGCTGAATGGAGAGGCCTCTTTCTGTGGAGTGACAGAGAAACCTATTCAAATTGTCTTTAGCATGAATGCAAATTCACTGATTACCAAAAATGAAAATTCTAGAGGGAACCTCTGGGTTCAGGCTCAGATGATTTCATGAGGCCTTGGCCTCTCTCCAGCTCTCAGGGATTCTTTGAACCATGTGGATCCAACCTTAGACAGAATCTCTGTATAATGGTCACAAAAAGGCGGCCGAAGCTCCAGCCCTTACATCTTCTCAGCTTTGAATTCCATAGGGAAGGATAAGAGTCTTTTTCCTAAGCTTCCCCCAATGGCCTCACTGCTTATCATTTTCTCTGGGTGGGTCACAAGCCCATTGCTGAGCCAATTATTGTGGCCCAGGAGACTGCTCTCATTGGCTGAGCTTGAGCCAACATGCCCATCCCTGCAGCCAGAGGTGGAATCAACAGCGTCTCTGAGAAACTGGACTGAGACTAGGAGAAAGGTGTTGTCCCCAAAGGGGGATCATAACGCCATAATATTTTAGAAGAGAGGTGAATTGTTATTAGGTGACAAAAACCAGATGTCTACCACAGTAGCCAACATGTACAGATCATTAACATCTGGATTTATGCCTTTTTTTGCGAAAATGGGAATATCTGGCAATACCTGGACTCTCTTCTTGTATATAGATCAACAATCTGCTGGGGCTGAGTAGAGGCTCCCTCTTTAGATACAGCCTATGTTCTGCCTGCCCAATGCACTGCTCATATTTCCTCTCTGGCTCCTGGAAGCACTTGAATTTTTATTGCCAGCATAATTTGATTCTGTAAAGAAATCTGTTTTTCCCACCAGAATGGAAGAGCCAAATGTACAGGGGTCAAATAGCTCTCCTGTGCTCCCACAAACTCCTGAGGACAAATGCCTGGCCATTTTTGGTAGTCTCATTCCTTGCTCATTTTAAAAGCCTTCTTTAAAAAAAATATTGAATACATAGTGATTTTAGAATCTGTTATCTGATAATTCCAACATCTGAAGTCTTTGGGTGGGAGTGGCAGAGGGGTGGTGTCTCAATGTCTTGTTTGTTGTTTCTGCTTACTCTGGCTCATACTGACTTATTGCTTGGATGCTTAGTAATTTGACTGTGATCTCATTCTTGATTGAACTTAATCTGTGGGAATCCTGAGGGGTCTGATTCCTGCTTGCTTTGCTCTCGGAAGTCTTTTTTGTTTGTTTCAGCTGGATGCCGGGGATGCTAATAACCTCTGAACACTGACATTTATTTCCTCAACTTGGAGTTTTCCCACTGAATACATGGAGTATAAACTTGAGCCCCAGAACGACGTGGTTACAAACCTTCAGGGTGATCATCATCATCATCAGTATTGTGGCCATTATTAGTTTTCCCCTCCAGAGCCACATTGAAAACTACAGGTTTTCATAGGCTCTCCTTTCTGAAAGTCCAGAAAAAAAAAGTTTTTAAGCCCTCCTCTTGGCAGGGTGTGGAGCATCTTTGAGGGTGCCAGCTTAATACAGGCATCTTAGCCTTGGTTAGCTCATCTTGCAAAGGCCCAAGGCATAATCTCCTGTTTCCTGCACTTACTAAAGGCAAATGGCTTCCTCATTTGCTTATGCTTTGGTTGTAGCTCACTCTGTTTGTGTGTGTGTCTGTATGTTCCTTTGAGATTGCCTACATAAAAATTGTTTTTTATTCTGGGATTTTGGAAACACACACAAAACTAGAAAAGCCTGCGATTAACTCCATGTATTCATCATCCAGCTTCAACATTTTCCCAGTGTTCTCTCATTCTTTTTTCTTCCTTTTTGAGTTTTTTTCTAGGTTAATTTAAAGCAAGTTGTGTCATTTCACCCATAAAGACATCCTAACTGAAAGGACTTTTTTTTCCTTTACATTATCCCCACCTTGACATGATCACAGCTAAAAATACTTATAATCATTCCTGAATATCATCTAATATTCAGTCCATGCTCACATTTCCTTGATTCTCTCAGAGATATCTTTTTTACTTTTATCTTTGTTAGAATCAGGATCCAGACAAGGTCCACACATTACACTTGGTTGTTATGTCTCTGAAATGTCTTTAATTCTGTAACAGCAACACCCCGCCCCTGACTTTTTTTATCCCCCAGCCACTGATTTGTTGGAGAAACTGGGTCTTTTGTCCTGGAGAACATTCACATCCTGGATTTGGCTGATCACTTCTTCTTGGTTTCAGTTAACTTGTTCCTCTTTTCCCCATGTTTCCTGTAAACAAATAGTTAGATCTAGAGGTCTGAGGAGATCAAAGTCTTTTTGTTGTCCAGACGCCTTCATAGGTGGTACTGTGTGATCCATCCTGCATCACACAGTGAGCACATAATGTCTGGTCATCCTGTTTTTAACGATATTGAGATTGAATGGTAGGTCCAGTGGTAACAGACTGAGCCATCCATTACAAAGTCCCCAACGGCTTTTTTTCCCCCAATAATTAACATTTTTAATTTTTAATTATGGTAAAATATACATAGCATAACATTTACCATCTTAACCATTTAAAAATATACAGTTCGGGCTTCCCTGGTGGCGCAGTGGTTGAGAGTCCGCTTGCCGACACAGGGCACACGGGTTCGTGCCCCGGTCCGGGAAGATGCCACATGCTGCAGAGCGGCTGGGCCCGTGAGACATGGCCGCTGAGCCTGCGCGTCCAGAGCCTGTGCTCCACAATGGGAGAGGCCACAACAGTGAGAGGCCTGCGTACCGCAAAAACAAACAAACAAACAAAACACACAAGTGGCACGGAGGAAGCCAGAATCTTGAGAATACCTGGGCCCAAGGAAATCTTGGAAGATAGTGAGTTAAAGAGAATAGTGAGGATAATGACGATGGTAGGAGAGCATGTATGCTTTGTGGTCCTATGTGCTAAGGCTTTTGTATACAAGCTCCCATTGGGAAGGCTACGAGCTAGGTGCCATTTTTATTCTCGTCTTAAAGAAGAGGGATCTGAGCTAATTAAGCAGAGGGAAGGTTAGGGGCTTTTCCTGGCTGAGACCACAAGACAAAGTGGTGGTCACGCGTCCTAGCCAGGACTTGATTGGCTGGAGATTTGATTGGCAGGAGAGCTGAGCGGCTTCTCCTGCCAGAAGCAGCCGGTGCCCTTCAGTCTTTCTTACACTTCAAGCCCTGAGAAAGGACTTGCGTGCTTCCCAAGTGGCAACTTCTGTGCGTTTAAAAATTTCCTCTTGAAAATCCCAGCCTTAGCCCATTCACAAAAGGTATCTGGGTCCTTTCTTGGCCGTGGCCCTAGTCGTATTCACCAAAGAGAAGAGCGCGTCCCATAAGAGCTGGCAGCTTTGGGAGGACCGGGGAAGGCGTCAGCTGGCAGGAAGCTCCCTGAAAGAAACAGAGGAATCCCCACCCATCCATGAGCTGCCTATTCTTCACCCTTAGAAACAGGGCTTGTGATGTACCAGGCACTGCAAGCATTTTGCCATTTAACCCTCCCGCTGCCCCACGGAGTAGGCCCCTTGCTAACAGTTTTGGTTGCTTTTGTTGAGGAACCTGCGATACAGAGGTCAAGCCACTTACTCAGGGTCATTCGGGCCAGTGGTGGGGCTGGACCCCTATTTGTTTGACTCCAAATCTGGCCTCTGAACTCTGAGAGACACTGCCGGCTTCTCAAGGGATGTGGGAAGTGGATTCGAGTGAGCAGGGCCTGGGCCGCGGTTCCCGTCCCTCTGCCACATGGACAGAGCCACAGGCCCAGTTCGCTGTGAAGGCCCAGCATCTTATACCAAGTCTCATTTTCACAGCCAGAGATATTAGTGTGGAAATAGGACTTTTGATTCTTGAAAGGTCTGCTTGGTGAAGAGATGGTCAAACATTAAAACTACAAACTCCATTTTTTTTGGGGGGGGGCAATTCTGAAGCTTAAGATGTGTAATTTCATCTCAGTGCTTCAACCTTGCCACCTCTGTGAACGGGTGAAGAGTTTCAAAGTTTTATACAGGAGGCTAAAAAACTAAGGCTCCTTGTGAAAATACTAAGTGTAAAACTTAGAAAAGAGGAATTCTGCTTTCTGTTCATTTCTGCTTAAAGACAACGAAGATATACTCCCTGGAAGGAACGGATGCCAAGACAGATGTATACAAGTGCCCTTTAGGATCCAGCAAAACTTTAAAATGTATTATTGTTTTCTTCCTGACAAACAGGCTGGCACGTCCCTTGCATTGTATATGAAGGAGGCAGCCCATGAATAATGCATGTGAAGCCTGATTATGTAAATCCTCAGGTTTTCAGTACATGACAATGGCTTTTTTGGGGCCCTTCTCTGTCCCATTCTGTGTTCTGGTGTCTCTGCTTTGTGATCTAGTCTGCCAAGCCCTGGGGGCGGGGGTGGGCACTTCGGGGAGGGGTGAGCTCTCCAGAGGGCACATCAAAGGGAAAGTCACAACTCTGTCACTGGCCCAGCTCTCCCTGGCATTGCTTGGTGTGAAAGGAAACTGTTCTCTGCTGAGGCAGCCCCATGTCACACACAGACTAAGGCCTGTGATGTTTAATTCACAGCAGTGAGCACTGGAAACACCGCATCCAGGCTCCCTCAGAGCAGGACAGCCACTTTTCATTTCTGGGGCTCTAAGTCAGAGAGCCTGCTGTCTGGAAACCTGTTGCCTGGAAGGTTCGCAGGATGGGGGGCAGGCTTCTGCAAGGAACTATCTGACCATCACCTCCTGGTTGAGCAGAAGGGCACCCTTCTATGACCTTGGCCTCCTTAGAGCTCATGCAGGCAACAAACACACACATACAAATACACACACATGCCAACACACAGCACATACTCACATGTACACACATACACGCAAGCATGCGTGTACAAATACACAGCCCCAAGTCAGAAAGACTGGCGTACTATTCTGGCTACTCAGAAGAGCAAACCCAAATCTTTATTCTCAGAGAGTTTATTCCTCGGTGTATCCCTGGCATCTGGCAGAACAATGAAAATCAGAATCGCCGCCTTTAAAAACACTCGGGCTGTTCACTCAACCAATTGTGGTCATCATTTCAGGAGGCAGGGAAGTCAGATCATGATGCTGGACACCCTTAAGCTCAGTACAGTGCTGTGTGTCAATTATGTCTCAATAAAACTGGTAGAAGAAATAGTTATCTGGATAGAAAGAACAAGATAAAATACACGAATTATCAAAAGTTAAAAAAATACAGACGAGCTAGACTATGAGTCTCACAAAGCACTGTTCACAACAGCCAGGACATGGAAGCAGCCTAAATGTCGATGGAGGAGTGGATAAAGAAGATGTGGTACAAATATACAGTGGAATACTACTCAGCCATAAAAAAGAATGAAGTAATGCCATTTGCAGCAACATGGATGGACCTAGAGACTATCATACTATGTGAAGTATAAGTCAGACAAAGACAAGTATCATATGATATCACTTATATGTGGAATCTAAAAAAAAATTATACAAATGAGCTTATTTACAAAAGAGAAACAGACTCACAGACTTTGAAAACAAACTTATGGTTACCAAAGTGGAAATGTGGTGGGGAGGGATAAATTAGGAGTTTGGGATTAACATATACACACTATTATATATAAAATATGTAATCAACAAGGACCTACTGTATAGCACAGGGAACTCTACTCAATATTCTGAAATAACTTATATGGGAAAAGAATCTGAAAAAGAATAGATATATGTATATGTATAACTGAATCACTTTGCTGTACACCTGAAACTAACACAACACTGTAAATCAACTATACTCCAATATAAAATAAAAATTAACTTAAAAAAAAAGAAAGTTTAAAAAAATAGAGGCAAGGTAGACTATGAGTCTCAGAGAGGTTAAGCTGACATATATATATAGAATCTAAAAAAAAAAAATGTTCTGATGAACCTAGGGGCATGCCAGGAATAAAGACACAGATGTAGAGAATGGACTTGAGGACATGGGGAGGGGGAAGGGTAAGATGGGACGAAGTGAGAGAGTGGCATGGACATATATACACTACCGAATGTAAAACAGATAGCTAGTGGGAAGCAGCCGCATGGCACAGGGAGATCAGCTCCGTGCTTTGCGACCATCTAGAGGGGTGGGATAAGGAGGGTGTGAGGGAGACACAAGAGGGAGGGATGTGAGGATATATGTATGCATATAGCTGATTCACTTTGTTATACAGCAGAAACGAACACCACACTGAAAAGCAATTATACTCCAATAAAGATGTTAAAAAAAAGCTGCCTGAAGTCACACAGTAAATGGCAGAACAAGAGTCTAAACCTAAGTCTGCCTAACGTTAAAGCTATTCTGCCACCTTCCTTTGCAATGAGCGAATGCATTCTGTGCTGCCTGGATCCCACTGGGACCTCAGTTGGCTGTTTCTAAAGGGAGCTGAGGGGCAGCCTCAGAGGCTCTGCTCCGAGCAGGGACCTCTCACCTTCTGCTGCCTGATTGCCCTGGTGACCCTCTTATCCTGGTGCAGCCGCTCTTCCATGTGCGCCAGGGCCTCCTTCAGCAGCGCCTTTTCTTCGGCCTCTCTGGAGATGTCGTCCTTCAGCTTTGCCACCTGTGACTGGTACATCTGAACCGACACTTTGCTCTGCCTGAGCACACAGGAGAGACAAAGTCTCTTTTCTCCTCAGCTTTCTCACTCACCACCAATGCTACCGACCTGGGAGATCCTCAGAACACTTCCATATATGCCTGGCATCACGGTTTCCTTACAAGTGGGGGGAAGGCTGAAGATGTGGGGACTAGAGGGCAGAATAAATAGCCCATTGGCTGTGGACGTGCAGCACGAAGGGGGCAACGGTTATGCTACCAGCCCCTCCCAATTTCCCAGAGAGGGTGGGGGAACGGATACCACTGAAAATAGGATGGAATTACGAAAAGCACACACATGGTGAAACATCAGACACATTTACAAAAGGTGCACCTTATTCCTTAACAGTAGGGTACTTTAACTGCTGCTTTCTTGCCCAGAGACTTGGGTCCATCAGGCCCTGAGTCACCATCCCGCCTCCCCCCTCCACACCCAGGCCTCTGTCCTCTTGTCCTGGTCCCTACGGGTCTGCAGCTGCACCGAGGTTTAGCCTGGAGAATGGAGGCCTGGGCCTTTTGCCGGGGACACGGGCCATACTTGAGCCGTTCAATGTCCTTCTCGTATCGTCTCAAAAGCTCTTCTTTTCTCTGCAGCTGGTTCTTGAGTAGGGTGATCTTATCAAACACCAGGTACAGGTCTCTTTGTCGAAGCTGGTAGACTCTCTCCCTCTCTTTTGGGGAGAGGTGTTTCATGGACACGTGACCTGACATATCTTTGATGTTCATCATAGTCCCGAGGGTTTTGCTCATATCCAAGTACTACGAGAAAGCGTTTCACAGGTAAGAGGCCTGGCCCAAGACCGCTGGTGGCCACTTTGAGGAGGCAAACATCTAATTCTGTTTCATTCATTTTCTGCAGTTGCAGAGAAGAAACACATGCTTTGCAAATGAGTGCATTTGGGGTTTTTAGTAGGACTTTCATTTTCCCCCGCATCCATTTACACTATGCCTTTTTGAGAATTGGGGGGAGGGGTGGAGGGGGAATGACCACAGACATAAACATTCATTCTTACTACCCAGTCTTCCAAGGAATTGGGCTCTGCAATTTCTAGCCCATGCTGGGATAGGAGATGGGTCTCGTGGAGCTACTGTAACAACTAAACATGTATGTGGCGTTGGTTTTAAACTATCTGCAGGGCACACAGGTTTGGACAGGAGGGGACTGATGCTGGGTATACCTACCAGCTTTTCACTAAGATCTAAAGCCTCAGCCACATCCGTTTTCCCTAACTTCTCAGTGGCCATGATGGACCCTGGGCTGGAAAGGCCATTTTGAGGCTGAAATAAAACAAAAGAAAAAAACTCACTTGGCATTCCATTATGATTTTCTACATCCAGAAGAATAACCCAAGGAATAATGGAAGAACTGGAAAGAATAATTTGAGAGAGTTGATTTTTTATATCATTTTTATTGGAGTATAATTGCTATACAATGGTGTATGTTCGTTTCTGCTGTATCAAAAAGTGAATCACCTATACGTATCCATATATCCCCATATCCCCTGCCTCTTGCGTCTCCCTCCCACCCTCCCTATCCCACCCCACTAGGTAGACACACAGCACCGACCTGCTCTCCCTGTGCGATGCAGCTGCTTCCCACTAGCTATCTATTTTACCTTTGGTAGCGTGTGTGTGTATATGTGTCCATGCCAAGAGAGTTGGTTTTAAATCCATTCTGACTCTGTGAACTGCTTTCTTTATGACTGTGTTCCTACCACTTCAGAGCATGACTGCCTTTGAAATGATGCATCACTTGTGCCGTTCTTTGGCCACCGTCTCGTCTATCTTCCCTTTAGGCCAGTGGTTCTCAACCGGGGGTGACTCTGGCCACCCTACCCCCTCCAGGACATTTAGCAATGCCTGGGCACATTTGTGGTTGTCATAATTGCTGCTGGCGTCTAGTGGGTAGAGGACAAGGATGCTGCTAAACACCCCACTATGCATAGGGCAGTCTCCCAAACAAAGAGTTACCTGGCTCAAAAAATTAGTACTGCTGATGTTGAGAAGACAAGCTCCAGAAAAATGGGGACCATGCGGCTTTTGCTCACTATCTCCCTCCTTGTGCCCAGCATGGCACCTGGCAACGAGTGGTGCATAGTGGGCATGTTTGTTGAATGAAAGAATGAAGGTTAAGTGGATAATAGCCTCCCTCCTTTTTATTAAAGGAATCTCATTTCTGTGCAGCAGAAACCATACCCTCACAAAATTTGGCCCAACCTTCTCCTAGCTCTGGAACCTGGTGGGTGGGCATCCCTTCAGAACCTTTCCAGAGACAATGCAGATAGTGTTTGCAGCTTCATCTCCCTAAGACCCCAACCAGCCAGCTGGCTGCTGGAAGGCCAAATGACTGCATGGAATGGCCACCAGTCTGAATAGGTTACCCGATCTGAACGACTACAAATAACCATAATAAGCCTCCTTAAAAAATAAATTGGCTTTTAATGCTTGCCATGAGCACCTCTTAGCCCTAGCATTTGTTGGCACTACCCTGAAAACCTCTGAGATTAAAAACAAAACAACTAAAAAACTATAATGGCCCCCAAAGTGACTGTGATAGATAAGAGTGGACATATTTGTCTATGTATCTATGGAGATGAGAATAAAAGAGGGTATCTGAAGATGACAATAAACCGGGCAGATCTGCTGCAAAAAGAACCTGAGATGCTGCTCAGTGTCTTCAGCTACCCTGAGCTGCATCCTCTGTACCTCTCCAGACGCCCCCTCTTTTCCTGAGGGGAGGGTCACTAAGGAAGAGCCTGGGCTACAGGATCCAAGCACACAGTCCCCACCCAGTCTCTGCAGGCTAGCAGACACACCACCAGGGACACACCCCTGGTGTGTCTTCAATCATTATTCTGTGACCTTGGGTGAGGTACTTGACCTCCTGAAGCCTTACTTTTTCTTATCTGTTAAATGGGGACAATAATAGTAACTATGACACAAGGCTGCTACGATGGTTAAATGACATAAGGCATGGAGCCGGCTGAGCTCAACGCCTGGCACACAGTAAGCAGTTCACAGATGTCAGCTATTCTTCCTCCTGCTCTTTCCTTTAATTACTGCCAACCTTGGAGGATTGAGAGTTGGGAGGTTTCCTGCTCTGTGGTGTCAGTGGTGGGATGAGGGCTTGTTGCCAAGGGGAAGGTCAATCTTGGAAGCAGGACCATCAGGACGTGAGATCCAGCTGAGCTCCCCACCTGGAGACGGTCCCTCTACTCCCAGCCTCAGAGAAGGAAGGTTCGATTTTATCAGGAAAACCAACACATTTCTGAAGACTCACATCTCTAGACGTGTGAGCAAATGTCTAGAAAAATTGTAGGAGAAAATGCTGGTACAGAGAGGATGGCTTTATTATGTTTTCCAAAAGCTGGTTTAGACCAGCTGCCGCAGCAAGCCACGCTGGCCTGAGCTGTCCATTGTCATGTGTCAATCAAACACCCGATCAAACATCCATTTAGGATACAGGGCACTTTCAACCTAACAATCAAAGTACTTCTGAAAATCCTGGAAAACACAAACTATGCTCCCTAAGAAAGGAAGGTTTTCTTGGATAATACTCTTTAAATACTGTTTGACAATAATAACTATCATCTATTAAAGTGCTCGCTATGAGCTAGGCACTGGGATAAGCACTTTACATAATGATCTCCTTTAATTTTTCCATCATCATTTTACAGCTGGGAAATTGAAGTCCCAGAAAGGTTAGGAGGCTGCCCAAGGTCACAGAGCTTGCAGAGCTGGGATTAGGACACAGGTCTCTGATTCTAGAACTTGTGTCTTCTTAATCATCATGGCTCCCTTCTGCTGCCCTTTATGTGTTCATGTTTTTCAGTTTATAGCAAAAAGCAAATGTTAGGCAAGTTCATGGCATAATGTTTTACATTAGCTTGTTGAATCTTTTCTGCAGAATATAACATGTGATGTGAAAAGGAGGGCCCAGAGATTGACCTGGCCAGCATCAGTGCAATGCTATATCATGCTGTACACGATGGGAAACCGCCTTTCTATTCAAACATTGGATCACTGGTACGGCCACGCACCGACCAGTCCATACAGGTGTTAGCCCATCAGGGAGGATCTGGCCTCAAACCAATGATGTATACAGTGGTGCCAGGGCACACGGCTAGTGTCTGTCCTCATGCCCACCCTCCCCACGTGTCAGTCAATGCAGAGACAAAGTTTCTTTGGTTACCATTCCGATCTCTACTCTTAAAAAAGTTGGCAAGTCAGGTTTTGCATCCAATATTTCCCGAACATGTTTTTCCATCCCGAGGGTCTTTAAGTCTAGAAATGATCCATCCATGTGGTCCTTCTGATCTATAAAAGAAATAATTTACACTCAAAAGAAAG
Source organism: Mesoplodon bidens (assembly GCF_964165515.1). Taxonomy (NCBI): domain Eukaryota; kingdom Metazoa; phylum Chordata; class Mammalia; order Artiodactyla; family Ziphiidae; genus Mesoplodon; species Mesoplodon bidens. The sequence goes on from NW_027672497.1 coordinate 15,001, forward strand.
GCTCAGGAAGAAGTTACTGCATGTAAAAGTCACAGCTGCTATTTACTGGACCCTTACCACAGGCCAGTACTAATTAGCTCACCATCCTCCCTTGGCAGGTGAGGCATCGAGGCCCAGAGAGGTGAAATGACTTGTCCAAGGCCACACAGCTCATATGAGGCTGCAGCCTCCCAGGGCGGGGGCACTGAGGGGGAACCTTCGGCCACAGGTGTGAGGATGGACTTGAACCCAGGCTTCTGTGTCCTAGCCCAGGGCTCCACCCAGCAGCAAGCTTGGCTTCTTGAAAGCCCTATTCCCTCTAAACAGGGTATTTATCCTGGGAAGTTCCCCAAGGTTGGTCCTTGCACACCATCCGTCTATGAAAGAGTTTCCACTGGGCCACAGTGAAATAAGAAAAAGAAGGACAAGGTTCTGAGTTTTTCATGAAATCCTGTTTATTTAATATCAAGGCTTGCTCTTGACTCTGAGCTCATGCCTACACATCTATTTTTTTCCTGCCAATCTTTTTTTTATAAGTATGTTTTTTTAGTTATGAAATGATGGGGATAGAAGATGGTGGTCCTGGCAAATTGGTTAGTCCCTAAAGTGAACCCTCAAGTCTGGGGCCCATGGTTCTCAGCACAGAGGGGTGACTAGGCAGGAGGAAACTTACTTGACAAGCAGGCCTTCTCAAGTTCTTTAATTCGTGCACGAAGCTCAGATAAAGCCTCTTTCTGACACTGAATGACTTCCTCATGTCGGGACGCTTTGCACTTGGCTCCTAGATCACTGAAGGACTGCTCCTGTGGCCAGAATGGTGAGGACAGCAGCTTTATCAGTGATCACAACCTCCCTCTCTTGTATTTGAAGAAACATGAACAAATCATGGATTAGCAGAAACCCTGTCACTTACTTAGTACCTTGGAAACTATCATTACAGGGCTTCAGCAGAGAAGGATTAAAAAATTTCATTTCGAATGCAAAGTCACATCTAGGAAGATTTCCAACTTTCCTACCGACTTAGCATCACTGTAAATAAGAGATCCCCCCTGTGTTCCCTCCCCACGTTTTCTTTCTCTTGTTCCTCTAATGCTCTTCTAAGCTGGGGTTTCCACTTGTTCTCATTCTGGTCTCATCTCTGAACAATCACATCAGATTTGCTCCTGGAGGGGCTTTTTTTTTTTTGCCGGCACCATGCGGCATGCGGGATATTAGTTCCCTGACCGGGGATCGAAACCGCGCCCCCTGCAGCGGAAGCACAGAGTCTTAACAACTGGACCGCCAGGGAAGTCCCTGGAGCCGCCTTTTTTTTTTTTTTTTTTTTTTTTTCGTTACTCGGGCCTCTCACTCTTGTGGCCTCTCCGGTTGCGGAGCACAGGCTCCGGACACGCAGGCTCAGTGGCCATGGCTCACAGGCCCAGCCGCTCCGCGGCATGTGGGATCCTCCCGGACCGAGGCATGAACCGGTGTCCCCTTCATCGGCAGGCGGACTCTCAACCACTGCGCCACCAGGGAAGCCCCAGGTGGTTCTTATCGGCCAACTTGGGGAAAACCTTCTTCTAAGACTTTGTGGCTGAAAATGTAGTCTGCAGAGCTGTGCTATCGGTACCAGCTGGGAGCTGTTCAGAAATGCAGAATCCCAGGCTCCCCCGACCCGAGACCTGCTGAGTCAGAATCTGCATTTCAACAACATCCGCATATGATCCGTGGACACCTTTGAGTTGAGAGGTGCCACTGTTAACTATCCTGTAATTGGCTGGTTTCTGGAAAAGTAAGTAGCCGTTTTGGCCATGTGTTTCCCCTGATATGCATGAAGAGAAAGCAAAAGACTGAAATACTATTGGTTGGTCTTGCACACACTTAGACACAAACCAGGACCCGCAGTAACGACTGGGATTTGTATCAATAAAATCGGCTGCGGTATATAAACAAAGTACCATTTCTAGACATTTCAATAAGCTTGCCTCTTCAAGTTGATCTACAAGTTGATCTCTGAGTTTTAGGATTCAAGCTTCATGTTAATTCCTCCTACATCATTCACCCTCTTTAATTAATTTAGCTCCCAACAAGGAGTTGCTGAGATTCCTCCATCTAAGTACATGCCCTCTGTTTCTCATAGGAAAGCCCATTTCATCAGTTTCCAGTAGTAAAGAGAAGGACGGGGACCACCTTACCGATTTCTCTTCCATTAGCCGCTTGACTCTGGCTTTCAGCTTCTCCTCTTGCTGTAGCCTTTCCTCGGTCAGCTTCTCCTTCTCTGCCAGATGCTGCCGTAACTCTTCTCGCAGCAAATACTGCTGAGTTTCCCGAGAACTGTTGATCTTCATCTGAAATGAGGGGAAGGGGAACTGCAGCTGATGGGGGACAGGACTAATGCAGGAGTCATTTCCACTACCTTTGGGGGCGGGACAAAGGTTCACGAAACTTTCTTCAAAACACAGAAAAACGATGCTTAGCATAGTAACTAATAGCGAAGTAGTAGAGCATCGTGGTTAAGAGCTCAGACTCTAGATCTAGATAGAATCTCAGCTCTAGTTCTTTCTAGACACTTCTTCGTATAGAAAATAAGCGGGTGAACTAAGGCAGGCCGTCTTCCTCCTCATTCATCCCTGCCGGCCACTTGCGTGCGGGATTCTGTGGAGAGCACGGGCCCGTGAAGGGGCTCTGCAGCACGCCTACCTGACCTACTGCCCTTTCCAAATAGGCTTTAATGTGGTTTTCTCTGTTCCTCATTTCTTGCAGTTGAAGCAATTTCCTTCTGGAATCCTCCCGAAGCTTCTCTTCAACCTGAAACGATGATGAAACCGAGGGCTTGCTGCTAAGGTGATCATCATGCCCTCTGGGAAACTCTTCTTGGGGGGTGCTATTGGCAGTGGGGGAGTCCCTGAGGGGTAGTGACAGCTGCAGACCAGCAGCCGGGGTCACAGGCATGCACAGGGTGGAGGCAAACTCACAGGGAGTTGCCCCCTAAGGGAAAGGGCCGAGCTCTGCACCCGGGGCTCAACTATGTTCTACCGCACACTCCCATCCCAGCTCGGTTCCAAACAAGCCGTACGACACTCGGAAAGTTATTTCACTGCTCCGTGACTCAGTGACCTCATCTGTCAAATGGGGATGATGATACTAGTATCACTGCATAGAGTTATTGTGGGGATTCAATGTTTGGAATAGTGCTTAAGGGCTCTGTGAGTGTGTTAAGTACTGTTGTAACCTAGGAAAGGTGGACGGCAATGTCCGCCATACAGTCTCGTTCTAATAACTCGTGATGGGTACTTGGAAATGTTATGATTGGGTTTATTATCATAACTGTTTGTCGTTACCACTTTGAGCACACTCACTGGTGGTAACCTCTCTGGAGGCTTGCTAAAGCAATGTCTATTAAGAATTGCAGCCTGCAAACGAAGGCATTTAAAGTGGAGAAGCTTGCCTACTTTTCCCCCTTTACTTGGGTAACAGTCAACGCACGGTAAGCTTGGGAGTGCTCCACGCTACCCTTGGCTGGCCAGTGTAGGCCTCGCAGCTGCTCAATTCTTGGATGCACCTGCTGAGCCCTGGGCTCTGGCACTAACAGGAAATGAGGCAAACTCTCATAAATAAATGGAAAGTGTTTGTGCTGAAACAAATTCACAGGCTGTTTTTTTAGGGATCTGAAGAGGGGGATCACAGGGATCTAATAAAAGACCCAGAAAAGCCCTTAAGAGCTTTCTTCTGAGTAGTGTGGTCCAGTGGAAGAGCCTCTACCCAGCTCCGTTACCTTGGAAAAGTCATCTAAGCTCTCTGGGCCTTAGTTTTCTCCCAGGTCTAAACATGCTCGGACTTCTATGTCAGCAGCCTGTTTCATGTGCTGCAAAAGCCAAGTCCAGCCTTGGACTCTGCCCCTGTCTGTGTTCTGCATGAACAGCCCCCGTTCCCAGCCCCAAGCCTCAGAGTCACCTTCAGCGGCCGCCCTGCTCCCTCTCTCACACTCGGTCGTCTCACGCCTGTCCTCCAGTCCCTCTCACATGCAAGCTGGACTGTGACAACTGGCCTCCTCGCCTCGAGTTTAGTTTCTTCCAGTGCAATCTTAACGGTACTCTGAGAGTTACCCAGCTGTAAGGCAGCTCTGTCCAACAGGACTTTCTGCAATGGTACAGGTACTCTGAGCGAGGCTGTGTTGTCTAATACGGCAGCCACCAGCCACATCTGGGGATCAAGCACTCGAAATGGGGCTGGTGTGACGGAGGAACTGAATAAATAATTTTAATTAATTTTCATTAATTTCAGTGTAAACAATAGCATGTGGCTGTTTGCTACGCCAGCGTCACTGAAGTCAGACGAACCTGGAGTCAGACAAAACCGACTGTGCCATTGGGCTAGTTACTTTACTAGTAACTAGTAGCCTTGACTTTCTCATCTGTAAAATGGAGAGGATGATTTCTAGATCACAGCGCTGTTGTGAAGATGAAGAGATGAAATGTTCAAGGGAACGCCTAGTACGTGAGAAATTGTAACTATCATTGTCACCCTGATTACTGTCCACAAATGTCATTGCATCAGTCACTTGTTCAGAAGCCTTAGGAGCTCCCTACTGCCTGTGTGGTACAGAGCCCAAGCTCCTGAACTAAGTCAAAACACCAAGCCAGGGATTCAAGAAGCCCCTACAAACTCTGAACGAGGTAAATAAAACTGAATCCACACCTAGATAAACCATAATAAAACTGCTGGAAATCAAGGGAAAAGACAATCTTAAAAGCAACTGGAGAAAAAGACAGATTATGCAAAGGTACAACAGTTAGGCTTACAGATGACCTCTAAATAGAAATAATAGGAGCCACAAGACAATAGTGACATATCTAATGTGCTGAAAGAAAAGAATTGCCATTGTAGAATTCAATACGCAGTCAAATGTGTTTTAAGAGTGAAGGTTAAATATACATCTCCAGGCAGACACACAGGCACATGTGAGAATTTGTCATCCGCAGAGCCACAATGAGGGAAAACATTAAAGGGTATTCTTCAGACACAAGAAAAATGAACCCAGGTGGGTGATCAGAGATTCAGAAAAGACAAGCAACATTAAGGGTAATGTGTGGATATGATACTGACTATAGAAAAACACTAATAATGTCTTGTGGGGTTTTAAGTATCAATAGGAGTTTAGAAAATGACAGCAATGGCTTATAAATCTGGAGGGGGTAAGTGAAGTTAAGGTGTTTGAAACTCATTGCACTGTCAAGGAGAAGGGCATAATTATCATCTACTATTGCCACTTGGTAAGTTAAGAATGCAGGGCTTCCCTGGTGGCGCAGTGGTTGAGAGTCCGCCTGCCGATGCAGGGGACATGGATTCGTGTTCCGGTCCGGGAGGATCCCACATGCCGCGGAGCGGCTTGGCCCGTGAGCCATGGCCGCTGAGCCTGTGCATCCAGAGCCTGTGCTCCGCAACGGGAGAGGCCACAACAGTGAGAGGCCCGTGTACTGCAAAAAAAAAAAAAAAAAAAAAAGAATGCATATTGTAGTCTTCAGGATGTCTACTAAGAGAATAGTAGAAGAGTGAAAAACTTAATTAATGTGTGATTTTGGTGAGTCAAGGATGAATGCTATTGTCTTACTATTACTAAAAGAATAGTAAAAAAGTGAAATATTTCCAAGCTAATAGAGGGGGAAAGTGGAATAAGAGAAAACCATCCACTCAGAAGGAGGCAAGAAAGGAGAGAAAAAGGAACATAGCACAGATGGTACAACTGGTATTGAGCAAGAAGGTAGATTTAAACCCCAGTACACGAGTAATTACATAATATAAATGGACTAAAAGTCAAAGATTGTCAAACTGGATTTTGTAAAAATGATACGCTATTTAATGGCATATGTCTTAACCTTAAGACAAAAATTGACAGAGAACATATGAAAAAGATATGGTATGAAAACTCTAACCAACAGAAACCAGTGATGAAGCTAAATGACAAAGGAGACGTTAAGGGAGAAACACTACTAGAGATGAAAAGGGACATTTCATGATGATCTAAAGTTTTGCTCTACAGGAAGTATTAGGATTCTAAATTAATATGCACCTAGTAACACAGCCTCAAAATATATAAAGCAAACATCGTTCATATTAAAAGAAGAAACACACAAATGACAAACATGTTGAGATTTTTAAAAACATTCTCAATGATGGAACAAAAAGCCAAAAAAAAATCAATATGAGAATTTAAGTTGGAACAACATCATTGGCAAACTTGGTTTAATGGATCAATTCTTTCGTAGATAATTTCACAATTAAGATCTGAAGGCAGGCTAGGGTTGTGGTTACACACAGGAGCTTTGGAGTCAGGCAGACCTGGATTCAAGTTCTGCCACAACTACTTTATGCAAGTGAACTTGGATAACTTCCTTCACCTCTGTGAGCCTCAGTTTTCCCGACTGTAAAGTGGGGTGAATACCAGTATAGACCGCATGGGGTCATTGTGAGGATGAACAGAGATGATGCAGGTGGAGTGCTGGCCCCAGAGTGGTTCCCAGGCCGACCTGTCCCTGCCATACCTTGCTCTTTTCCCGCAGCGTCATAGAGATCAGGCTCTGCTCGGTACTGCTCCTTTTCAGCTCCACCCTGAGCTTCCTCATTTCTTTTTCCATGTCATGGATTTGCTGAAAGAGTTCCAACAACAGGGAAGTCAACTTCACAACTCATTTCATCCGGTTCATTAAGGCAGAAACCTAGTCTGGGATTCGCTTCATTCCTTCCCTTGGGGGAAAATTCCACATCTTTGAGGCAAAGTAGACTTTCTTTCAACGGATGCAATGAAAGGGCTGGGTGAGGGAAAATTTCAGTTTCTTTTGAAGATCAGCATGGATCCTGGATTAAACAGTACAAGATACCTATCCACTCATTAGAGTCTCTTTCCTTGGGGCACATTTTTGAGTTCAATCTAAATAAGAGCTGTTTGGAAGACACAATGGGCACAGTTTGGAAGCAAAGAACAATGACATTTTTCTTTTTTCTCATTTGAGGCAGAGAAGTGTGCTCCTGACAGAGAGAAGAACACACGTCTCCTCCCCCCGTCCCAGGCACCGTCCTTCCCAACCGATGGAAAACGTATGCCTGGTGATGTGCACGAGGGTTCGGGCCTGTACAGGGGGTGAACATTTACATTAAGTGGTCATCTTTTCACTGTATTGATTTTTATGTTCACCTTCCATACAAGGCCAGTGATACATTTGCTTTTTATTTTGTTTTTATGAATTGTTGTAAAATTGAATGTATTTAAGCAAAAATACTTCAAGAAGAGTTGTGTTAATAACAGTGCTCAGGGCTGTGATAAAACTTGTGACAGTGGATCATGAAAGTCTGGGCATCACAAGTCCAGGGGTAGGGACCACGGTGAATTTCTAGCAGCATATGGTGGCCACCTCCCGTCCCTTTCCCCAGGGGAAACCTGATGAGGGGCCTTGAGCCAACTGCCCAGAAAATCTGGGGAGAGTGTGTTTTCCATGGTCTTTTCACCCATCTCTTTGAGGCCAGCAAATCAAAGAATTAGGAGACTACATTAACAGACAAACACCCAGAAAGCCCCAGAGCTTCTGCTAGCTAATGGGCCAAGGAACCCCTCCAAAACCCTCAAGGCCACAATCTAGGCTTTCAATGGACACCTAGGGGTCAGGAGGTTCAACGCACGGTTTTGCAGAGTTTTAACTCTTTCTCTTGGGCTTCCCAGTTCTCCTTCTGGGCATCTTCCTTCTGTAACTCTTCTTTCAGCACTGAGCACTGTGCATAAAATGGACAAGGCCACGGGGGCTTGGCTGGGGGTCCCAAGTACCTGTGTTCACGCCCAGGAGTGTTTCCTGCTGTATAACCCAATCACACCTCTGAATTCTGAGAGACGAGACCATTTGTGTGATGGGAGCACGGGATCCTGCAGTCATTCCCAGTTCACCCTCTCATGAGTTCTGAGGAATAGAGCACCTAAATTCCTCTTCAAAAGCCAGCAAACTTCACTGCAGGGGAAATCCAGCTTTGTAGAGTCTGGGTACTTAGGGTGAAGGAATTGGGATGTTTTCACACTGTGACTGGTGAGGGTGCAGGGGGCCGAGCCAGAGAGCTGGGGTCCATCTTAGGGCTTTTGTGCAGGTTGCATCTCAAAGACACAACTACCCGACTGGTGTGGAGGGGTAAACGGAGCTGTCTTGCTCGAGGGCGGCTTGGCAACAGGCATTAAGTGCATAAGGATGGATGTGCCTTCTTTTGACCCAGCAATTCCCACTTTAGGAATGTACCTTAAGGACAATGACTGGAGAAATAAGTAAATCTGTAGTTTCAAGGATGCTCTTCACAGAATAGTCAGTAACTGTGGAATAAAAATAAAATGAGGAAACAACCCAAGTGTTGTTTAGAACAGCAGACCACTTTATAACACTGGGTACATCCAGGAGAAAGTATGTAGCTTTTAAGACGAATGATAAGAGCGCTGATTTATTAGCACGGGAAAATAGTAAGTATTTAAAAATTTTAAAAAGGTGCATAGTATAAATTCACTATAAAATGATTGATTGATTGATTTCTAGGCAATATATAGAAATAAGACTGGAAGAACATACATGAAAATATTAACACTGATTTCTCAAGGTAGCATTTCCTCTCCTCTCTTTTTATTTTTTCTTCTCAATGTCATCTACTTATTTTTCTAAAATTAACACACATGATGTATGTCATTAAAACAAAAAGGCATCTCAAATGTTCACAAGAGCTGTACCCTTGGTGGTGACGAGCCCTTGTGCTACTGGCCAGCACAGTCTAGAGGAGAAGGGATCTCATTCCGAGGGCAACAAGAAAGGGGAAACGGGGACATAAATCATCCAAATGCACTTCAGGAGGTAGAAGAGCCAAGCAGGTGCTGTCTTTGCAGATTCCTTCTACTTAGCACCACCTCTGCATCCCCTTCCCGTCCCCAACACACACACACACACACACACACACACACACACACCCCACATAAAACAGCTATAGCACATGCCTCGGAAGACACTCTGCTTGGGAGAAACGAATGCAGAGGGCTTGGCCAGGCAGCCAACCCAGGGCAGAGGCAGAAGAGCACAACTAAAACCAGCCTCCCACTTCTCAGAAAACGATTTTGTCATCCCCATTTCACAGATGGGGAAATGGAGGCCAAATAAGTTACAATGAAAGAAAGCTCTGGGATTGGACCCTGGTCTGTCTGATCCCAAAGCTCGTGCAGTGCCTTTCACCAGCTCCAAACTGGGTATGGTACTATGTACTAGGTATTACTTATTTTGCCTTTTCCTTGGAACCTCAAGATCTGTCCCCCATGCAGACCTAGCTATCGGGTAGCCTCTGGGAATCTCTGAGTTGCCACCTGAGATGAAAGCTTTGAGGTTTTACCTTGACTCACAGAAACAGGCACATCATACAAATACTGAGAAATCGTATCCTATAGAGGCAGGATTCTAAAGTTAGCATTGAAGGCAAGAGTTGCAAATAGTCAGTTACATGTAAAAAGCTCTTTGCTTGCCTACCACGTTCATCTTCCATAGAGACATTCTACACACTAAAGTCTAAGGAAGAAATGAGAGTCTGTGTGTTTGCATCTGGATCTTCAGATATTCTGCTTTGAAGACAATTATGAGAACCAGTGGTGCTGGGACCATGATGCAGCCGTGTGGTCATCCTTGCTCACAGATAGATCGTATTCTGTTTAATGTTAAACTTTGTACTGGCAGTATATGCTCATAGGTGGGTTTGTTGCTGGGATTAAACAAACTCATTTATAATAGGGGTTAGAAAATGTTTGCTGGATTTGAAAATATATTATGCTTCTTCTGAGCCACATACACACTGTCCTTTGAAAGGCTTCAGAAGAGTTGGCCACCTGCCCAGCAGCTACCCTCCCTGTGTCCTTGGGCACTGGCCTCATCTCACCACCGTGTGTCATGTGACTCCACTGTGTCTGCTTTTCGCAGCTACAATTTTCTGATGACCCGACACTCACTCTGGAGCTGAGGGCTTCGAGCTGGTGATCCTTTTCTTTGTTCTCACTTTTCAGTTGATTCACCTCCTGTTGTAGTTGTTGAACTTGACCATCCTTTACTAACACGTCTCTTTGCAAAGATGACACCATCTCTGTAAAAGAACCAAACCAAACCAAAACAAAAGACTCATGGAGGTCAAAGAGGCACGAAGGATTATTGGCAACACCATGGCTGTCAGCCAACGTTTGGACAAGACCTTCCAAGTCTGGCCCACCACCGGTGCCCTCCTAGAACTGGGGAGGCTTTTTCCAAGGGTCCCAGAGCAGGAATGGGAATAAGAGCAAAGTCCACGGAACAGGGTTTGAGGCTTCAGTGAGAATGAGGGGCAGTCGGCACCAGCGAGAGGAGAAACCTTTGGGGGCCCCTTGTGGGCACAGGCCAGGCAAAGCTGGGAGGAGAGGGCACACCATGGGCCTGGGGAACAAAGGCCCAGCACAGGGAAGGTCCAGGAATTCTTCTCCAGAGGCCAGGAGACGGCCGTGTGGCAGAGGGCACTGCTGGACATTATTGATGGGGTGGTTGGTTTCACAGTCCTCTGAGTTTGGACCCCTCTCTACCACTTATTAGCTTGGTGGTCTTGGACAAGTTATTTCACCTCCCACTGTCTGTCCCACACAGAGTTATTGTAAGGGTCAAATGATGCGGTATGTCCCAAGAACTCAAAGTGGCTAAATTATGTTTGTTACAGGGCGCCTATTATTTTTCTCGGCAGCCAGGTTCCAAAATGGCCCCAATGATCCCTACCACCTAGAATTCATGCCCTGTGTAGCCCCTCCCACCCTGAATAGGGCTGCCATGGGTAACCAATATGATACTGTGGAAATGATGGAATATTTCCTCCCAGGCTGGGTCATAAAATACACTGTGGCCTCCTCTTTGCTCTCTCTCGAATCACTCACTCCGGGGGAAGCCAACTGCTGTGTCGTGAGGACACTCAAGCAGCCCTAGAGAGAAGCATGTGGGCTGAGGGACTAAGGCCTCCAGCCAATAGCCACATGAGCAGCCATTCTGAAGGGGGATCCTCCGGCTCCCACCGAGGCTTTAGATGACATGACTTAGGCCCCTGCCGACATCTTGACTGCAACTCATGAGAACTAAGTCACCACCCGCTCAAATTCCTGAACTACAGATACTGGGTGAGATCATAAATATTGGTTGGGGTTTTATCCATTACATTTTGGGGTAACTTGTTATGCAGCAATAGATAACTACTCCATTACTGTAGTATCATTTTTTTAAAACATCTTTATTGGAGTATAATTGCTTTACAATGGTGTGTTAGTTTCTGCTTTATAACCAAGTGAATCAGTTATGCATATACATATCTCCCCATATCTCTTCCCTCTTGCATTGTAGTATCATTTTGAATAAAAGTGGGAAGAAGGGTGCATAAATGCAGTGGTATTGGGTTATCTCCTATGGTTCTTTTCTTGAAAGAACATCAGGCCCAGTTTTAGTGGTAGATATCAATCAAGAATGTCTATGAAATAAAGCACAAAATGCTCCAGAATTTCAGTTTAAAAATGAGCTTTGCCTCCAGGACACAGTTCAGTTACTTGGAAATCCCTCTGGGGCTTGCCACACTTTGAGTGGGTCCAGCCCATCTCAAGCGTTATCCCAACCCAGGTCTGTCCGACTCCCTGATCGGAGAAGGTGGGATCTGAGACAGGCTTGATGCTTGGATGAGGTTTCACTGGCCGACATACGGGAGGAAGGTGAGGACCAGCGAGTTCATCCTTCCATTCCTGGTGCCCAGAACAGCACCTAGCCTGGGGGAGGTGCTCAGAAAATATCTGAGGACATCCCAAGTGAGGGAGGAGCATAAGCAGAGACCTGGGGGCAGCAGGGGGTGGGGCTGGGTGTGATTAAGTTGCAGAGTGAGGCAGAAGAAAAGCACGGATTCATACAGAGATGGGGATTCACGTGCGACTCAATGCTATGTCTGGCTTCTACAGCTGTGGGCATGTTTCCTGTTACGCGCCGACTGCTTTCAGAGTGATGTGCCCCTCCGAGGCTCACTGCCTCCTCCCTGTCACCTGCTTCTCTCCCTCCCCTCGTCTGTGAGTGGTCCCATCCTCTTCAGGTCTCTAGGCATGTCAGTTTCTGCTTAAAAACCTCCACTGGATTCCCAACACCCTTGGAATAAAAACCCAGACCCCCCGACCCTGCCCAGCCCCACAATCCCCTGTTCACTCCATGCAGCCTCTCTTGCCCTTGGCTTGTCCTTGCTCACGTGAAACAGGTCCTCTCTAAAAGAAGGACATAGCCGTGGAGGATACAACATAAACTGGTTAGAATCAGCTAGGTCCAAGGGGGCGTAAGATACGACTTCCAGGGGGACTGGAGCCTCATTACAGTCTCATTGTAATACATGAGCGAAATGACACACCCACCAGTACCAGGACAGTTCCGAGGCTGACCATAAAGGTCAAAAAGTGGGTGGTGGGGCTTCCCTGGTGGCGCGGTGGTTGAGAGTCCGCCTGCCGATTCAGGGGACACGGGTTTGTGCCCCTGTCCGGGAAGATCCCACATGCCGCGGAGCGACTGGGCCCATGAGCCATGGCCACTGAGCCTGTGCGTCCGGAGCCAGGGCTCCGCAACGGGAGAGGCCACAGCAGCGAGAGGCCCGTGTACAGGAAAAAAAAAAAAGTGGGTGGTGGCCCAATTCCTGGAAATCCCCGCCCCTTCCCCAAAATATTAGAGTTGTCACAATCCTCCCACTCATTAGCCAATAAAATTACCCACCCCATAAAAACTAACCACCCCATATTTAGGGGCCTCTAGCCTTCTGAGATAGCCCACACTCTGTCTGTGGAGTGTGTTTCTCTCTAAAGAAATCCACTTCTTACTTTGTCTCTCACTGAATTCTTTCTGCATGAGACATAAAGAACCTGAGCTTTATTAAGTCCCGAGACCACATGCGTGATCTCGATTAAAAGATAGTGGGTTCTGACTGGGTTCGAGTCCCAGCCCACGGGTTCAAGTCCCACCTGAGTTCCATGGTTGCACACCCACTAAGCTGGTCCCCCTTGGCCTCCCCGCTTGAAGCGCTGGCCACCACGACACACAGTTTATTTTCTCCACAGCACCACTGCTCTCTGAAGTGGGCTTGTTTATTCATCCGTTTACTTTTATTGTCTGTCACCCCCTCCCGAATCTGTGAGTACAGGAATCTGACTGTCTTGCTTGGCTCTCCCTCCCCGGAGCCTGGAATGGGGCCTGACACCTAGTAGGAGCTCAAGAAACATGTTGAAGCAATGAAGGAATCCAGGGAATCAAAGCTCAGCCACAGCTGTGCGTTGGCTGCCCCTCTCCCAACCCAGGCCCTTTGTCAGGTAACCACCTCTGATCAAATTAGAAAATGGTTTCCCTTGGGCCCAAGTGCACTCGGCTGAAATGGGTGAGACAGTCGGTGCCTTAAAGGAGTGACCCCATTTTGTCCACGCTCTAGTTTGCACTCAGGCTGCTTTGTGGAACCACCCAAGCCACAAGGCGACCTGTGTTCTCCCTGGTGGGGCCAGTGCTCAGGAGACCTTGTAGCCAAGAGATACCATTCTCTCAAATATTTACCAGGCCCTGCCCTCGGAACTGGGCGGCAAGAAACCTCCACTGAGGGAGAACTCTAATGCACCGACACGGGTGATCCCTGAGGCTGCACCCATGTCACGGGCACAGGTGTGCTGGTTGACTGGTGATGTCTGCAGGGGGAGGGCAAAAGCTCTGAGGCCTGAATACAGAAGGGCCTCACCTGACGTAATGGCGGTCTCCCTCCTTAAGTTCTCGGCCTCGTGCTTCAGGGAGGTGATTTCTAAGTTTCTCTCAGACAGGGTCTGGCACAGCACCTGGTTGTAGCCTTGCTGTAGGGCACTGATCTGTGGAAGGAGGCAACACACAGTCAGAGGGGGCCAGCCAGGCCTGCAGGACACGCCGGTACTCCTCCAACATTGGGCAAAGAGTCGGGTTGATATTGGATCGGGGTGTTGGGGAAACCAAGGTTTTCAGTTGTAACTAGTGGAAGGGGCAGGAGGGGCCTGTTCCTTCAGTGACCACCATGTCATCGGTCCTCGAGACACGAACCTTATCTTTGTGGCCACCCAGGGGCTCGGGTGCTGCTGTCTTCCTATGACCTGTGGGTTTTCAGCCATAAATAGACCAGCTGTTGGTTCCAGATCATCCAGCACTGACTGGATGCACAGCAAAGTTCAAGAGCCGGGAGCAGGTTATGAAATGAATTCCCTCTAATGAGAATAGAGGGTAGTTTATACCTCACAGAACACTCCAGAGTTTACAAAGCCCGTTCACACATGCTACACTGATACTCGTCACAGCGTTGCTGAAGGCTGACGTTCCTATTAATGTGCCCATTTTGCAAGGGAGCCAGGTTGAGACTCAGAGAGGCGAGGCCCCCTGCTCGGGATCACGCGGCTGGTCAGACGTGGAGTGTGATTCAAACCCAGTCTTTAGTTGCCTGGTTCCTCCTTCCCAGGAGGCTCTAGGTTTGAGCGTGAGAAGTTGGAGGCTGTAAAGCATGGCATGGACTCGGGAGCCGGACTGTGGCCTTCAAGTCCTGTCTCTGCCAGTTAACGGGCTTTGTGAACACAAGGAGGACACCATATTCTGTTTCCTTTTGTTCAGTCTGTACGCGGGGTGATGGTAGTCCCAACCTGATAGGATTGTTAGAAGTATTTTAATAAGTTAACATGTGTACAAGTGCTCAGATCATGCCTGGCACACGGCACAGGGGGATGAGCTGTGACGGTCCTCTCCTCTGACTACCCACGGGGTGTTTTTTTTGTTTTGTTTCGGGGGTTTTTTGTGTTTTTTTTTTTGCGGTACGTGGGCCTCTCATAGTTGTGGCCTCTCCCATTGTGGAGCACAGGCTCCAGACGCGCAGGCTCAGCGACCATGGCTCACGGGCCCAGCCGCTCTGCGGCACGTGGGATCTTCCCGGACCGGGGCACGAACCCGTGTCCCCTGCATCGGCAGGCGGACTCTCAACCACTGCGCCACCAGGGAAGCCCTCATGGGGTGTTTTAGCTTCAGCTTCCCTCGTCCGTCTCTGGGGAAGGTAGTTGGTAATCTTTATGTGTGCATTTGTAATCCTTGCCAGTCTCACTTAAACGCCAGTGTGGTTGTTATTAAGAGGAAATACAGGGGCTTCACTGGTGGCGCAGTAGTTGGGAGTCCGCCTGCCGATGCAGGGGAGATGGGTTCGTGCCCCGGTCCGGGAGGATCCCACATGACACGGAGCGGCTGGGCCCATGAGCCATGGCTGCTGGACCTGCGCATCTCGAGCCTGTGCTCCACAACAGGAGAGACCACAACAGTGAGAGGTCTGCATACCACACACACACACAAAAAAATTAGGAAACTCCATTTTGCTGGTGTAGAGAGGAAGGCTCAGAGGGATCCAATTATTTGCTCACGATCATCCTTCTAGGAAGCAGCAGTGCTTGGATTAAAACAAAGTCCTCCCCAGTTGAAAGCCCATCTCTCGCCCTCTGTGCTTGCATACAGAACAGGGGCTGTCCTTTTGTACCTCCACACTTAAATACTCAGTACAATTTTTCCTAGGAGCTAAATGGGCCTGGCCAGGGCCCTTAAGGCAACAAATGAGACCAGTAATCCTCAGAAGGGCTCTTCGTGTACTGCCCATTTATGGCCTGTGGTTTGATTGATCCATCCATTTCCAGGGATAAAGCTGTGTCCCATTTTCAGTTTTGCTCCACAGTTGTGGGTTTAGTTTAGATTTCCCATCTCACACGTGTTCATCCAGAGCCAAGGCGTCTCAGAACATTTGGCATCAAGCAACAGAAACCCACTGCAACTCGTTTAAGCATAAGATAGGACTTTATTGAAAGTAGCCTGGGGCATCCTATAGGACAGTGAGTGAGGCCAGGCTAAGGAGAGCCCAGAACTATCTCTTTCTACGAAGGACTGTTTTCTCCGTGAACCTCTGCTTCATGAGTCTCCTCTTGCAGACCAGCTTTCTCTGTGCACGTGGCTCCCTGGTGGCTTTCAAGTTGATTAGATCCAGGGCAAGTAGCCAGTCCAAAATGACCATGGTCATTGTCACCCAAGGCCACGGGACCCACTTTGGGAAACACTGTTCAAGCAAGGACCCTTCCCATGGAGAGAGGGGCTTCATGCTTTATCCCCAGAACCCAGAACAGTACCCTGGCACATATCTGTGGAGCTCCATACTTATCTGTGGGTGGATGCAGCTGACTTAGCTGCACACACACACCAGGCAGCGCTCTGCACTGCAGTCACAGTTGTGCTCCAACACGATCTTTTATCTCAATCATCTGCTTGTGGCTCCCCTTTTCAGAACTGTAACTGGTCTGAGAAAAGTGAAAATCAAAATTGAGACCAGGTGGAGTATCCACTGTGGGCCCAGCACTGCCTGATATGATGCAAAGGCAGGGCCCGCCTTCAAGGACATGGACTACATTTAGGATCCGACCTTAAAAGGGGAATTTATTGGGAGGACACAGCATTTCTTGTGGAACCCAGGGGCAGAAGTACAGCTGGGCTTTCCAAGGCATCAGGACCAAAGACCAGAAAGTCATCAGGACACAGCTATGTCTGAGGTCTCATCCTCATGTCGGCCTCTTTCAGCAGTCACCTTCTCTCTGTGCTGAGGTACGTCCCCTACTTCACTCACCTGTGGCCCCTTAATCCCTGATACCACATTGCCCAGCCCAGGACCTGGGAGAGATGAGCCTAGCCCAGCCCAGCTTCTGATTGGTTCTCCTGGGTCAGGTGAACACATACCTATCAGCTGTGACTTGAGAGGGTGAAGGTCACATGGCACCAATATGGCTGCTGAGATTCCTCCTTTTGGGTGGGGGGGGGAGTGCTGGGGGAATTTTCTTTGCTCTTTCATAGCCCTGGGGCCAGTTAGGGCCCAAGAACAGGTGAGGTGGGTGGCTTTTGATTTTTCTCCCCTGTCTCTGCCTCTCTTATATTTAGTCTAAGAACAAAAACACGGCGGAGAGGAAAGGAAGGGCCAGGGTCTTTCTTCTGGTTTTTACCTTTTTAGCTTTTTCTGTAGTGAAAAGATAGAGAGCTCTGAGACGTCTGAACCAGTGAACAAGCAGGATGAGTGTGCCTTCGGGAATTTTGAGGTGAAAGTGACCTCCTGCTTTGGTTTTAATTTACTCTTGCAGATAACTTCCTTGTCTTCCTAGGCACTATTCAGGGCTCCAGCCTATTGCTACCATTCCCAGCTAACATTCTCCCTGCCTTCCTTTTAGACGGAGGTGCATCCATGCTCCATAGTTTACGTACTAAACATCCATGAGCTATTCTCTGAACAACGTGAATAATTTTCTGCTTGATTGTTTCCACACATACAAAACAACTAAGGTCCTTTGTGCAATTCCCACAGCACTCCTGCCGTATAGGAAGAGTCCAGAAGTGTTCAGATCAAAGTGGGGGGCTGGTCTCTAATGAGTTGAAGATTGAGCCCCGTGTTGGTTTGCTAAACACAGTGATGAATTCCCACAAGCTTAGTGGCCTAAAACAACAAACGTATTCTCTCATGGGTCTGGGGGGTGGAATCCCCAAATCAGCATCAGCTGGGCTGCAATCAAGGTTTTTCAGAAGGACCAAACTCCCTTGGATGCTCTAGGGAGGAGTTCATCCCTTGCCGCTTCTAGCTCTGGTGGCTGCTGGCATCCCTTTTTTCTTTTTCTTTTTTTTTTCTCGCTATGTAGGATTCCCATCTAGGGAAATAGAATAATTTATATGTGCATTTTCCTGTTGATGGACATTTAAATTGTTTCCAATTTTCAATATGATTTATTTTAAAAAAATTTTTATATACTTTTTCAAGGTTACTTTACATTTACAGTTATTACAAAATATTGGCTATATTCCCTGTGTTGTACAATACATCCTTGAGCCTATCGTACACCCAGAAGTTTACATCTCTCACCTCCCCACCCTGTATTGTACCCTCCTCCCCCTCCGCGCTGGCAACGATTAGTTTGTTCTCTTTATCTGTGACTCTCCTTCCTTTTTGGTATATTCAGTAGTTTGTTGTATTTTTTACATTCCATATATAGGTGATATCCTACAGTATTTGTTTTTGTTTGACTTATTTCACTTACCACACTGCCCTCCAAGTCCACCCATGTTGCTGCAAATGGCAAAATTTCGTTATTTTTTAAGGCTGAGTAGTATGCCATTGGTTATATGTACCACATCTTCTTTATCCATTCATCTCTTGATGACACTTAGGTTGCTTCCATATCTTGGTAATTGCAAATAATGATGCTCTGAACATTGGGGTGCATGTATCTTTTCAAATACATGTTTTTGAAAACACGTGTTTTTGTTTTTTTTGGATTTATACCCAGGAGTTGAGTTTCCAGGTCATATGGTAGTTCTATTTTTAGTTTTCTGAGAACCCTCCATACTGTTTTCCACAGTGGCTGTGCCAGTTTACATTCCTACCAACACTGTACCAGGGTTCCATTTTCTCTAAAAATTGTAAATTTTCTTCCTAGAGGTAATTGAGATGGTAGTTCAGTAATAACATAAGATCAGGTGAAGTCTAAAGAAATTTTAGAAAACCTGGATAAAGTAAGAAAACATCTGTTCGCTGGCATCTGAATGTTAGAGAGACACCAAGACATGTGGGCCAAGTTCTGGAGAGAAGGGAAACACAGACGCAAGCTTGACATTTGGTGCAGCTTTTCTCCTTGGGGCATTTGCGGATTCAAATCTTACAGCCTAGGAGCTGAAAAGCCAAGGAGTTCAAAAGACTCTAACCACAGAAGCTGCTGGCATCCCTTGACTTGTAGGTGCAGCACTCTAGTCCTGCCTCTGTGGTCACTGCCTCCGCCTCTTCTTTGTATATAATCTCCTCCTGTCTCTCACTTATAAGTACACTTACAGATGGCACTTAGGGCGAGGATAGTCTCAACTCAAAATCCTTATATCCGCAAAACTTTACCTTGTAAGGTAACATTCTCAGGTCCCAGGGATTAGAGCCTGAGATCTTTGGGGCCACCAGTCATCCCACTGTAAGGCCTAAACGTCTTCTCTCCTGAGGAAGGTCTAGGCTGGGCTGAAACCCCGACAGACATCTAACAGAGGCCAGATTGAGAGCCCTTTTAGAAGGTCATTTCTCAGCTCATTTGGAACCTTGCTATTGCCCTTTTTTTTTTTTGCTTTTCTTTTCGGTACGTGGGTCTCTCACTGTTGCAACCTCTACAGCTGCGGAGCACAGGCTCTGGATGCACAGGCTCAGCAGCCATGGCTCGCGGGCCCAGCCGCTCGGTGGCATGTGGGATCCTCCCGGACCGGACCACGAACCTGTGTCCCCTGCACTGGCAGGCGGACTCTCAACCACTGCGCCACCAAGGAAGCCCTGCCCTTTCTTTTTTCCTCCTGTTTGTCCTCAACAGGGGGAAGCATTAAGAGTAAATGAGGGGCTTCCCTGGTGGTGCAGTGGTTAAGAATCCGCCTGCCAATGCAGGGGACACAGGCTCGAGCCCTGGTCCAGGAAGATCCCACATGCCGCGGAGCAACTAAGCCCGTGCGCCACAACTACTGAGCCTGCGTTCTTGAGCCTGCGAGCCTCAACTACTGAAGCCTCCATGCCTAGAGCCTGTGCTCCGCAACAAGAGAAGGCCATGAAATGAGAAGCCCGCGCAACGCAACATAGAGTAGCCCCTGCTCGCCACAACTAGAGAAAGCCCGGGAGCAGCAACAAAGACACAAAGCAGCCATAAATTAAAAAATGATAATAATAATAAAAAAATAAATGCATTAGCAGATTTTGGGTTTCCTCTCATCGTTAGTGTATTGCTTTCATTCCTAAGATGCTAAAAAATTGGAAACCACTCCACTTACCAGGAACAC
Organism: Mesoplodon bidens; assembly: GCF_964165515.1. Taxonomy (NCBI): domain Eukaryota; kingdom Metazoa; phylum Chordata; class Mammalia; order Artiodactyla; family Ziphiidae; genus Mesoplodon; species Mesoplodon bidens. The sequence goes on from NW_027672497.1 coordinate 34,878, forward strand.
ACTTTGCAACACGGATCCAGGGGAAGCTGTTTTCTTCCGTAGACACTTCATGACCCCGGTTTCCACAACAGCAGGCACTGCTGGCTCTGCCAAGTTGCTGGAGAAGGGCACCTTATCTGCAAAGCCACGAATCCAAATGGGCCCCCATTGCCAAGGGTGGAAGGAAGTTGTTTGGCTTAGCTTCTTGGGGGATCAGAAGATTGGGAGTTCTGGTGGGGGGACTGCAGGTACCTTGCTGTCCCTTGGTACAACGTCAGGGGAAAGAAAGGTCGCTGGTAGCTTCTCAGAGCTACCAGTTGGGGCTGTGCAGAGCGTCTTAGTAAATGCCATTTTGGTTGCAAATAACAGAAACTCAAACCGGCTGAAGCAAAAAAGGGGACATCTACGGGGAAGAAAAGATGGCTCCTGCCTGTCCAGACTCCTCCGCTTTGCTTGCCCGTTGATTCTCTAACCTTCCGCATTTCCTTTCAGTAAACTCCTTTTCTCTTTAAGTTAGCCACAGGAGATTTCTGTTGGTTGCAACCAGAGAATCTTGAGTGATACAAAAAGTCCTAGTGGAACCCAAGGGCAGGCATTGGAATGGGCCTTTCCAAGGAAAAAACCAGGAACCAGAAAGTCATCAGGAATCAGGGCAACTTTCTGCATCAGTTGGAAGGCCTTCAGCTCTTTTTTTTTTCCTTCATGGAGCTCATAATCCATTCATTTATTCAATAAATAATTATTGAGTGTCTATCCTGTGCCAGGCACCCTGCTAGGTCTTAGAGTTCCATACAGGTGTAAAATATGCCAAGACCCCTGCCCTCAAGTAGCTCACATTCTAGTGAAGATAAGACATGTGAGCACATAGAGTATATTCACAACACAGAATATGAAGAGCTATGCCATGGACACATATACACCAGCAAACATAAAATAGATAGCTAGTGGGAAGCAGCCGCACAGCACAGGGAGATCAGCTCGGTGCCCCGCGACCACCTAGAGGGGTGAGACAGGGAGGGCAGGAGGGAGGGAGACGCAAGAGGAAAGAGACATGGGAACACATGCACATGCATAACTGATTCACCCTGCCACAATGCAGAAACCAACACACCATTGTAGAGCAACTAGACTCCAACAAAGATGCAAAAAAAAAGAGCTATGCCAGAGGGATGAAGCATGACTGTCTTCATAGACCTAGAAAGCCCAGATGCAATTATCCTGGTAGAGAGGGCCTGGGCAGAGAATCGCAGGTAGGTGAACCTGTGTGCACAGAGAACATGGTATGTATGAGAAGCTGCAAGTTTTCAACATCCGTGGAGCAAAAGAGTTCTTGAAAAAGTAGTGGGAGACGTGGCTGAAGAAATTGGTTGAGGATGAAGCATAAAAACCCCACTGAAGTGTGATCTTCTTTTCCTGAGGAGGCATGGGGGAGCCATGGAAGACTTTAAAGCTGTTTGAGTTCATGGTCAATTCTCTGGGTTTCAGAAAAGTCCCTCTGGAGTCTGGGATGTGGTGAAAGTTGGGCTGGACCTTTCACCAGTGGGCACGCTCAGTGGCTCAGGAAAGGTTTTCGCTCTGCCTTGGGAAATTTTTCACGCCGCTCTGGCAGAGGAGCTCGCCCCGCCCACGGCTTCTCCTCACTGGATTGGTTGAACTCAGGGAGGCTACCAGGAGGCCCAGTTGTCCTCCCAACTCCACACCCCCACCCCCGCCCGTTAACGCTCTGGGCGCGCGCTGCCTTCAGCTTTAAATAACAGAAACCTGGATGTGGGTAGATGGTAAAAATTTGGAGCCCCTCCCAAATGAACTCTAGCCATGTGGCTTGCTTTGTCTGATGAGATGTTGGCAAACACATGGCAGGTGGAGACTTGAAAAGTGTGCTTTGCGGCTTTCTCTCTCCTGTTGCTCTTGGAAACCTGTACCCACCACACGTGGCCTGGTCTGGCCTGCTGGGTGATGAGGGACCACACCGGGCAGAATCAGACGTCCCAGCTGAGGCCTTTCTAGACCAGGGTTTCTCATTCTCGGTACTATTGACATATTGGATCAAATAAGTCTTGGTTGTGGGCAGCTGTTCTGTGCACTGCAGGATGTTTAGCAGCATCCCTGGCCTCTACCCCTAGATGATAGGATCACCCCCAACCCAGTTTAACAACCAAAGTGTGTCCAGACATTGCCAAATGACCCCTGGGTGGCAAAATCGCCCCCAGTTGAGAACCACTGTCCTAACCCAGCTTGCCTGGCAATGACCAGGCAGGCATGTACACGAAGCCACCCTAAACTAGCCCCAGCCAAACCAACCAGACCAGTACAAGGGGCCAGCTTGACGCCTGGAATCATGAGAACTAATAGTTGCCATTTTAAGTCACTAACTTTTGAGTGGTTGGCTCCACAGCACAAACAGGTACATCTGACTACAGTGGCTGAAACTGATAGGATTGATTTATTTATACAACAGGATGTACAGAGGTAGGCAGTTGAGGTACAGTGCAGAGCACAGTGATGCCACTAGGCTCCCACCCAGGCTTTTCATGTCTTTCCACTCCACTGTCCTTTGAAGTGGGCTTTGGTCTCTTGCTTGTTACCTGGTGATCCCCAACATGGCTGTTCCAGCTCTAAGACTGAGCTCCAGGAGAGGAAAAGGAGACAATGCAAAGGGACAAAGAGAAAAACTTTCTCCTAGCAAAGCCTTGCCTTTAATTCCAGAAGGGAAGCCCTGCCCAGGGCCTTCACCTGCATGTCACTGGCCAGAACTGAACAACACAGCCAGGTCTAGCTGCAAGGGAGGCTGGGAAATGAGGGCATTTTGCGTGCTGCTTATACAGTAGAGGGAGGCAATGACTAAGGGGCTTGTAGTGTCTGCTGCACTGTCTCTCTGGGGGTCGTCTTGGTTTCTTCTTCTTTTTTTTTTTTTTTGCCACACGGTTTGGCTTATGGGATCCTAGCTCCCTGATCAGGGATTGAGTCCGGGCCCTTGGCAATGAAAGCGCAGGGTGGACTGCCAGGGAATTCCCTGGGTCTTGGTTTCTTGTCTCTACCTGTTGCTTATCTATCCTGGCCATCTCTTTCTAAGACTGGCTTTGTTTCTCCAAACACAGTGGGAGAAATGGCCACCCCAGCTGGGAACTGCATCAAGACTTTCAGCTCCAGGCCATTAATGACCTGTGTGGTAACTCCATGTCCCACTTCCAAATATCAAGGGCACAGGTGCTGATTGGCCCAGCTTGGGTTAGAAGAGAAACCTGATTGGTCTGGCTTGGGTAGAATATCTACTGATCAGCCAGTCAGGTGTGGCCAAGAGAGCAGCAGTAGGTAGGGTAAACCTGGTTGGGGAATGTGCATTCTCAGAGAAAGGGGTGTGTGGCTGAGGAGACACCTAAAGAACCATCTAGTTCAAGGAGTGAGGAAAGGACATTGCCATTGTGGGTTGCAATGTTGATATGATAAAGATTAACACGTCCTTTGAAAGACCTCAAATACAGTGGAGTCACATAGGCATTACATTTAACTTATGCAAATTCAAATATTTGTATTCAACCAAAGTAGTTTTTTTCCCACACAATTTGGCTTCCAAACATGAGCCAGCTACTTAACTACTGCCTGACCAAGTGATCTTTTCTGGTGCTGGAGATGGCTGTTTTGGATTTGGGGGATATGGTACAGTATAAGTAATATGTTCTTTATGGAAAACTGCTGGGATTTTCAAGATTATTTTTAAGGTCAGGTGATGCTCACCCTTCTCACTGTGTAAGAAGTACCTTTAGTGGAAGATGATGCAAATCATTTTTCCCATTTCCTTCTAGTTTTAATCAGTATAAAGAATGCATTTGGTTTTAAAATATCAAAATACTTTTATTGTGGCTTTTTAAAAATAAAAAATAAATGATATTCATGGCTTCTGGCTCTTCTTCCTGTTTTATTTGGTGGTCTCTGGCCGTACAAGAAAGGCAGGGAGAGAACAGATGGCTGGAGAGAAGGCAAAAATGAGGGTCTCTTCAAACACCACGGGAAAGGGGTGTGTCCACCTGGGCAGTATGTGTTCTTTGATGACTGGGTACTTGGTCCGTCCTGATGGCCTGGGACTTGACCTACTGGGCTGTCTTGGTGCGGCAGAATGGGCAGCGTGAGATGGAGTTAGAAACCTGGGTTCCAGACCCAATTCTTGAATTTACTAGCTGTGTGACTTTAGACGGGCCATTTAACCTCTCTGGGCCTCAGCTTCCTCATTTGTAAAATGGGGAACATAATGCTATTTACCTCCCAGGGCTTGAGAGAGGATTAGACGAGAAGTGTTTTGAACACCGCAGAGCGCCATATAAACATGACTCACTGTTATGGAAGCGATAAAACTGGTTGCTGTTCACATTTATTATAATCAATTCAGATATAAATGCACTATACCATGGCCCCAACAGCCCTGAGGTTACCATTCTGTCCTGTGGCCCCAGTACACGCCCTGGGTTTTCTCAACTGCGGGCTTCTCAGAGCTCCTTGGAGGTGTGACATTTGGGTTTGTCACTACCCAAACACATAATTGCATCTACCAGGCCTAGGAGTCTGAATTTCAAACTTATTCTTCATATGCCTGCGTATGTTTACATTCATAATATCTGTGAAAAGAACCCCTCTCCTCACACACTCCAAAATACAGTATTGTGCAAAATACCAGTCTAGGAAGCAACACACTAGGGTAGCAACCTTTAATGTCCTAAAAAAGCATCTTAGTAGTTTGACGCAGAAGAGTTACACTGACTCACGGAGGATCACGCGAGGCCCAGCGGGACGACGTTTCTAGTTCCTTCCACCAGGTTTAGAAAACAGAAGGTTCTGGCTGGATTTGCTGGACATTTCTCTCTTCAGCATCTCCCTTCCTTGGTCCATCTTTGGGGTGCCTTTTCTGGCTCCAACCTACAACAAGCAAGAGCAACAAATGCCCAGACTCTATAATTGTAGGGAGATCCCCAAATATTTCTCAAATGGCATTTTTTTTTACTGAAAATAAAATCTTTGTTGTAAAAAGTATTTATATACACACATAGACGTGAGCAAAACGAAGGTAAAATGATCCACCATTATCACACTACCCACAGGTAACCTTATTCACATTTTGGTGTACACTCTTCCAGATACACAGATAACGTTTTCTTCTTACATTTGCATCTTTTTTTGAACCAGGAGTTTCTGATGATAGGCAATTTCATTGGGATGGACTTTCTCTCGAAAAGCTGTTACTGAACTGAATGCCTTATGTCTCTGATGTCTTAGGAGGGTAAAATGCAGCATACTCTAGGGGGTCTGTCTAACCCTTTTCTGAGCACTACTCCTGGATCCAGGCAGCCATGTGTGTGACTCTGTCCCTGGTCATAGCTGATCGGGCACATGGCACGGGCTGGGCTTTTAAGATGGTCACTCCCAGGATTTGGGGTTATGGGCTCTAAGATGCTACTTGCTTCCTGGGCTGGTCCTTTGAACTGGGGGACCATGAGGTCATTCCTTCCTGTCACATGACTGGAGAGAGCAGAGATCAGGGGAGCCACACAGAGACACAGAGAGGAGATACGGCCTGTGTGTGCATGTGCGCATGCTTGTGTGTGTGTAAAAGAGATGATGCCTGAGATCTGATGGCTTACCAGTTCTATTTCGAGGCCAGGCTCTCTTTCAGCTCCCAGTTTTTATGAGGCACTCACCCCTATATCCTTAAAAAAGCCCCCTCCACTCCCCTTTTTTTTTGCGGTACGCGGGCCTCTCAGTGTTGTGGCCTCTCCAGTTGCGGAGCACAGGCTCCGGACGCGCAGGCTCAGCGGCCATGGCTCACAGGCCCAGCCGCTCCGCGGCATGTGGGATCTTCCCAGACCGGGGCACGAACCCGTGTCCCCTGCATCGGCAGGCGGACTCTCAACTACTCTGCCACCAGAGAAGACCCAGGTGGTTCTTATCGGCCAACTTGGGGAAAACCTTCTTCTAAGACTTTGTGGCTGAAAATGTAGTCTGCAGAGCTGTGCTCTTGGTACCAGCTGGGAGCTGTTCAGAAATGCAGAATCCCAGGCTCCCCCCACCCAAGACCTGCTGAGTCAGAATCTGCATTTCAACAACATCCGCATATGATCCGTGGACACCTTTGAGTTGAGAGGCGCCACTGTAAACTATCCTCTAATTGGCTGGTTTCTGGAAAAGTAAGTTGCAGTTTTGGCCATGTGTTTCCCCTGATATGCATGAAGAGAAAGACTGAAATACTATTGGTTGGTCTTGCACACACTTAGACACAAACCAGGACCCGCAGTAACGACTGGGATTTGTATCAATAAAATCAGCTGCGGTATATAAACAAAGTACCATTTCTAGACATTTCAATAACCTTGCCTCTTCAAGTTGATCTACAAGTTGATCTCTGAGTTTTAGGATTCAAGCTTCATGTTAATTCCTCCTACACCATTCACCCTCTTTAATTAATTTAGCTCCCAACAAGGAGTTGCTGAGATTCCTCCATCTAAGTACGTGCCCTCTGTTTCTCATAGGAAAGCCCATTTCATCAGTTTCCAGTAGTAAAGAAAAGGACGGGGACCACCTTACCGATTTCTCTGCCATTAGCCGCTTGACTCTGGCTTTCAGCTTCTCCTCTTGCTGTAGCCTTTCCTCAGTCAGCTTCTCCTTCTCTGCCAGATGCTGCCGTAACTCTTCTCGCAGCAAATACTGCTGAGTTTCCCAAGAACTGTTGATCTTCATCTGAAATGAGGGGAAGGGGAACTGCAGCTGATGGGGGACAGGACTAACGCAGGAGTCATTTCCACTACCTTTGGGGGCGGGACAAAGGTTCACGAAACTTTCTTCAAAACACAGAAAAACGATGCTTAGCTTAGTAACTAATAGCGAAGTAGTAGAGCATCGTGGTTAAGAGCTCAGACTCCAGATCTAGGTAGAATCTCAGCTCTAGTTCTTTCTAGACACTTCTTCATATAGAAAATAAGCGGGTGAACTAAGGCAGGCCGTCTTCCTCCTCTTTCATCCCTGCCGGCCGCTTGGGTGCGGGATTCTGTGGAGAGCACGGGCCCGTGAAGGGGCTCTGCAGCACGCCTACCTGACCTACTGCCCTTTCCAAATTGGCTTTAATGAGGTTTTCTCTGTTCCTCATTTCTTGCAGCTGAAGCAATTTCCTTCTGGAATCCTCCCGAAGCTTCTCTTCCACCTGAAAGGATGATGAAACCGAGGGCTTGCTGCTAATGTGACCATCATGCCCTCTGGGGAAACTCTTCTGGGGGGGCTAATGGCAGTGGGGGAGTCCCTGAGGGGTAGGGACAGCTGCAGACCAGCAGCAGGGGTCACAGGCATGCACAGGGTGGAGGCAAACTCACAGGGAGTTGCCCCCTACGGGAAAGGGCCGAGCTCTGCACCCGGGGCTCAACTATGTTCTACCGCACACTCCCATCCCAGCTCGGTCCCTAACAAGCCGTACGACACTCGGAAAGTTATTTCACTGCTCCGTGACTCAGTGTCCTCATCTGTCAAATGGGGATGATGATACTAGTATCACTGCATAGAGTTATTGTGGGCATTCAATGTTTGGAATAGTGCTTAAGGGCTCTGTGAGTGTGTTAAGTACTGTTGTAACCTATGAAAGGTGGACGGCAATGTCCGCCGTACAGTCTCGTTCTAATAACTCGTGATGGGTACTTGGAAATGTTATGATTGGGTTTATTATCATAACTGTTTGTCGTTACCACTTTGAGCACACTCACTGGTGGTAACCTCTCTGGAGGCTTGCTAAAGCAATGTCTATTAAGAATTGCAGCCTACCAAGGAAGGCATTTAAAGTGGAGAAGCTTGCCTAGTTTTCCCCCCTTGCTTGGGTAACAGTCAACGCATGGTAAGCTTGGGAGTGCTCCACACTACCCTTGGCTGGCCAGTGTAGGCCTCGCAGCTGCTCAATTCTTGGATGCACCTGCTGAGCCCTGGGCTCTGGCACTAACAGGAAATGAGGCAAACTCTCATAAATAAATGGAAAGTGTTTGTGCTGAAACAAATTCACAGGCTGTTTTTTTAGGGATCTGAAGAGGGGGATCACAGGGATCTAATAAAAGACCCAGAAAAGCCCTTAAGAGCTTTCTTCTGAGTAGTGTGGTCCAGTGGAAGAGCCTCTACCCAGCTCCGTTACCTTGGAAAAGTCATCTAAGCTCTCTGGGCCTTAGTTTTCTCCCAGGTCTAAACATGCTCTGACTTCTGTATCAGCAGCCTTTTTCATATGCTGCAAAAGCCAAGTCCAGCCTTGGGCTCTGCCCTTATCTGTGCTCTGCATGAACAGCCCCCGTTCCCGTCCCCAAGTCTCAGAGTCACCTTCAGCGGCCGCCCTGCTCCCTCTCTCACACTCAGTGGTCTCACGCCTGTCCTCCAGTCCCTCTCACATGCTAGCTGGACTGTGACAACTGGCCTCCTCGCCTCTAGTTTAGTTTCTTCCAGTGCAATCTTAACGGGACTGTGAGAGTTACCTTGCTGTAAGGCAGCTCTGTCCAACAGAACTTTCTGCAACGGTACAGGTACTCTGAGCGAGGCTGTGTTGTCTAATACGGCAGCCACCAGCCACATCTGGGGATCAAGCACTCGAAATGGGGCTGGTGTGACGGAGGAACTGAATTAAAAATTTTAGTTAATTTTTATTAATTTCAGTGAAAACAGTAGCATGTGGCTGTTTGCTACGCCAGGGTCACTGAAGTCAGACGAACCTGGAGTCAGACAAAACCGACTGTGCCATTGGGCTAGTTACTTTACTAGTAGCTAGTAGCCTTGACTTTCTCATCTGTAAAATGGAGAGGATGATTTCTAGATCACAGCGCTGTTGTGAAGATGAAGAGATGAAATGTTCAGGGGAACGCCTAGTACCTGAGAAATTGTAACTATCATTTTCACCCTTATTACTGTCCACGAATGTCTTTCCATCAGTCACTTGTTTAGAAGCCTTAGTAGCTCCCCACTGCCTGTGTGGTACAGAGCCCAAGCGCCTGAACTAAGGCAAAACACCAAGCCAGGGATTCAAGAAGCCCCTACGAACTCTGAACGAGGTAAATAAAACTGAATCCACACCTAGATAAACCATAATAAAACGGCTGGAAATCAGGGGAAAAGACAATCTTAAAAGCAACCAGAGAAAAAGACAGGTTATGCAAAGGTACAACAGTTAGGCTTACAAATGACTTCTAAATAGAAATAATCGGAGCCACAAGACAATAGTGACATATCTAATGCTGTATCTAATGTGCTGAAAGAAAAGAATTGCCATTGTAGAATTCAATACACAGTCAAATGTGTTTTAAGAATGAAGGTGGGCTTCCCTGGTGGCGCAGTGGTTGAGAGTCCGCCTGCCGATGCAGGGGAAACGGGTTCGTGACCCAGTCTGGGAAGATCCCACATGCCGTGGAGCGGCTGGGCCCGTGAGCCATGGCCGCTGGGCCTGTGCATCCGGAGCCTGTGCTCCGCAACGGGAGAGGCCACAACAGTGAGAGGCCCACATACTGCAAAAAAAAAAAAAAAAAGAATGAAGGTTAAATATACATCTCCAGACAGACACACAGGCACATTTGAGAATTTGTCATCAGTAGAGTCACAATGAGGGAAAACATTAAAGGCTATTCTTCAGGCACAAGAAAAATGAACCCAGGTGGGTGATCAGAGATGCAGAAAAGACAAGCAACAGTAAGGGTAATGTGTGGATATGATACTGACTATAGAAAAACACTAGTAATGTCTTGTGGGGTTTTAACTATCAAGAGGAGTTTAGAAAATGACAGCAATGGCTTATAAATCTGGAGGGGGTAAGTGAAGTTAAGGTGTTTGAAACTCATTGCACTGTCAAGGAGAAGGGCATAATTATCAACTACTATTGCCTCTTGGTAAGTTAAGAATGCAGGGCTTCCCTGGTGGCGCAGTGGTTGAGAGTCCGCCTGCCGATGCAGGGGACATGGGTTCGTGTTCCGGTCCGGGAGGATCCCACATGCCGCGGAACGGCTAGGCCCGTGGGCCATGGCCACTGAGCCTGTGCGTCCGGAGCCTGTGCTCCACAACGGGAGAGGCCACAACAGTGAGAGGCCCACGTACCACAAAAAAAAAAAAAAAAAAAAAAAAAGAATGCATATTGTAGTCTTCAGGATGACTACTAAGAGAATAGTAGAAGAGTGAAAAACTTAATTAATGTGTGATTTTGGTGAGTCAAGGATGAATGCTATTGTCTTACTATTACTAAAAGAATAGTAAAAAAGTGAAATATTTCCAAGCTAATAGAGGGGGAAAGTGGAATAAGAGAAAACCATCCACTCAGAAGGAGGCAAGAAAGGAGAGAAAAAGGAACATAGCACAGATGGTACAACTGGTATTGAGCAAGAAGGTAGATTTAAACCCCAGTACACGAGTAATTACATAATATAAATGGACTAAAAGTCAAAGATTGTCAAACTGGATTTTGTAAAAATGATACGCTATTTGAAGGCATATGTCTAAACCTTAAGACAAAAATTGACAGAGAACATATGAAAAAGATATGGTATGAAAACTCTAACCAACAGAAAGCCAGTGATGAAGCTAAATGACAAAGGAGACGATAAGGGAGAAACACTACTAGAGATGAAAAGGGACATTTCATGATGATCTAAAGTTTTGCTCTACAGGAAGTATTAGGATTCTAAATTTATATGCACCTAGTAACACAGCCTCAAAATATATAAAGCAAAAATTGTTCATATTAAAAGAAGAAACACACAAATGACAAACATGTTGAGATTTTTAAAAACATTCTCAATGATGGAACAAAAAGACAAAAAAAATCAATATGAGAATTTAAGTTGGAACAACATCATTGGCAAACTTGATTTAATGGATCAATTCTTTCTTAGATAATTTCACAATTAATATCTGAAGGCAGTCTAGGGTTGTGGTTACACACAGGAGCTTTGGAGTCAGGCAGACCTGGATTCAAGTTCTGCCACAACTACTTTATGCAAGTGAACTTGGATAACTTCCTTCACCTCTGTGAGCCTCAGTTTTCCCGACTGTAAAGTGGGGTGAATACCAGTATAGACCGCATGGGGTCATTGTGAGGATGAACAGAGATGATGCAGGTGGAGTGCTGGCCCCAGAGTGGTTCCCAGGCCGACCTGTCCCTGCCATACCTTGCTCTTTTCCCGCAGCCTCAGAGAGATCAGGCTCTGCTCGGTACTGCTCCTTTTCAGCTCCACCCTGAGCTTCCTCATTTCTTTTTCCATGTCATGGATTTGCTGAAAGAGTTCCAACAACAGGGAAGTCAACTTCACAACTCACTTCATCCGGTTCATTAAGGCAGAAACCTAGTCTGGGATTCGCTTAACTCCTTCCCTTGGGGGACAATTCCACATCTTTGAGGCAAAGTGGACTTTCTTTCAACGGATGCAATGAAAGGGCTGGGTGAGGGAAAATTTGAGTTTCTTTTGAAGATCAGCATGGATCCTGGATTAAACAGTACAAGATACCTATCCACTCATTAGAGTCTCTTTCCTTGGGGTATATTTTTGAGTTCAATCTAAATAAGGGCTGTTTGGAAGACACAATAGGCACAGTTTGGAAGAAAAGAACAATGCTATTTTTCTTTTTTCTCATTTGAGGCAGAGAAGTGTGCTCCTGACAGAGAGAAGAACACATGTCTCCTGCCCCCGTCCCAGGCACCGTCCTTCCCAACGGATGGAAAACGTATGCCTGGTGATGTGCACGAGTGTTCGGGCTGGTACAGGGGGTGAACATTTACATTGAGTGGTCATCTTTTCATTGTATTCATTTTTATGTTCACCTTCCATACAAGGCCAGTGATACATTTGCTTTTTACTTTGTTTTTATGAATTGTTGTAAAATTGAATGTATTTAAGCAAAAACACTTCAAGAAGAGTTGTGTTAATAACAGTGTTCAGGGCTGTGATAAAACTTGTGACAGTGGATCATGAAAGTCTGGGCATCACAAGTCCAGGGGTAGGGACCACGGTGAATTTCTAGCAGCATACGGTGGCCACTTCCCGTCCCTTTCCCCAGGGGAAACCTGATGTGGGGCCTTGAGCCAACTGCCCAGAAAATCTGGGGAGAGTGTGTTTTCCATGGTCTTTTCACCCATCTCTTTGAGGCCAGCAAACCAATTAGGAGACTACATTAACAGACAAACACCCAGAAAGCCCCAGAGCTTGTGCTAGCTAATGGGCCAAGGAACCCCTCCAAAACCCTCAAGGCCACAATCTAGGCTTTCAGTGGACACCTAGGGGGCAGGAGGTTCAACGCACGGTTTTGCAGAGTTTTAACTCTTTCTCTTGGGCTTCCCACTTCTCCTTCTGGGCATCTTCCTTCTGTAACTCTTCTTTCAGCACTGAGCACTGTGGAGAAAAAGGACAAGGCCACGGGGGCTTGGCAGGGGTTCCCAGTACCTGTGTTCACGCCCAGGAGTGTTTCCTGCTGTATAACCCAATCACACCTCTGAATTCTGAGAGGCGAGACCATTTGTGTGATGGGAGCACGGGATCCTGCAGTCATTCCCAGTTCACCCCTCTCATGAGTTCTGAGGAATAGAGCGTCTAAATTCCTCTTCAAGAGCCAGCAAACTTCACTGCAGGCGAAATCCAGCTTTGTAGAGTCTGGGTACTTAGGGTGAAGGAATTGGGATGTTTTCACGCTGTGACCGGTGAGGGTGGAGGGGGCCGAGCCAGTGAGCTGGGGTCCATCTTAGGGCTTTTGTGCAGGTTGCATCTCAAAGACACAACTGCCCTGACTGGTGTGGAGGGGAAAACGGAGCTGTCTTGCCCGAGGGCGGCTTGGCAACAGGCATTAAGGGCATAAGGATGGATGTGCCTTCTTTTGACCCAGCAATTCCCACTTTAGGAATGTACCTTAAGGACAATGACTGGAGAAATAAGTAAATTTGTAGTTTCAAGGATGCTCTTCACAGAATTGTCAGTAACAGTGGAAGAAAAAAAAAAAAAAAAGAGGAAACAACCCAAGTGTTGTTCAGAACAGCAGACCACTTTATAACACTGGGTACATCCAGGAGAAAGTATGTAGCTTTTAAGACGAATGATAAGAGCGTTGATTTATTAGAATGGGAAAATAATAAGTATTTAAAAATTTAAAAAATGTGCATAGTATAAATTCACTATAAAATGATTGATTGATTGATTTCTAGGCAATATATAGAAACAAGACTGGAAAAACAGACATGAAAATATTAACACTGATTTCTCAAGGTAGCATTTCCTCTCCTCTCTTTTTATTTTTTCTTCTCAATGTCATCTACTTATTTTTCTAAAATTAACACACATGATGTATGTCATTAAAAAAAAAGGCATCTCAAATGTTCACAAGAGCAGTACCCTTGGTGGTGACGAGCCCTTGTGCTATTGGCCAGCACAGTCTAGAGGAGGAGGGACCTCACTCCAAGGTCAATGAGGAAGGGGAAACGGGGACATAAATCATCCAAATGCACTTCAGGAGGTAGAAGAGCCAAGCAGGTGCTGTCTTTGCAGATTCCTTCTACTTAGCACCAGCTCTGCATCCCCTTCCCGTCCCCAACACACACACACACACACACACACACACACACACACACACACACACACACACACACACAAACATAAAACAGCTATAGCACATGCCTGCGAAGACAGTCTGCTTGGGAGAAACGAATGCAGAGGGCTTGGCCAGGCAGCCAACCTCGGGCAGAGGCAGAAGAGCACAACGAAAACCAGCCTCCCACTTCTCGGAAAACGATTTTGTCATCCCCATTTCACAGATGGGGAAATGGAGGCCAAATAAGTTACAATAAAAGAAAGCTCTGGGATTGGACCCTGGTCTGTTTGATCCCAAAGCTCATGCAGTGCCTTTCACCAGTTCCAAACTGGGTATGGTACTACGTACCAGGTATTACCTACTGTGCCTTTTCCTTGGAACCTCAAGATCTGTTCTCATCCCACCCCCATGCAGACCTAGCTATCGGGTAGCCTCTGGGAATCTCTGAGTTGCCACCTGAGATGAAAGCTTTGAGGTTTTACCTTGACTCACAGAAACAGGCACATCATGCAAATACTGAGAAATCTTATCCTATAGAGTCAGGATTCTAAAGTTAGCATTGAAGGCAAGATTTGCAAATAGTCAAAGTTACATGTAAAAAGCTCTTTGCTTGCCTACCACGTTCATCTTCCATAGAGACATTCTACACACTAAAGTCTAAGGAAGAAATGAGAGTCTGCGTGTTTGCATCTGGACCTTCAAACGTTCTGCTTTGAAGACAATTATGAGAACCAGTGGTGCTGGGACCACGATGCAGCCGTGTGGTCATCCTTGCTCACAGAGAGATCGTATTCTGCCATCCCTGCTCACAGAGAGATCGTATTCTGCTTAATATTAAACTTTGCAATGGCAGTATATGCTCATAGGTGTGTTTGTTGCTGGGATTAAACAAACTCATTTATAATAGGGGTTAGAAAATGTTTGCTGGATTTGAAAATCTATTATGCTTATTCTGAGCCACATACATGCTGTTCTTTGAAAGGCTTCAGAGAAGTTGGCCACCTGCCCAGCAGCTACCCTCCCTGGGTCCTTGGGCACTGGCCTCATCTCACCACCGTGTGTCATGTGACTCCACTGTGTCTGCTTTTCGCAGCTACAATTTGCTGATGACCCGACACTCACTCTGGAGCTGAGGGCTTCGAGCTGGTGATCCTTTTCTTTGTTCTCACTTTTCAGTTGATTCACCTCCTGTTGTAGTTGTTGAACTTGACCATCCTTTACTAACACGTCTCTTTGCAAAGATGACACCATCTCTGTAAAAGAACCAAACCAAACCAAAACAAAAGACTCATGGAGGTCAAAGAGGCAGGAAGGATTGTTGGCAACACCATGGCTGTCAGCCAATGTTCGGACAAGACCTTCCAAGCCTGGGCCACCACCGGTGCCCGCCTAGAACTGGGGAGGCTTTTTCCAAGGGTCCCAGAGCAGGAATGGGAATGAGAGCAAAGTCCACGGAACAGGGTTTGAGGCTTCAGTGAGAATGAGGGGCAGTCGGCACCAGCGAGAGGAGAAACCTTTGGGGGCCCCTTGTGAGCACAGGCCAGGCAAAGCTGGGAGGAGAGGCCACACCATGGGCCTGGGGAACAAAGGCCCAGCACAGGGAAGGTCCAAGAATTCTTCTCCAGAGGCCAGGAGACGGGTGTGTGGCAGAGGGCACTGCTGGACGCTATTGATGGGGTGGTTGGTTTCACAGTCCTCTGAGTTTGGACCCCTCTCTACCACTTATTAGCTTCATGGTCTTGGACAAGCTATTTCACCTCCCACTGTCTGTCCCACACAGATTTATTGTAAGGGTCAAATGAGACGGTATGTCCCAAGAACACAAAGTGGCTAAATTATGTTTGTTCCATGGCGCCTATTATTATTCTCGGCAGCCAGCTTCCAAAATGGCCCCAATGATCCCTGCCGCCTAGAATTCATGCCCTGTGTAGCCCCTCCCACCTTGAATAGGGCTGCCATGGGTAACCAATATGATACTGTGGAAATGACGAACTGTTTCCTCTCAGGCTGAGTCATAAAAGACACTGTGGCCTCCTCTTTGCTCCCTCTTGAATCACTCACTCTGGGGGAAGCCAACTGCTGTGTTGTGAGGACACTCAAGCAGCCCAAGAGAGAAGCATGTGTGCTCAGGGACTAAGGCCTCCAGCCAATAGCCACATGAGCAGCCATTCGGAAGGGGGATCCTCCGGCTCCCCCTGAGGCTTTAGATGACATGACTGATGCCCCAGCCGACATCTTGACTGCAACTCATGAGAACTAAGTCACACCCCGCTCAAATTCCTGAACTACAGAAACTGGGGGAGATAATAAATATTGGTTGGGGTTTTATCCATTACATTTTGGGGTAACTTGTTATGCAGCAATAGATAACTACTCCATTACTGTAGCACCATTTTTTTAAACATCTTTATTGGAGTATAATTGCTTTACAATGGTGTGTTAGTTTCTGCTTTATAACCAAGTGAATCAGTTATGCATATACATATCTCCCCATATCTCTTCCCTCTTGCATTGTAGTATCATTTTGAATAAAAGTGGGAAGAAGGGTGCATAAATGCAGTGGTATTGGGTTATCTCCTATGGTTCTTTTCTTGAAAGAACATCAGGCCCAGTTTTAGTGGTAGATATCAATCAAGAATGTCTATGAAATAAAGCACAAAATGCTCCAGAATTTCAGTTTAAAAATGAGCTTTGCCTCCAGGACACAGTTCAGTTACTTGGAAATCCCTCTGGGGCTTGCCACACTTTGAGTGGGTCCAGCCCATCTCAAGCGTTATCCCAACCCAGGTCTGTCCGACTCCCTGATCGGAGAAGGTGGGATCTGAGACAGGCTTGATGCTTGGATGAGGTTTCACTGGCCGACATACGGGAGGAAGGTGAGGACCAGCGAGTTCATCCTTCCATTCCTGGTGCCCAGAACAGCACCTAGCCTGGGGGAGGTGCTCAGAAAATATCTGAGGACATCCCAAGTGAGGGAGGAGCATAAGCAGAGACCTGGGGGCAGCAGGGGGTGGGGCTGGGTGTGATTAAGTTGCAGAGTGAGGCAGAAGAAAAGCACGGATTCATACAGAGATGGGGATTCACGTGCGACTCAATGCTATGTCTGGCTTCTACAGCTGTGGGCATGTTTCCTGTTACGCGCTGGCTGCTTTCAGAGTGATGTGCCCCTCCGAGGCTCACTGCCTCCTCCCTGTCACCTGCTTCTCTCCCTCCCCTCGTCTGTGAGTGGTCCCATCCTCTTCAGGTCTCTAGGCATGTCAGTTTCTGCTTAAAAACCTCCACTGGATTCCCAACACCCTTGGAATAAAAACCCAGACCCCCCGACCCTGCCCAGCCCCACAATCCCCTGTTCACTCCATGCAGCCTCTCTTGCCCTTGGCTTGTCCTTGCTCACGTGAAACAGGTCCTCTCTAAAAGAAGGACATAGCCGTGGAGGATACAACATAAACTGGTTAGAATCAGCTAGGTCCAAGGGGGCGTAAGATACGACTTCCAGGGGGACTGGAGCCTCATTACAGACTCATTGTAATACATGAGCGAAATGACACACCCACCAGGACCAGGACAGTTCCGAGGCTGACCATAAAGGTCAAAAAGTGGGTGGTGGGGCTTCCCTGGTGGCGCGGTGGTTGAGAGTCCACCTGCCGATTCAGGGGACACGGGTTCGTGCCCCTGTCCGGGAAGATCCCACATGCCGCGGAGCGACTGGGCCCATGAGCCATGGCCACTGAGCCTGTGCGTCCGGAGCCAGGGCTCCGCAACGGGAGAGGCCACAGCAGCGAGAGGCCCGTGTACAGGAAAAAAAAAAAAGTGGGTGGTGGCCCAATTCCTGGAAATCCCCGCCCCTTCCCCAAAATATTAGAGTTGTCACAATCCTCCCACTCATTAGCCAATAAAATTACCCACCCCATAAAAACTAACCACCCCATATTTAGGGGCCTCTAGCCTTCTGAGATAGCCCACACTCTGTCTGTGGAGTGTGTTTCTCTCTAAAGAAATCCACTGCTTACTTTGTCTCTCACTGAATTCTTTCTGCATGAGACATAAAGAACCTGAGCTTTATTAAGTCCCGAGACCACATGCGTGATCTCGATTAAAAGATAGTGGGTTCTGACTGGGTTCGAGTCCCAGCCCACGGGTTCAAGTCCCACCTGAGTTCCATGGTTGCACACCCACTAAGCTGGTCCCCCTTGGCCTCCCCGCTTGAAGCGCTGGCCACCACGACACACAGTTTATTTTCTCCACAGCACCACTGCTCTCTGAAGTGGGCTTGTTTATTCATCCGTTTACTTTTATTGTCTGTCACCCCCTCCCGAATCTGTGAGTACAGGAATCTGACTGTCTTGCTTGGCTCTCCCTCCCCGGAGCCTGGAATGGGGCCTGACACCTAGTAGGAGCTCAAGAAACATGTTGAAGCAATGAAGGAATCCAGGGAATCAAAGCTCAGCCACAGCTGTGCGTTGGCTGCCCCTCTCCCAACCCAGGCCCTTTGTCAGGTAACCACCTCTGATCAAATTAGAAAATGGTTTCCCTTGGGCCCAAGTGCACTCGGCTGAAATGGGTGAGACAATGGGTGCCTTAAAGGAGTGACCCCATTTTGTCCACGCTCTAGTTTGCACTCAGGCTGCTTTGTGGAACCACCCAAGCCACAAGGCGACCTGTGTTCTCCCTGGTGGGGCCAGTGCTCAGGAGACCTTGTAGCCAAGAGATACCATTCTCTCAAATATTTACCAGGCCCTGCCCTCGGAACTGGGCGGCAAGAAACCTCCACTGAGGGAGAACTCTAATGCACCGACACGGGTGATCCCTGAGGCTGCACCCAGGTCACGGGCACAGGTGTGCTGGTTGACTGGTGATGTCTGCAGGGGGAGGGCAGAAGCTCTGGGGCCTGAATGCAGAAGGGCCTCACCTGACGTAATGGCGGTCTCCCTCCTTAAGTTCTCGGCCTCGTGCTTCAGGGAGGTGATTTCTAAGTTTCTCTCAGACAGGGTCTGGCACAGCACCTGGTTGTAGCCTTGCTGTAGGGCACTGATCTGTGGAAGGAGGCAACACACAGTCAGAGGGGGCCAGCCAGGCCTGCAGGACACGCCGGTACTTCTCCAACATTGGGCAAAGAGTCGGGTTGATCTTGGATCGGGGTGTTGGGGAAACCAAGGTTTTCAGTTGTAACTAGTGGAAGGGGCAGGAGGGGGCCTGTTCCTTCAGTGACCACCATGTCATCGGTCCTCGAGACATGGACCTTATCTTTGTGGCTACCCAGGGGCTCCGGTGCTGCTGTCTTCCTATGACCTGTGGGTTTTTCAGCCATAAATAGACCAGCTGTTGGTTCCAGATCATCCAGCACTGACTGGATGCACAGCAAAGTTCAAGAGCCGGGAGCAGGTTATGAAATGAATTCCCTCTAATGAGAATAGAGGGTAGTTTATACCTCACAGAACACTCCAGAGTTTACAGAGCCCGTTCACACATGCTACACTGTTACTCGTCACAGCGTTGCTGAAGGCTGACGTTCCCATTAAGGGAGCCAGGTTGAGACTCAGAGAGGCGAGGCCCCCTGCTCGGGATCACGTGGCTGGTCAGACGTGGAGTCTGATTCAAACCCAGTCTTTAGTTGCCTGGTTCCTCCTTCCCAGGTGGCTCTAGGAATGAGCGTGAGAAGTTGGAGGCTGTAAAGCATGGCATGGACTCGGGAGCCGGACTGTGGCCTTCAAGTCCTGTCTCTGCCAGTTAACGGGCTTTGTGAACACAAGGAGGACACCATATTCTGTTTCCTTTTGTTCAGTCTGTACGCAGGGTGATGGTAGTCCCAACCTGATAGGATTGTTAGAAGTATTTTAATAAGTAAGCATGTGTACAAGTGCTCAGATCATGCCTGGCACACGGCTCAGGGGGATGAGCTGTGACCGTCCTCTCCTCTGACTACCCACGGGGTGTTTTTTTTGTTTTGGTTTGGGGTTTTTTTTTTGTTTTTTTTTTTTTTGCGGTTCGCGGGCCTCTCACTGTTGTGGCCTCTCCCATTGCGGAGCACAGGCTCCGGACGCACAGGCTCAGTGGCCATGGCCCACAGACCCAGCCAATCTGTGGCATGTGGGATCTTTTTGGACCAGGGCACGAACCCGTGTCCCCTGCATCGGCAGGCGGACTCTCAACCACTGCGCCACCAGGGAAGCCCTCACAGGGTGTTTTAGCTTCAGCTTCCCTCTTCCATCTCTGTGGAAGGTAGTTGGTAATCTTTATGTGTGCATTTGTAAGCCTAGCCAGGCTCACTTAAACGCCAGTGTGGTTGTTATTAAGAGGAAATACAGGTGCCCCAGTCCGGGAGGATCCCACATGCCACGGAGCGGCTGGTCCCATGAGCCATGGCTGCTGGACCTGCGCATCTGGAGCCAGCGCTCCACAACAGGAGAGACCACAACAGTGAGAGGCCTGCATACCACACACACACAAAAAAAAATTAGGAAACTCCATTTTGCTGGTGTAGAGAGGAAGGCTCAGAGGGATCCAATTATTTGCTCACGATCATCCTTCTAGGAAGCAGCAGTGCTTGGATTAAAACAAAGTCCTCCCCAGTTGAAAGCCCATCTCTCGCCCTCTGTGCTTGCATACAGAACAGGGGCTGTCCTTTTGTACCTCCACACTTAAATACTCAGCACAATTTGTCCTAGGAGCTAAGTGGGCCTGGCCAGGGCCCTTAAGGCAACAAATGAGACCAGTAATCCTCAGAAGGGCTCTTCGTGTACTGCCCATTTATGGCCTGTGGTTTGATTGATCCATCCATTTCCAGGGATAAAGCTGTGTCCCATTTTCAGTTTTGCTCCACAGTTGTGGGTTTAGTTTAGATTTCCCATCTCACACGTGTTCATCCAGAGCCAAGGCGTCTCAGAACATTTGGCATCAAGCAACAGAAACCCACTTCAACTCGTTTAAGCATAAGATAGGACTTTATTGAAAGTAGCCTGGGGCATCCTATAGGACAGTGAGTGAGGCCAGGCTAAGGAGAGCCCAGAACTATCTCTTTCTATGAAGGACTGTTTTCTCCGTGAACCTCTGCTTCATGAGTCTCCTCTTGCAGACCAGCTTTCTCTGTGCACGTGGCTCCCTGGTGGCTTTCAAGTTGATTAGATCCAGGGCAAGTAGCCAGTCCAAAATGACCATGGTCATTGTCACCCAAGGCCACGGGACCCACTTTGGGAAACACTGTTCAAGCAAGGACCCTTCCCATGGAGAGAGGGGCTTCATGCTTTATCCCCAGAACCCAGAACAGTACCCTGGCACATATCTGTGGAGCTCCATACTTATCTGTGGGTGGATGCAGCTGACTTAGCTGCACACACACACCAGGCAGCGCTCTGCACTGCAGTCACAGTTGTGCTCCAACACGATCTTTTATCTCAATCATCTGCTTGTGGCTCCCCTTTTCAGAACTGTAACTGGTCTGAGAAAAGTGAAAATCAAAATTGAGACCAGGTGGAGTATCCACTGTGGGCCCAGCACTGCCTGATATGATGCAAAGGCAGGGCCCGCCTTCAAGGACATGGACTACATTTAGGATCCAACCTTAAAAGGGGAATTTATTGGGAGGACACAGCATTTCTTGTGGAACCCAGGGGCAGAAGTACAGCTGGGCTTTCCAAGGCATCAGGACCAAAGACCAGAAAGTCATCAGGACACAGCTATGTCTGAGGTCTCATCCTCATGTCGGCCTCTTTCAGCAGTCACCTTCTCTCTGTGCTGAGGTACGTCCCCTACTTCACTCACCTGTGGCCCCTTAATCCCTGATACCACATTGCCCAACCCAGGACCTGGGAGAGATGAGCCTAGCCCAGCCCAGCTTCTGATTGGTTCTCCTGGGTCAGGTGAACACATAACTATCAGCTGTGACTTGAGAGGGTGGAGGTCACATGGCACCAATATGGCTGCTGAGATTCCTCCTTTTGGGTGGGGTGGGAGTGCTGGGGGAATTTTCTTTGCTCTTTCATAGCCCTGGGGCCAGTTAGGGCCCAAGAACAGGTGAGGTGGGTGGCTTTTGATTTTTCTCCCCTGTCTCTGCCTTTCTTATATTTAGTCTAAGAACAAAAACACGGCGGAGAGGAAAGGAAGGGCCAGGGTCTTTCTTCTGGTTTTTACCTTTTTAGCTTTTTTCTGTAGTGAAAAGAGAGAGAGCTCTGAGAAGTCTGAACCAGTGAACAAGCAGGATGAGTGTGCCTTCGGGAATTTTGAGGTGAAAGTGACCTCCTGCTTTGGTTTTAATTTACTCTTGCAGATAACTTCCTTGTCTTCCTAGGCACTATTCAGGGCTCCAGCCTATTGCTACCATTCCCAGCTAACATTCTCCCTGCCTTCCTTTGAGACGGAGGTGCATCCATGCTCCATAGTTTACGTACTAAACATCCATGAGCTATTCTCTGAACAACGTGAATAATTTTCTACTTGATTGTTTCCACACATACAAAACAACTAAGGTCCTTTGTGCAATTCCCACAGCACTCCTGCCGTATAGGAAGAGTCCAGAAGTGTTCAGATCAAAGTGGGGGGCTGGTCTCTAATGAGTTGAAGATTGAGCCCCGTGTTGGTTTGCTAAACACAGTGATGAATTCCCACAAGCTTAGTGGCCTAAAACAACAAACGTATTCTCTCATGGGTCTGGGGGCTGGAAGCCCCAAATCAGCATCAGCTGGGCTGCAATCAAGGTTTTTCAGAAGGACCAAACTCCCTTGGATGCTCTAGGGAGGAGTCCATCCCTTGCCTCTTCCAGCTCTGGTGGCTGCTGGCATCCAAGGAAGCCCTGCCCTTTCTTTTTTCCTCCTGTTTTTCCTCAACAGGGGGAAGCATTAAGAGTAAATGAGGGGCTTCCCTGGTGGTGCAGTGGTTAAGAAACCGCCTGCCAATGCAGGGGACACAGGCTCGAGCCCTGGTCCAGGAAGATCCCACATGCCGCGGAGCAACTAAGCCCGTGCGCCACAACTACTGAGCCTGCGTTCTTGAGCCTGCGAGCCACAACTACTGAAGCCTCCATGCCTAGAGCCTGTGCTCCGCAACAAGAGAAGGCCATGGAATGAGAAGCCCGCGCAACGCAACAAAGAGTAGCCCCTGCTCGACACAACTAGAGAAAGCCCGGGCGCAGCAACGAAGACCCAATGCAGCCATAAATTTTAAAAATAATAATAATAATAAAAAATAAATGCATTAGCAGATTTTGGGTTTCCTCTCATCGTTAGTGTAATGCTTTCATTCCTAAGACGCTAAAAAATTGGAAACCACTCCACTTACCAGGAACACACTTTGCAACACGGATCCAGGGGAAGCTCTTTTCTTCCGTAGACACTTCATGACCCCAGTTTCCACAACAGCAGGCACTGCTGGCTCTGCCAAGTTGCTGGAGAAGGGCACCTTATCTGCAAAGCCACGAATCCAAATGGGCCCCCATTGCCAAGGGTGGAAGGAAGTTGTTTGGCTTAGCTTCTTGGGGGATCAGAAAATTGGGAGTTCTGGTGGGGGGACTGCAGGTACCTTGCTGTCCCTTGGTACAACGTCAGGGGAAAGAAAGGTCGCTGGTAGCTTCTCAGAGCTACCAGTTGGGGCTGTGCAGAGCGTCTTAGTAAATGCCATTTTGGTTGCAAATAACAGAAACTCAAACCGGCTGAAGCAAAAAAGGGGACATCTACGGGGAAGAAAAGATGGCTCCTGCCTGTCCAGACTCCTCCGCTTTGCTTGCCCGTTGATTCTCTAACCTTCCGCATTTCCTTTCAGTAAACTCCTTTTCTGTTTAAGTTAGCCACAGGAGATTTCTGTTGGTTGCAACCAGAGAATCTTGAGTGATACAAAAAGTCCTAGTGGAACCCAAGGGCAGGCATTGGAATGGGCCTTTCCAAGGAAAGAAACCAGGAACCAGAAAGTCATCAGGAATCAGGGCAACTTTCTGCATCAGTTGGAATGCCTTCAGCTTTTTTTTTTTTTTTCTTCATGGAGCTCATAATCCATTCATTTATTCAATAAGCAATTATTGAGTGTCTATCCTGTGCCAGGCACCCTGCTAGGTCTTAGAGTTCCATCCAGGTATAAAATATGCCAAGACCCCTGCCCTCAAGTAGCTCACATTCTAGTGAAGATAAGACATGTGAGCACATAGAGTATATTCACAACACAGAATAAGAAGAGCTATGCCATGGACACATATAAACCAGCAAACATAAAATAGATAGCTAGTGGGAAGCAGCCGCATAGCACAGGGAGATCAGCTTGGTGCCCCGTGACCACCTAGAGGGTTGGGACAGGGAGGGCGGGAGGGACGCAAGAGGGAAGAGACATGGGAACACATGCACATGCATAACTGATTCACCCTGCCACAAAGCAGAAACCAACACACCATTGGAAAGCAACTACACTCCAACAAAGATGCAAAAAAAAAAGAAGAGCTATGCCAGAGGGATGAAGCATGACTGTCTTCATAGACCTAGAAAGCACAGATGCAATTATCCTGGTAGAGAGGGCCTGGGCAGAGAATCGCAGGTAGGTGAACCTGTGTGCACAGAGAACATGGTATGTATGAGAAGCTGCAAGTTTTCAACATCCGTGGAGCAAAAGAGTTCTTGAAAAAGTAGTGGGAGACGTGGCTGAAGAAATTGGTTGAGGATGAAGCATAAAAACCCCACTGAAGTGTGATCTTTTTTTCCTGAGGAGGCATGGGGGAGCCATGGAAGATTTTTAAGCTGTTTGAGGACATGGTCAATTCTCTGGGTTTCAGAAAAGTCTCTCTGGAGTCTGGGATGTGGTGAAAGTTGGGCTGGACCTTTCACCAGCGGGCACGCTCAGTCGCTCAGGAAAGGTTTTCGCTCTGCCTTGGGAAATTTTTCACGCCGCTCTGGCAGAGGAGCTCGCCCCGCCCACGGCTTCTCCTCACTGGATTGGTTGAACTCAGGGAGGCTACCAGGAGGCCCAGTTGACCTCCCAACTCCACACCCCCGCCCCCGCCCGTTAACGCTCTGGGCGCGCGCTGCCTTCAGCTTTAAATAACAGAAACCTGGATGTGGGTAGATGGTAAAAATTTGGAGCCCCTCCCAAATGAACTCTAGCCATGTGGCTTGCTTTGTCTGATGAGATGTTGGCAGACACATGGCAGGTGGAGACTTGAAAAGTGTGCTTTGGGGCTTTCTCTCTCCTGTTGCTCTTGGAAACCTGTACCCACCACACGTGGCCTGGTCTGGCCTGCTGGGTGATGAGGGACCACACCGGGCAGAATCAGACGTCCCAGCTGAGGCCTTTCTAGACCAGGGTTTCTCATTCTCGGTACTATTGACATATTGGATCAAATAAGTCTTGGTTGTGGGCAGCTGTTCTGTGCACTGCAGGATGTTTAGCAGCATCCTTGGCCTCTACCCCTAGAGGATAGGATCACCCCCACCCCAGTTTAACAACCAAAGTGTGTCCAGACATTGCCAAATGACCCCTGGGTGGCAAAATCGCCCCCAGTTGAGAACCACTGTCCTAACCCAGCTTGCCTGGCAATGACCAGGCAGGCATGTACACGAAGCCACCCTAAACTAGCCCCAGCCAAACCAACCAGACCAGTACAAGGGGCCAGCTTGACGCCTGGAATCATGAGAACTAATAGTTGCCATTTTAAGTCACTAACTTTTGAGTGGTTGGCTCCACAGCACAAACAGGTACATCTGACTACAGTGGCTGAAACTGATAGGATTGATTTATTTATACAACAGGATGTACAGAGGTAGGCAGTTGAGGTACAGTGCAGAGCACAGTGATGCCACTAGGCTCCCAACCAGGCTTTTCATGTCTTTCCACTCCACTGTCCTTTGAGGTGGGCTTTGGTCTGTTGCTTGTTACCTGGTGATCCCCAACATGGCTGTTCCAGCTCCAAGTCCGAGCTCCAGGAGAGGAAAAGGAGACAATGCAAAGGGACAAAGAGAAAAACTTTCTCCTAGCAAAGCCTTGCCTTTAATTCCAGAAGGGAAGCCCTGCCCAGGGCCTTCACCTGCATGTCACTGGCCAGAACTGAACAACACAGCCAGGTCTAGCTGCAAGGGAGGCTGGGAAATGAGGGCATTTTGCGTGCTGCTTATACAGTAGAGGGAGGCAATGACTAAGGGGCTTGTAGTGTCTGCTGCACTGTCTCTCTGGGGGTCGTCTTGGTTTCTTCTTCTTTTTTTTTTTTTTTTGCCACACGGTTTGGCTTATGGGATCCTAGCTCCCTGATCAGGGATTGAGTCCGGGCCCTTGGCAGTGAAAGGGCAGGGTGGACTGCCAGGGAATTCCCTGGGTCTTGGTTTCCTGTCTCTACCTGTTGCTTATCTATCCTGGCCATGTCTTTCTAAGACTGGCTTTGTTTCTCCAAACACAGTGGGAGAAATGGCCACCCCAGCTGGGAACTGCATCAAGACTTTCAGCTCCAGGCCATTAATGACCTGTGTGGTAACTCCATGTCCCACTTCCAAATATCAAGGGCACAGGTGCTGATTGGCCCAGCTTGGGTTAGAAGAGAAACCTGATTGGTCTGGCTTGGGTAGAATATCTACTGATCAGCCAGTCAGGTGTGGCCAAGAGAGCAGCAGTAGGTAGGGTAAACCTGGTTGGGGAATGTGCATTCTCAGAGAAAGGGGTGTGTGGCTGAGGAGACACCTAAAGAACCATCTAGTTCAAGGAGTGAAGAAAGGACATTGCCATTGTGGGTTGCAATGTTGATACGGTAAAGATTAACACGTCCTTTGAAAGACCTCAAATACAGTGGAGTCACATAGGCATTACATTTAACTTATGCAAATTCAAATATTTGTATTCAACCAAAGTAGTTTTTTTCCCACACAATTTGGCTTCCAAACATGAGCCAGCTACTTAACTACTGCCTGACCAAGTGATCTTTTCTGGTGCTGGAGATGGCTGTTTTGGATTTGGGGGATATGGTACAGTATAAGTAATATGTTCTTTATGGAAAACTGCTGGGATTTTCAAGATTATTTTTAAGGTCAGGTGATGCTCACCCTTCTCACTGTGTAAGAAGTACCTTTAGTGGAAGACCATGCAAATCATTTTTCCCATTTCCTTCTAGTTTTAATCAGTATAAAGAATGCATTTGGTTTTAAAATATCAAAATACTTTTATTGTGGCTTTTTAAAAATAAAAAATAAATGATATTCATGGCTTCTGGTTCTTCCTCCTGTTTTGTTTGGTGGTCTCTGGCTGTACAAGAAAGGCAGGGAGAGAACAGATGGCTGGAGAGAAGGCAAAAATGAGGGTCTCTTCAAACACCACGGGAAAGGGGTGTGTCCACCTGGGCAGTGTGTGTTCTTTGATGACTGGGTACTTGGTCTGTCCTGATGGCCTGGAACTTGACCTACTGGGCTGTCTTGGTGCGGCAGAATGGGCAGCGTGAGATGGAGTTAGAAACCTGGGTTCCAGACCCAATTCTTGAATTTACTAGCTGTGTGACTTTAGACAGGCCATTTAACCTCTCTCGGCCTCAGCTTCCTCATTTGTAAAATGGGGAACATAATGCTATTTACCTCCCAGGGCTTGAGAGAGGATTAGACGAGAAGTGTTTTGAACACCGCAGAGCGCCATATAAACATGACTCACTGTTATGGAAGCGATAAAACTGGTTGCTGTTCACATTTATTAGAATCAATTCAGATATAAATGCACTATACCATGGCCCCAACAGCCCTGAGGTTACCATTCTGTCCTGTGGCCCCAGTACACGCCCTGGGTTTTCTCAACTGCGGGCTTCTCAGAGCTCCTTGGAGGTGTGACATTTGGGTTTGTCACTACCCAAACACATAATTGCATCTACCAGGCCTAGGAGTCTGAATTTCAAACTTATTCTTCATACGCCTGCGTATGTTTACATTCATAATATCTGTGAAAAGAACCCCTCTCCTCACACACTCCAAAATACAGTATTGTGCAAAATACCAGTCTAGGAAGCAACACACTAGGGTAGCAACCTTTAATGTCCTAAAAAATCATCTTAGTAGTTTGACGCAGAAGAGTTACACTGACTCACGGAGGATCATGCGAGGCCCAGCGGGGCGACGTTTCTAGTTCCTTCCACCAGGTTTAGAAAACAGAAGGCTCTGGCTGGATTTGCTGGACATTTCTCTCTTCAGCATCTCCCTTCCTTGGTCCATCTTTGGGGTGCCTTTTCTGGCTCCAACCTACAACAAGCAAGAGCAACAAATGCCCAGACTCTATAATTGTAGGGAGATCCCCAAATATTTCTCAAATGACATTTTTTTTTACTCAAGATAAAATCTTTGTTGTAAAAAATATTTATATACACACATAGACGTGAGCAAAACAAAGGTAAAATGATCCACCATTATCACACTACCCACAGGTAACCTTATTCACATTTTGGTGTACACTCTTCCAGATACACATATAATGTTTTCTTCTTACATTTGCACCTTTTTTTGAACCAGGAGTTTCTGATGATAGGCAATTTCATTGGGGTGGACTTTCTCTCGAAAAGCTGTTACTGAACTGAATGCCTTATGTCTCTGATGTCTTAGGAGGGTAAAATGCAGCATACTCTAGGGGGTCTGTCTAACCCTTTTCTGAGCACTGCTCCTGGATCCAGGCAGCCATGTGTGTGACTCTGTCCCTGGTCATAGCTGATCGGGCACTTGGCACGGGCTGGGCTTTTAAGATGGTCACTCCCAGGATTTGGGCTTATGGGCTCTAAGATGCTACTTGCTTCCTGGGCTGGTCCTTTGAACTGGGGGACCATGAGGTCATTCCTTCCTGTCACATGACTGGAGAGAGCAGAGATCAGGGGAGCCACACAGAGACACAGAGAGGAGATACGGCCTGTGTGTGCGTGTGCACATGCTTGTGTGTGTTTAAAAGAGATGATGCCTGAGATCTGATGGCTTACCAGTTCTATTTCGAGGCCAGGCTCTCTTTCAGCTCCCAGTTTTTATGAGGCACTCACCCCTATATCCTTAAAAAAGCCCCCTCCCCCTGTTTTTAATTTTTTTCAGTACACAGGCCTCTCAGTGTTGTGGCCTCTCCCGTTGCGGAGCACAGGCTCCGGACACGCAGGCTCAGCGGCCATGGCTCACAGGCCCAGCCGCTCCGCGGCATGTGGGATCTTCCCAGACCGGGGCATGAACCCGTGTCCCCTGCATCGTCAGGCGGACTCTCAACCACTGCGACACCAGGGAAGCCCAAGGCCCACTCTTGGGGAAGGAGTCGCCCAAGTTACACTTGGCAAGGAACCTGGAGGAAACCTTTCTGTACTGAGGAGATCGTAGACACCAAACTTCTAAGCTCAGGCTGGAGGGCAGGGAGAATGGGAAGCTGGCTCTTTGCTCTTAGCCGAAGCACCATCTGCCCTGCTTCTGTTAAAGCCAGAGGCAGCGTGAAGTTCCAGGGTGTCTCACATCTCAGAGAAGCACAATGTTCCCACAACATCCGGGGCCCATCCCAATATCTCCTCTGCCATTTCACATCCGCAGGTGGTCCTCAGACAAAACCTAGATGTAGGGCAGTTTCTGCCTCCTCCCAGTCATATATGTGAGTGAATAAGTAACAAACTTCCAGTCGTTTCCACTTTGCAGGGTGGCAAACGTCTCAGATCAAGTGGGGCCCTCAGGATGCTCTCTATCCTCTTAACATCCTGCTCTGGGGAGTAACCACCTTCTGGTCTTAGCACAAGGATGCTGGTTGAGAAGCTTCTATTTTCCAAATATATCCCTCACCTAGAATATCTTCGTTTCTTCCCATGATAATTTGGTTGCCTCAGCATGACTGTGGCCTTTTATCAAACTTGAATGTCTCCTCTCTCATATTCAACCAAAATGTGTTTGGCTTTCTAGCTTCCTGAGAGCTCGCCTCTACTGTCTGCAAAGTGGGAACGTGGACTGGCTTAATTCCAGTTCCAGGGCTGATTTGTCAATGGCAATGTTTCAACATGTTCAAGATTTCATAGTCTTAATCCTCAACTTTGAAGAGAATTCTAGAGGATGCTTCCTTGAAATTTAAGACAAATTCCACTGGAAATGTATCAGGTTTATTACCTGGAGGTTTATAACCTAAAGGAGGAAAAGCTAGCACTCACCTGGGTGTCAGATCTGCACTGATTCCCAGCTCTCCTACTGAGCTGTGTGGCTCTGGACAAAGAAAGTCTCTGAGCCTCAGACACCTCATCTGTAAATTGGGTATAATAACAACACCCACCCCATAGGGTTGTTGTGAAGCTTAAAAGAGATACTGCACGTCAAGTGTTTGGCTCTGTGCCCGGCACATGCCAAAGGCTCAATACATAATAGATGTGGGATAACTGTCCACTGGGCTTCCTGCTGACGTCCTAGGGTTTTCTCTCTTCTCTCTTCTGGCTCACCTGGAAATGTGAGTTCTGCATCTTTGAGTTCTTCATCAGCTCTCCAAACATTCGTCTCTTTAACACAGAAAGAATATTGACAACATTTAGCTTATGTTCTTCTTTGCCTTTTGCATCAGAGAAAAATGGATTTTTCTCAACTTTCAGATGCTACCCATTTGGATGGAATGTTGAGCCTTCCTAGGTGAGGAGGTGAGGATAGAGGTCTGCAGAAGGGGGTGTGGCTTTGGGGTAACTCTACCCTGTCTTGCTGCACCTTTTAGGGAATCTCTGTTCCAGATTCCAGCAGACAAGGAGGTGGTCAACCAAGAAGGCTATGAAGGATACTGCATTCTTCTTGGAGGACAGATCTGCTTTAGCTGGAAGCAGAGCCTCCTAGATCAGTGGAAGAGGCTGTAGATGTCCAGTGGCTTTCCACCCAGTGGAAATGTTGAAAGCCCCAGTGGCTAACCTCCCTGGCAGGGACTACAGGGGCCTGTTGGGAAGCCAGCATCACTGAAAACCTGGAGCTTGCCGCTCCCCTGGGGTTTGATGACTATTGCTGACCCTGATCTGCTCAAGACCCTGCACCTCAGGGGCAGCTCATCAAAGAAAGAGCATCCCCTAGGCACTGGAGACACAAAAGTGAGAGGGAACTGGGGTCTCCCTTGCAGACCGACACTCCGCAGGTGAATGTGCAGTGGTGTCAGGAAGGAGACGTTCTCCTAGAGCCCTGAGCATCCACTGGGGTCGCCAACCTGATTCCTACAGCGGCCAGGAAAGTAAAAGAAGTGGGTGAAGTGAGCTGGGGTGGTGGTGGACAGCAGCAAACACACGAGCCCAGCGCCTTTCTAAGGGGCCTGGAAGATGGAGGCTTGTGATGGTGACTTGTGGGTCTGTGGGCCTAGGGTCGCCAGATCTTCCAAGTTTCCCAGAGAAGCTGGAAATCCAGAATATTCCAGGAAACTGCCCTATTTTGAAATGTAACTTTAAAAAAACTCCCATGAGCCAAATGGAATATATCTGTGGGCTGCCATCTTGCGACACCCGGTTCAGAACCTCCCTGCTTGGTGTCTAGTTGGTGCTCAGTAAATGTTGGAGGGGTTGCCAGATAAAATACAGGATGCCCAGTTAAATCTGAATTTCAGAATGAAGCCAACAAATTTGTGAGTGTGAATATGCCCCGTGTAATATTTAGGACATTTATACCGAATAGCTTTTGTTGTTTATCTGATATTAAAATTTAACTGGGCATCGTGTTTTTGGTTTGTTTGTTTTCCCCTCAATCTGGCAACCCTACCGGGTAGTCACAAAACTCAGAGAGGAAATAAGGCTGTCTTTTGGGACAGGGCATAGGTGCTTACGAGACTCTTCCCTTCTCCCAGAAGGATGCTGACTCTACCCTCAGAGGACTGTCCGTGAAGGCTGATGGGCCTGTATTGAACTGACAATTGCCCTCCACGCATTTTCCGTGGAGAAGGCCTCGAGCCTGCGGCCACTCGGTATTTATCACAAACTCTGTTGAGACAATCACTATCCAAATGCCCAGATATTATAGAGCAGGGGTTAGTTTTAAACCAACAGCCTTCTTCTCTCCCACCCCATCCCCCCCCTCCCTTTTTGTTTGCAGAACCGTTTATCCAAGCAAAATCCCATGAGGAACTTGGAGTATAAGATAATGGAGAGCTTCTCTGGCGGGAGAAAGGTGTGTGTGCTTTGAGAGTCACACCCTTCCATGGCACCCAAAGGCTCCAGGGAACCCCAGTTTGAACATTGCTGCAAAATTCCTTCCTGGATTAAGTTCCATCAGTGGGCAGCTGGGCACTGAGGGCAGAGCCTGGCCCCTGTGCACCTGCTTTTCCTGAACTTTACTGAACTCACTGGGATGTGATGAAGGGGGTGCGGGAGGGTCTTTTTCTTTAGCCTTCTTCTATCCGTATGCTGCATAGGCCTGGCCACATGGTTCTACTTCATCATTGTGGGCGGAAGAGCACCACCCCAAGCCCCTCCCATCCCACGCTCCTCCTACACAACATCTACCAATTGTGGGGCTTCCCTGGTGGCGCAGAGGTTGAGGGTCCGCCTGCCAATGCAGGGTTCGTGTCCCGGTCCAGGAGGATGCCACATGCCACAGAGCGACTGGGCCCGTGAGCCATGGCCGCTGAGCCTGCGCGTCCGGAGCCTGTGCTCCGCAACAGGAGAGGCCACAACAGTGAGAGCCCTGCGTACCGCAAAAACAAACAAACAAACAAACAAAACACACAAGTGGCACGGAGGAAGCCAGAATCTTGAGAATACCTGGGCCCAAGGAAATCTTGGAAGATAGTGAGTTAAAGAGAATAGTGAGGATAATGACGATGGTAGGAGAGGGTGAATGCTTTGTGGTCCTATGTGCTAAGGCTTTTGTATACAAGCTCCCATTGGGAAGGCTACGAGCTAGGTGCCATTTTTATTCTCATCTTAAAGAAGAGGGATCTGAGCTAATTAAGCAGAGGGAAGGTTAGGGGGTTTTCCTGGCTGAGACCACAAGGCAAAGCGGTGGTCACGCCCCCTAGCCAGGACTTGATTGGTTGGAGATCTGATTGGCAGGAGAGCTGAGCGGCTTCTCCTGCCAGAAGCAGCTGGTGCCCTTCAGCCTTTCTTATACTTCAAGCCCTAAGAAAGGGCTTGCGTGCTTCCCAAGTGGCAACTTCTGTGCATTTAAAAATTTCCTCTTGAAAATCCCAGCCTTAGCCCTTTCACAAAAGGTATCTGGGTCCTTTCTTGGCCGTGGCCCTAGTCGTATTCACCAAAGAGAAGAGCGCGTCCCATAAGAGCTGGCGGCTTTGGGAGGACCGGGGAAGGCGTCAGCTGGCAGGAAGCTCCCTGAAAAAAATAGAGGAATCCCCACCCATGCATGAGCTGCCTATTCTTCCCCCTTAGAAACAGGGCTTGTGATATGCCAGGCACTGTAGGCATTTTGCCATTTAACCCTCCCACTGCCCCATGGAGTAGGCCCCTTGCTAAGAGTTTTGGTTGCTTTTGTTGAGGAACCTGCGATACAGAGGTCAAGCCACTTACTCAGGGTCATTCGGGGCAGCGGTGGGGATTGACCCCTATTTGTTTGACTCCAAATCTGGCCTCTGAACTCTGAGAGACACTGCCGGCTTCTCGAGGGATGTGGGATGTGGATTCGAGTGAGCACGGCCTGGGCCGCGTTTCCCGTCCCTCTGCCACATGGACAGAGCCACAGGCCCAGTTCGCTGTGAAGGCCCAGCATCTTATACCAAGTCTCATTTTCACAGCCAGAGATATTAGTGTGGAAATAGGACTTTTGATTCTTGAAAGATCTGCTTGGTGAAGAGATGATCAAACATTAAAACTACAAACTCCATTTTTTTGGGGGGGGGCAATTCTGAAGCTTAAGATGTGTAATTTCATCTCAGTGCTTCAACCTTGCCACCTCTGTGAACGGGTGAAGAGTTTCAAAGTTTTATACAGGAGGCTAAAGAACTAAGGCTCCTTGTGAAAATACTAAGTGTAAAACTTAGAAAAGAGGAATTCTGCTTTCTGTTCATTTCTGCTTAAAGACAACGAAGATATACTCCCTTGAAGGAATGGATGCCAAGACAGATGTATACAAGTGCCCTTTAGGATCCAGCAAAACTTTAAAATGTAGTATTGTTTTCTTCCTGACAAACAGGCTGGCACGTCCCTTGCATTGTGTATGAATGAGGCAGCCCATGAATAATACATGTGAAGCCTGATTATGTAAATCCTCAGGTTTTCAGTACATGACAATGGCTTTTTTTGGGCCCTTCTCTCTCCCATTCTGTGGTCTGGTGTCTCTGCTTTGGGGCCTAGTCTGCCAAGCCCTGTGGGCGGGGGGGGCATTTCGGGGAGGGGTGAGCTCTCCAGAGGGCACATCAAAGGGAAAGTCACAACTCTGTCACTGGCCCACCTCTCCCTGGCATTGCTTGGTGTGAAAGGAAACTGTCCTCTGCCTGAGGCAGCCCCATGACACATGCAGACTAAGGCCTGTGATGTTTAATTCACAGCAGTGAGCACTGGAAACACCGCATCCAGGCTCCCTCAGAGCAGGACAGCCACTTTTCATTTCTGGGGCTCTAAGTCAGAGAGCCTGCTGTCTGGAAACCTGTTGCCTGGAAGGTTCGCAGGATGGAGGGCAGGCTTCTGCAAGGAACTATCTGACCATCACCTCCTGGTTGAGGAGAAGGGCACCCTTCTATGACCTTGGCCTCCTTAGAGCTCATGCAGGCAACAAACACACACATGCAAATACACACACATGCAAACACACAGCACATACTCACATGTACACAGATACACGCAAGCATGCGTGTACAAATACACAGCCCCAAGTCAGAAAGACTGGAGTACTATTCTGGCTACTCAGAAGAGCAAACCCAAATCTTTATTCTCAGAAAGCTTATTCCTCGGTGTATCCCTGGCACCTGGCAGAACAATGAAAATCAGAAGCGCCGCCTTTAAAAACACTCGGGCTGTTCACTCAACTGATTGTGGTCATCATTTCAGGAGGCAGGGAAGTCAGATCATGATGCTGGACACCCTTAAGCTCAGTACAGTGCTGTGTGTCAATTATGTCTCAATAAAACTGGTAGAAAAAATAGTTATCTGGATAGAAAAAACAAGATAAAATACACAAATTATCAAAAGTTAAAAAATACAGACGAGCTAGACTATGAGTCTCAGAAAGCACTGTTCACAACAGCCAGGACATGGAAGCAGCCTAAATGTCGATGGAGGAGTGGATAAAGAAGATGTGGTACAAATATACAGTGGAATACTACTCAGCCATAAAAAAGAGTGAAGTAATGCCATTTGCAGCAACATGGATGGACCTAGAGACTATCATAGTATGTGAAGTAGGTCAGACAAAGACAAATATCATATGATATCACTTATATGTGGAATCTAAAAAAAATGATACAAATGAGCTTATTTACAAAACAGAAAGAGACTCACAGACTTTGAAAACAAACTTATGGTTACCAAAGTGGAAATGTGGTGGGGAAGGATAAATTAGGATTTTGGGTTTAACATATACACACTATTATATATAAAACATGTAATCAAGAAGGACCTACTGTATAACACAGGGAACTCTACTCAATATTCTGAAATAACTATTATGGGAAAAGAATCTGAAAAAGAATAGATATATGTACATGTATAACTGAATCACTTTGCTGTACATGTGAAACTAACACAACTCTGTAAATCAACTATACTCCAATATAAAATAAAAATTAAATTAAAAAAAAGAAAGTTAAAAAAAATAGAGGCAAGCTAGACTATGAGTCTCAGAGAGGTTAAGCTAACACATATATATGGAATCTAAAAAAAAAAAAAAATAGAATGTTCTGATGAACCTAGGGGCAGCCAGGAATAAAGACACAGATGTAGAGAATGGACTTGAGGACATGGGGAGGGGGAAGGGTAAGCTGGGACGAAGTGAGAGAGTGGCATGGACATATATACACTACCAAATGTAAAACAGATAGCTAGTGGGAAGCAGCTGCATAGCACAGGGAGATCAGCTCAGTGCTTTGCGACCACCTAGAGGGGTGGGATAAGGAGGGTGGGAGGGAGACGCAAGAGGGAGGGATCGGAGGATATACGTATGCATATAGCTGATTCACATTGTTACACAGCAGAAATGAACACAACACTGTAAAGCAATTATACTCCAATAAAGATGGTAAAAAAAAAAAGCTGCCTGAAGTCACACAGTAAATGGCAGAACAAGAGTCTAAACCTAAGTCTGCCTAAAGCTAAAGCTATTCTGCCACCTTCCTTTGCAATGAGTGAATGCATTCTTTGCTGCCTGGATCCCACTGGGGCCTCAGTTGGCTGTTTCTAAAGGGAGCTGAGGGGCAGCCTCAGAGGCTCTGCTCCGAGCAGGGACCTCTCACCTTCTGCTGCCTGATCGCCCTGGTGACCCTCTTCTCCTGGTGCAGCCACTCTTCCATGTGCGCCAGGGCCTCCTTCAGCAGCGCCTTTTCTTCGGCCTCTCTGGAGATGTCCTTCAGCTTTGCCACCTGTGACTGGTACATCTGAACCGACACTTTGCTCTGCCTGAGCACACAGGAGAGACAAAGTCTCTTTTCTCCTCAGCTTTCTCACTCACCACCAATGCTCCTGACCTGGGAGATCCTCAGAACACTTCCATATATGCCTGGCTTCGCGGTTTCCTTACAAGTGGGGGGAAGGCTGAAGATGTGGGGACTAGAGGGCAGAATAAATAGCCCATTGGCTGTGGACGTGCAGCATGAAGGGGGCAACGGTTATGCTACCAGCCCCTCCCAATTTCCCAGAGAGGGTGGGGGAACGGATACCACTGAAAATAGGATGGAATTACGAAAAGCACACACATGGTGAAACATCAGACACATTTATAAAAGGTGCACCTTATTCCTTAACAGTAGGGTACTTTAACTGCTGCTTTCTTGCCCAGAGACTTGGGTCCATCAGGCCCTGAGTCACCATCCCGCCTGCCCCCCTCCACACCCAGGCCTCTGTCCTCTTGTCCTGGTCCCTACGGGTCTGCAGCTGCACCGAGGTTTAGCCTGGAGAATGGAGGCCTGGGCCTTTTGCCGGAGACATGGGCCACACATGAGCTGTTCAATGTCCTTCTCGTATCGTCTCAAAAGCTCTTCTTTTCTCTGCAGCTGGTTCTTGAGTAGGGTGATCTTATCAAACACCAGGTACAGGTCTGTTAGTCGAAGCTGGTAGACTCTCTCCCTCTCTTTTCGGGAGAGGTGTTTCATGGACACGTGACCTGACATACCTTTGATGTTCATCAAAGTCCCGAGGGTTTTGCTCATGTCCATGTACTACGAGAAAGCATTTCTCAGGTAAGAGGCCTGGCCCAAGACCGCTGGAGGCCACTTTGAGGAGGCAAACATCTAATTCTGTTTCATTCATTTTCTGCAGTTGCAGAGAAGAAACACATGCTTTGCAAATGAGTGCATTTGGGGCTTTTAGTACGACTTTCATTTTCCCCCGCATCCATTTACACTATGCCTTTTTGAGAATTGGGGGGAAGTGGGGAGGGGGAATGACAACAGACATAAACATTCATTCTTACTACCCAGTCTTCCAAGGAATTGGGCTCTGCAATTTCTAGCCCATGCTGGGATAGGAGATGGGTCTCGTGGAGCTACTGTAACAACTAAACATGTATGTGGAGTTGATGTTTAAACTATCTGCAGGGCACGCACGTTTGGACAGGAGGGGACTGATGCTGGGTATACCTACCAGCTTTTCACTAAGATCTAAAGCGTCAGCCACATCCATTTTCCTTAACTTCTCAGAGACCATGATGGACCCTGGGCTGGAAAGGCCATTTTGAGGCTGAAATAAAAAAAAGAAGAAAAACTCTCTTGGCATTCCGTTATGATTTTCTACATCCAGAAGAATAACCCAAAGAATAATGGAAGAACTGGAAAGATACTAAAGAATAATTTGAGAGAGTTAATTTTTTTAACATCTTTATTGGAGTATAATTGCTTTACAATGGTGTGTTAGTGTCTGCTGTATCAAAAAGTGAATCAGCTATACGTATCCATATATCCCCATATCCCCTGTCTCTTGCATCTCCCTCCCACCCTCCCTATCCCACCCCTCTAGGTAGACACACAGCACCAACCTGCTCTCCCTGTGCGATGCAGCTGCTTCCCACTAGCTATCTATTTTACCTTTGGTAGCGTGTGTGTGTATATATGTCCATGCCAAGAGAGTTGGTTTTAAATCCAGTCTGACTCTGTGAACTGCTTTCTTTATGACTGTGTTCCTACCCCTTCAGAGCACGACTGCCTTTGAAATGATGCATCACTTGTGCCATTCTTTGGCCACCGTCTCGTCTGTCTTCCCTTTAGGCCAGTGGTTCTCAACTGGGGGTGACTCTGTCCACCCTACCCACTCCAGGACATTTAGCAATGCCTGGACACATTTGTGGGTGTCATAATTGCTGTTGGCGTCTAGTGGGTAGAGGACAAGGATGCTGCTAAACACCCCACGATGCATAGGGCAGTCTCCCAAACAAAGAGTTACCTGGCTCAAAAAATCAGTACCGCTGATGTTGAGAAGACAAGCTCCAGAAAAATGGGGACCATGTGGCTTTTGCTCACTATCTCCCTCCTTGTGCCCAGCATGGCACCTGGCACCGAGTGGTGCATAGTGGTCATGTTTGTTGAATGAACGAATGAAGGTTAAGTGGAAAATAGCCTCCCTCCTTTTTATTAAAGGAATCTCATTTCTGTGCAGCAGAAACCATACCCTCACAAAATTTGGCCCAACCTTCTCCTAGCTCTGGAACCTGGTGGGTGGGCATCCCTTCAGACCCTTTCCAGAGACAATGCAGATAGTGTTTGCAGCTGCATCTCCCTAAGACCCCAACCAGCCAGCTGGCTGCTGGAAGCCCAAATGACTGCATGGAATGGCCACCAGTCTGAATAGGTTACCCGATCTGAACGACTACAAATAACCATAATAAGCCTCCTTAAAAAATAAATTGGCTTTTAATGCTTGCCATGAGCACCTCTTAGCCCTAGCATTTGTTGGCACTACCCTGAAAACCTCTGAGATTAAAAACAAAACAACTAAAAAACTATAATGGCCCCCAAAGTGACTGTGATAGATAAGAGTGGACATATTTGTCTATGTATCTATGGAGATGAGAATAAAAGAGGGTATCTGAAGATGACAATAAACCGGGCAGATCTGCTGCAAAAAGAACCTGAGATGCTGCTCAGTGTCTTCAGCTACCCTGAGCTGCATCCTCTGTACCGCTCCAGACGCCCCCTCTTTTCCTGAGGGGAGGGTCACTAAGGAAGAGCCTGGGCTACAGGATCCAAGCACACAGTCCCCACCCGGTCTCTGCAGGCTCGCAGACAGACCACCAGGGACACACCCCTGGTGTGTCTTCAATCATTATTCTGTGACCTTGGGTGAGGTACTTGACCTCCTGAAGCCTTAATTTTTCTTATCTGTTAAATGGGGACAATAATAGTAACTATGACACAAGGCTGCTACGATGGTTAAATGACATAAGGCATGGAGCCGGCTGAGCTCAACGCCTGGCACACAGTAAGCAGTTCACAGATGTCAGCTATTCTTCCTCCTGCTCTTTCATTTAATTACTGCCAACCTTGGAGGATTGAGAGTTAGGAGGTTTCCTGCTCTGTGGTGTCAGTGGTGGGATGAGGGCTTGTTGCCAAGGAGAAGGTCTTGGAAGCAGGACCATCAGGACGTGAGATCCAGCTGAGCTCCCCACCTGGAGACGGTCCCTCTACTCCCAACCTCAGAGAAGGAAGGTTCGATTTTATCAGGAAGACCAACAAGTTTCTGAAGACTCACATCTCTAGACGTGTGAGCAAATGTCTAGAAAAATTGTAGGAGAAAATGCTGGTACAGAGAGGATGGCTTTATTATGTTTTCCAAAAGCTGGTTTAGACCAGCTGCTGCAGCAAGGCACGCTGGCCTGAGCTGTCCATTGTCATGTGTCAGTCAAACACCCGGTCAAACATCCATTTAGGATACAGGGCACCTTCAACCTAGCAATCAAATTACCTCTGAAAATCCTGGAAAACACAAACTATGCTCCCTAAGAAAGGAAGGTTTTCTTGGATA
Source organism: Mesoplodon bidens (assembly GCF_964165515.1). NCBI lineage: Eukaryota > Metazoa > Chordata > Mammalia > Artiodactyla > Ziphiidae > Mesoplodon > Mesoplodon bidens. The sequence goes on from NW_027672497.1 coordinate 74,401, forward strand.
ATACTCTTTAAATACTGTTTGACAATAATAACTATCATCTATTAAAGTGCTCGCTATGAGCTAGGCACTGGGATAAGCACTTTACATAATGATCTCCTTTAATTTTTCCATCATCATTTTACAGCTGGGAAATTGAAGTCCCAGAAAGGTTAGGAGGCTGCCCAAGGTCACAGAGCTTGCAGAGCTGGGATTAGGACACAGGTCTCTGATTCTAGAACTTGTGTCTTCTTAATCATCATGGCTCCCTTCTGCTGCCCTTTATGTGTTCATGTTTTTCAGTTTATAGCAAAAAGCAAATGTTAGGCAAGCTCATGACATACTGTTGTACATTAGCTTGTTGGATATTTTCTGCAGAATACAACATGTGATGTGAAAAGGAGGGCCCAGAGATTGACCTGGCCAGCATCAGTGCAATGCTATATCATGCTGTACATGATGGGAAGCCGCCTTTCTATTCAAACATTGGATCGCTGTTACGGCCAGGTACCGACCAGTCCATACAGGTGCCAGCCCATCAGGGAGGACCTGGCCTCGAACCAATGATGTATACAGTGGTGCCAGGGCACACGGCTAGTGTCTGTCCTCACGCCCACCCTCCCCACGTGTCAGTCAATGCAGAGACAAAGTTTCTTTGGTTACCATTCCGATCTCTACTCTTGAAAAAGTTGGCAAGTCAGGTTTTACCTCCAATATTTTCCGAACATTTTTTTCCATCCCGAGGGTCTTTAAGTCTAGAAATGATCCATCCATGTGGTCCTTGTGATCTATAAAAGAAATAATTTACACTCAAAAGAAAGGCTCAGGAAGAAGTTACTGCATGTAAAAGTCACAGCTGCTATTTACTGGACACTTACCACAGGCCAGTACTAATTAGCTCACCATCCTCCCTTGGCAGGTGAGGCATCGAGGCCCAGAGAGGTGAAATGACTTGTCCAAGGCCACACAGCTCATATGAGGCTGCAGCCTCCCAGGGCGGGGGCACTGAGGGGGAACCTTCGGCCACAGGTGTGAGGATGGACTTGAACCCAGGCTTCTGTGTCCTAGCCCAGGGCTCCATCCAGCAGCAAGCTTGGTTTCTTGAAAGCCCTATTCCCTCTAAACAGGGTATTTATCCTGGGAAGTTCCCCAAGGTTGGTCCTTGCACAGCATCCGTCTATGAAATAGTCCCAGGGGAGGCGCCATCATTCACCTGGTGTGATCACTGCCTGGCTGAGGCCCCACTGGGCGTGGGCATGTGTGGGTGTGCAGAGTTGGAGGGGATGGCGTGTCAGAATGGAAGAGGTGGTTGGCTGAATGATGCCTCCCCCCCAAAGATGTCTGGGTCCTAATCCGTAGAGCCTATGAACATTACCTGACAGGGCAGAAGGACCTTTGCAGATGTGATGAAGGTAAGGATCTTGAGATGCGGGCTTATCCTGGATTAGCTGGGGGGACCCAACATAGGCGCATGGGTTCTTACAAGCAGCAGACACAGGGAGTCTGACTACAGACAGACAGAGACGGTGTTGTGACAGAAGCAGAGAGTTGAAGGTGCTCCTCTGCCGTGAGCCAAGGAAAGCGGGGAATTTTTATTTCCTCGCCTTTTCCAGTCTAGAGACTAGAAAAGGCAAGGAAACGGATTCTTTCCTAGAGCCTCCAGAAGGAGCCAGCCCCTTGCCTTTACCTTAGCGAAACTGATTTTGGACCTTTGGCCTCCAGAACTGTAAAAGAATAAATATGAGTTGTGTTAAGCCCCTAAGTTTGTGGTAATTTGTTAGAACAGCCATAGGAAACTAATATGGGGGGTGACGGCAGGAGGTAGGATGAGAGGTGGGGAAATGCAGTGCATGTTCTGGAAGAGCTTAATTGGGTTAGAGCAGATGATGGGGGAGGGGAGGAGTAGAGGGAAGAGTCGGGATGGAAAGCTGAGCTCAGTTTGTGGCCAGCCTAGAACAGTAGCCTAAAGAGTATAAACTTGATTTAAACATCACTGAAATGTCACGAGTGTGACCTGTGTGCCCGGCCCTCTGCCAAGCAATCAACGCATCACCCCACTGTATTGTCCCACCATCGCCTCCTTTTACACACGAGGCGGTCGGGCTCTGAGACCTGTGGCTGCCTGACGCCACATAGCTGGCAAATGGCTGAGCCAGGGATTGGGATCACAGTGGTGTGACTCCAGGGTCTGAGTCACTGCTATTTCAGCTTCTGATGGAGCAGTGAGCTGGCTTAATGAAGGGTGATTTTTTTTTTTCAGAAAAATAACCGGGATGTATTAGAGACGAAGGAGCCAGCAGCATTTCTCAACTGCAGCATCTCGACGTGTTGGGCTGGACAGTCCTCGTTGTGGGAGCCGTCCTGGGCACCGTAGGACATTTAGCAGCATCCCTGGCCTCCACCTACTGGCTGCCAGGAGCATCACCCACCCAAGCTGTAATTATCAAAGATGAGAGGGTTTCAAGAAAGCAAACCGAGAGGGTTGGGTAGGCCAGAGAGAACATGGTGGTGGGAGGAAGCTGGGGCTTCAGTGCAGGGGGGCCACGTCAGTTGCCAAAGAGGCAAAGACAATGTGGGAAGTTGGTGGTGAGCACACAGGGTGTAATGCATTTCAAGGTCTTAGTGGGACAGGAGTACAAGCAGTAGAAAAGGAGCTAAAGAAGCAGTGGTCCCAGTGAAGATGCACCAGCTTGAAGCGCATGTTTGATGACGAAGGAGAAAGATGGAGTGGGAGGCTTTAGACGCTGAAGAAGGAGGTCGTGATTCAGGAGCTTGTGCACAAGGTGGTCTGGGAGGGAGAGAGAAGGGGAGACTCAGGGAGGGAAGAGCTGCATTTGGAAAGAGAACGTAGTGAGGGAAGATGGAGGGAAAGGAGGAAAGGTGGGTGCGGAGAGAGACAGGAGGGGAGCTGAACCGGCTCGTGCCTGGGCCCTTGACCTCTGACAATGCCACTTGCTGAGAATTTCCAGCTTGGAAGAGTGAGAATAATAATATTATAATAATAGCTATTCAGTATTAACCACTTGCCGTGTGCCAGGCACCATGCCAGAAGTTTACCATGTGATATTTTCTGATCATTACAAACAGCCCAGCAAGGAAATGTGTTTGCATTTATAGGTGAGACACAGACGCCCAGCAAGGTTAAGCTATGGAGCTGGTAAGCAGTAGGATCAGAATTCAGACCTAGGTCTGTCATTCTCTTTTCAGAGAGACTAGAGGCTGGAGAGTGAAGGGCTGGGCTGGCTGATGTGAAGGGTGCATGAGGAGAGGGGCGCTGGGCGGATCCCGAGATGGCAGAGATGGGTGATGCGGACTTGGGCTGTTGGAAAGAGGGATTTTCTTCTCTGGGAGAAGAAGCAATTCTTGATTATAGTTCTGGTTACAAAAGTTACATATGCCTGTTACACAAATCCAAACAGGGCAGAAACCCATAAAGTGGAAAGTGTCCCCCCGCTGTATCCTCGGTGGCCGGCACACAGTAGGGCTGCAATAAATAGTTGTTGAACGACTGCGGGAAAGTCAAGGCTCACGCAGTCTCATCATGCTGGGATAATACTCTCAACACTTTTATGTCTTTTCCTCCAGATTTCTCCTGTGGTTGGATATTGGCATTTGAAAAAAAAAAAGAAAGAAAAAAAAAGGGGAGAACACTGTGCATATTGTATTACAACTTTCTTTTTTTTCACATAAAAATACTGCGTATCTTGGATATCTGAGAAAGAGCGATTTTCTATGTATGCAGGGAATCCTTTTATTTGCAACAAAGTCTTGCAGAAATAGACACAATCAACTGAGCTTGCAAAGATCAATGTAAAAAGTCCTTTCTTTCCCTTATCAAAAGAAGCTGAGAAACCAGGCAGGAGGAGAGGGGAGCTGACTTTTAAGGTCCTCCTTAGATGTTTCCTGTCTTCCAGTGGGACCACACAGTAATCCTTCAGCAATCAGATTTTTTTTTTTTTAGGTCACAGCTTTTTTATTTTTTAATTGAGATATAGTCAATGTAAAATATTGTATGTTTCAGGTGTACAACATAGTGATTCACAATTTTTAAAGGTTATATTCCATTTATAGTTATTATAAAATATTGGCTATGGGCTTCCCTGGTGGCGCAGTGGTTGAGAGTCTGCCTGCTAATGCAGGGGACACGGGTTCGGGCCCTGGTCTGGGAGGATCCCAAATGCCGCGGAGCGACTAGGACCGTGAGCCGCAACTACTGAGCCTGCGCTTCTGGAGCCTGTGTTCCGCAACGAGAGAGGCCGCGACAGTGAGAGGCCAGTGCACCACAATGAGGAGTGGTCCCCGCTTGCCACAACTAGAGAAAGCCCTCGCACAGAAACGAAGACCCAAGAGAGCCAAAAAAATAAATAAATAAACAAATGTGGGGTTTAAAAAAAAAAGAAAAGAATTAAAAAAAATTAGGAAAAACTGAAATTAAAAAAATATATATTGGCTATATTCCCTGTGCTGTAAAATATATCATTGTAGCTTATTTATTTTATACATAGTAGTTTGTACCTCTTTTTTTTAAATTGGAGTATAGCTGCTTTACGATGTTGTGTTAGTTTCAACTGTACAGCAACGTGAATCAGCTCTATGTATTCATATATCCCCTCTTTTTTGAATTTCCTTCCCATTCTGGTCACAAAAGGATGGAACGCTTCATGAATTTCCGTGTCATCCTTGCACAGGGGCCATGTTAATCTTCTCTGTATTGTTCCAATTTTATATATGTGCTGCTGAAGTGAGCACAGTAGTTTGTTCCTCTTATTTCCCTACCTCTAACTTGTCCCTCCCCCTTTCCCGCTCCCCACTGGTAACCACTAGTTTGTTTTCTATATCTGTGAGTCTATTTCTTTTTTTCTTATATTCACTAGTTTTATTTTTTAGATTCCACGTAAAAGTCATATCATACAGTATTTGTCTTTCTCTGCCTGACTTATTTCACTAAGCATAGTACCCTCCAAGTCCATCCATGTTGCTGCAAATGGCAAAATTGCATTCTTTTTTATGGCTGTGTAGTATTCCACTGCATATATAGATATAGATATAGATATAGATATAGATATAGATATAGATATAGATATAGATATATCACATCTATTTTTGGGGGGTGGCCACACCATGTAGCTTGTGGGATCTTAGTTCCCCAACCAGGGACTGAACCTGGGCCGTAGCAGTGAAAGCGTCAACTCCTATCCACTGGACCGCCAGGGAATTCCCTACTGCATCTTCTTTATCCACTCATCTGTTGATGGGCATTTAGGTTGCTTTCATGTCTTGGCTATCGTATATAATGCTGCTATGAACATTGGGGTGCATGTATCTTTTTGAATTAGTGGTTTTCATTTTAGGGGAATAAATACCCAGGAGTGGAATTGCTGGATCATATGATAGTTCTATTTCTAGTGTTTTGAGAAACCTTCAAACTGTTTTCCGTAGTGGCCACACCAATTTACATTTCCACCAACAGTGTACAAGGGTTCCCTTTTCTCCATATCCTCGCCAACACTTGTTATTTGTGTTCTTTTTGGTGACGGCCATTCTGACAGGTGTTAGGTGATATCTTAACCAATCAGATCTTTAGTAGTGACCCCAATCTCCTGGGCTGCTCATGACATGATCCAACAATAGTTACTCAACCTGGATTTCCCTGAGGGATTTATTCCAGGATTTTACAGACCTAGCTCGTTACGTGTGTTTTATCCCTTAGGACAATATTTTAAAAGGCAGGTAGTATGGTGGTTCAGAGCAGGGGCTTTGAGGTCACAGGGACCTGGATGGAGTCCCAGCTTTACCACTCGGCAGCTAGGAAATGCAGCCCATTGTCAGGAGCTGAGGAAGAAGGCCTGGAAAGAGAACTGAGTGCTCACGGCTAAGAAAATCTGACTAGCTGTCAAATAGAGATGCGGCAGGGGTCACAGGTAAAGGCACCTCGGCGTGAGTAAATCAAGCTGCCCTGCCTGTGCGCATACCCATCTGCTTGCCATCCACATTTAGTTCACATTCAATCACCAAGTATTCAAGGCTGATGCGGATGGCAGCTACCATTTACTAAGGCTTATGTGTGACCCCATGATTTGGGTACCAAGTCGTTTAATCCTCACAACTACCTGGTGAGATCTTAACCCCATTTTATAACCAAGTAAACAGAGGCACACAGAAGTCGAGACTTGCTCACACAATGAGTAAGCGCACACTTGAGAGTCACACCTTAGCAGCTGGTCTCCAAAGCCTGAACTCAGAATTATTCGCTCTAATGCAAATGGGGCTTTGCTGGGGCGAGGCCCGCGGTGCGCATCAGACACCCTTCACTCCAGGGAATGAAACTCTCAGGTTTGTCTCTGTTCAAGTTAACGACAGAACCTGTCCTCTAGGAACTGGGCATGTACCTGGTACCCCTCTGGATCTTCGGAGGGCATGTGGGGTCACAGAAAAAGCACAAGTGCTAGGATCACAACAACCTCAGTTTGAGTCTTGACCCTACCATGTACCCGCTGTGTGACTTTGAGCAAGTTCCTTAATGTTATTGATACTCAGTTTCCTTACTTGCAAAATAAAGACGACAATAGTACCTGGCTCATTGGGCTGTTGGAAGATGAAAGTACACAGTACATGTAAAACAACTAACACAGTGACAAGTACCGAGGAGGAATTAAACAAACCATGGTTCCTACCCTCCTCTTAGGAACTGTGAACACACAAGGCTCTTAGGACTGCTTGTGTATGGTGATGAGTGACTGGGGGATCCCCTGCTGGCCTCAGTAATGGGAAGTACCTTGAATCACTTATCATGGTGGTCTAACACACAAAAAGTTTTTGAGCCAGCTTCTTCTTTTTTTTTTTTTTTTTTAGCGGTACGTGGGCCTCTCACTGTTGTGGCCTCTCCTGTTGTGGAGCACAGGCTCCGGACGCGCAGGCTCAGCAGCCATGGCTCACGGGCCCAGCCGCTCCGCGGCATGTGGGATCTTCCCGGACCGGGGCACGAACCCGTGTCCCCTGCATCAGCAGGCGGACTCTCAACCACTGCGCCACCAGGGAAGCCCCTGATGGCTTAATTTTGCAACCCATGTTTCTTTACGGTAATGTAAGACTAGATTTAGAGACAGAGGCTTCAGTGACTCCTAAAGCCTGGGGAGGGGACAGTGCACACATTGCTTGGCCCCGCTATTACTAGGATAGAGATCATGACCTTTCCTTGTTTTAGTTCTGATTTTGAAGAACAGCTAGAACTGTGGGCCACATCTCTCTTGGTTTCACGCACACTCAGGCTCTGCCATGATTACAACAACAGTAATACAGTGGGTGGGGAGGGTCTGGGTTGCCGGGAGAAATGCAACGCCCCTCTTCTCTATGCTCTCTGTGAGGGGCAGGCACTTACAGAAAAGTTAATCTTGATTTTGCCTCTCTTTTTTTCCTTAAACCCCACATTTGTTTATTTATTTATTTTTTGGGCTGTCTTGGGTCTTCGTTTCTGTGAGAGGGCATCAGCTAGTTGCAGCAAGCGGGGGCCACTCTTCATCGCGGTGCGCGGGCCTCTCACTATCGCAGCGTCTCTTGTTGTGGAGCACAGGCTCCAGACGCGCAGGCTCAGTAGTTGTGGCTCACGGGCCTAGCTGCTCCGCGGCATGTGGGATCCTCCCAGACCAGGGCTCGAACCCGTGTCCCCCGTATTAGCAGGCAGACTCCCAACCACTGTGCCACCAGGGAAGCCTTGCCTTTCTTTTTAAACACATTTAAAAGGAATTCGCACCACCTTCTGGATTGCCTTAGACATATCCTGGCTGGGGTTGTTTAATCACCGGAGTTGAAAATCACTCCTCTATTCTCATTCATTATTGCAAGAATGTCAAGGTTGTGCAGCCTCCCTGGAGAGCGCTTTGGCAAGAAGGATCAACGATAAATGTTGGAGTTTCCCAGGTGTGGCCCTGGGCTCTCCCTTCTCATTCAATACTTTCTTCCTAGTGATACCATTCACACGTATGGCTTTAATCACCATCCATCCATCCACCCGTCCATCCATCCCATCTGACTAAGCACCCGCTATGTGGCACATGTTCTTCTGGGTTCCGGCGCCACATCACTGATATGGTTGGATAACCAGGGTGACAGCTGCGTCCTTGGCACCTCACTTTGGATGTCTACAGGCACCTCACACTCATCTTCCCTCTCAAACCTGGTCCTCCTGTGGCATTCCTTACTCTGGATTTTAGTGAAGGAACCACATCTGTACTTTTAACACAAGCCAGAAACCTGGAGACCTGTAGCCCCCTTTCTCTCCATCACTTCCCTTCTAGCCATATCTAACTCCATCACTGAGGCCTGTTGATTCATCTCTTAAATGCCCCTGGAATCTTCTCTCTTGCTCCGTCCCCTCCATTGCCACAGTGAGGGCCACCATCGTGTCTTGTGACAGCCTCCTAACTGCTCTCCCGGGGTTCTGTGCTGGCCACCTTCCTGTACATTTTCCACTCGTGGCCAAGATGACTGTCTCCAAATGCAAGCCTGTTCCATCAGTTTCTTCCTTAAAACCTTTCGTGGGCTTCTCTCTGCTCTCAGGTTAAAGCAGAGCTTCTTACCAGCGCTCTGCAAGCCCCTGGCCACACCATGATACAGCCCCTGTGGACCTCCTTCACCAGTCCCTGCCCTCCGCCTCCATTTCTTTAAGCCCCTTGAGTTCTCCATGCTTCCTTCGATCCCACCACGCTGCTCCCTCCACCCAGAATGCCCTCCCCTCCCCTCTTTGGCAAATAACTCCTATGCACCCTGCAGTTGCCCTGCCGTCCCTGACCAGGTCAGAGCCCTGCACTTCTTCAAAGCAACTGTCATGATTAAAGTTTTACATGTGAGTGATTTTTCAGTTAAGGCCCCACCCTATTCCTCCCTGAGACCCTAAGATCTACAAGCGCAGGGAGAGTGCCTGTTAGTTCCCCAATATTTTATAATGAAAGATTTCAAATGTACAGCGAACAGGGAGGAATTTTACAGCCAACATCCATATACCCCATAACCTGGATTCTACCTGTTTCTGACCCCATTATATTTCCATCCTGCACTGTGCCTGGTATCTAGGAGGCCTGCGATAAATCTTTGTTGAATGAAAGTGGTTCATATCCTTCCACATCTAGGATGATAAAGATAAGATGAACAGGTATGTGTGAATAATATTTATGTCAGCCTCATCTATTAAGTGTGAAAAACTGGAAGCAACTTAAATGCCCATGATAGAGGACTGGCTAAATAAATTACGGTATATCCTTCAGAATGGGGTTCCTTGCCATCAGTGACAGCGATGATGTAGATCTGTGTATATTGACATTGAAGGATGCTCCAGATGTACTGTTAGGAATGAAACTAAAGGAAATTGGGTATAATATGACATTATTCTTTTGTAAAGTTAAAAAATCAATACACGTGGATAGGTAGTGCCTATTTTATGCCAGGTACTATTCTGAATACTTTACATATATCAATGCATTTTAATCCTCACAAAAATCCTACGGGGTGAGTATTCCCTATTATCCCCATTTTACAGGTAAAGAAACAGGCACAGAGAGGGGAAGTAACTTGCCTAGAATCACACAGCTCTTTCCATGGGAAAATGCCCTGGAAGTTCCACACAAAATATGATAGTAGTGACGATACCAAACGCTAGCGAGGATGTGAAGCAACAGGAACTCTCATTCATTGTTGGCGGGAACGCAAAACAGCCACTTTGGAAAAGAGTTTTGTGGTTTTCTTAAAAACTAAACGTACTCTACGGACTTCCCTGGTGGCGTAGTGGTTAAGAATCCGCCTGCCAATGCAAGGGACACAGGTTCAAGCCCTGGTCTGGGAAGATCCCGCATGCCGCAGAGCAACTAAGCCTGTGTGCCACAACTACTGAGCCTGTGCTCTAGAGCCTGTGAGCCCCAACTACTGAGCCTGCGTGCCAAACTACTGAAGCCTGCGCACCTAGAGACCATGCAACGCAACAAGAGAAGCCACTGCAATGAGAAGCCCGTGCACCACAAGGAAGAGTAGCCCCCGCTTGCGGCAACTAGAGAAAGCCCGTGCGCAGCAATGAAGACCCAACGCAGCCAAAAATAAATAAAATAAAATAAATTAAAATTAAAAAAAACACCTAAATGTACTCTAACCACACGATTCAGCAACCGCGCCCTTGGTATTTACTCAAAGGAGTTGAAAACATGTCCACACAAAACTCTGCACGTGGACGTTTATGGCAGCTTTATTCATAACTGCCAAAAGTTGGAAGCCACCAGGATGTCCTTCAGTAGGTGAATGGAAAATGGAATATTATTGGGCACTTAAAAAGAAAAAAAGAGCTATCAAGCCATGCAAAGACTTGGAGGAAACGAAAATGCATATTACTAAATAAAAGAAACTAATCTGAAAAGTTGTATGATTCCAACTACATGATATCCTGGAAAAGGCAAAAACTAGGGCGATGGTAAAAAGATCTGTGGTTGCCAGGGGCTGCGCGGGGGCTGGGAGGGAGCACAGAGGATTTTCAGGGCAGTGAAACTATTCTTTTTTTTGGGGGGGGGATAGGTTCTTTTATTTGAAATAAAAATGTCCAGTTTTGAAAAGAAAAGAAGGTTTCTTAAAAACATAAGTCCTCAAACCACAGGTTTCCCCATGACGAGTTGAATTCCTGAACACTGCAGAGGGATTACTGGAGATGTTGATTACTTAAGGCACTAATAGGAGGGCACTGAAGAACAGCAGGGCCAGGCTTCAATCAGACAAATGTGCGCTGCCCTCGAGGAATTGCATAGGCTGGCTTTGAAGTTGGCTTCTCCTTTGCTTCTTTTTATTTTGTTAAACTTGTAGCTTTACTTTCCTCAATTTCTAGAATATCAGTTTCTAGATATTTGGGTTTATGGGTTATCATCATTTTGCTTTATTACCACGTCCCTGATCTGTAACTTCACCCACCCCACTTCCCCTCTATGGACTCCACAGGTGGCTTTTAATGAATTCTCTGTACTTTCTGTTACTGTGTAGTTACAGAGTGACCTGAGAAGTGAAACTCATAAATCGAGTTGACCTAATACCAGGGCTTTGTGCACAGAATCCACCAATCTGCTCAGAGATGGCCTGATCTGAACCACATCCCCCACCATGCTCCCTGGCTTCTGCTTAGGGCAGTAGATTTGGGATCAAAGGCACCTTCAGGACTGGACCATCTTCCCGGTGGAGCATCGTGATTTACAGGGCCTCTGGGTCCTCCCCGGGGTGGGCCTCATTATTGGTGGACCTGCTGGTCTCAGGACTTAATGAAGCTCAGGTTGTTGATGTCTCATCGCAGAAAGAATTCAGTGAGAGACAAAGTGATAGGTAAGACGTGGACTTATTTAGAGAGAAACACACTCCACAGACAGAGCGTGGGCCATCTCAGAAGGCGAGAAAGGCCAGGGCAGTGAAACGATTCTGTATGATATTATAATGGTGGATACATGTCATCACACATTTGTCCAAGCCCAAACCCATAGGATGTACAACACCAAGAGTGACCCCTACACAGCACTGTAAATCAACTACACTCCAATAAAATTAAAATGAAAAAGAGTGAACCCTAATATAAACCATGGACTTGGGGTGATTAGGATGTGTCAATGTAGGTTCATCAGTCCTGACAACTGTACCTCTCTGGTGCTGATGCTGATAAATGGGGGAGGCTGTGTATGAGTGGGGACAGGGGGTACCTGGGAAATCTCTGTATCATCCTCTCAATTTCGCCATGAACATAAAACTGCTCTGAAAAACGTCTCTGCTCTCTCTATGTATATATAGGGTTACTTCTGAGAGAGAAGATTGAGCATAATTGCGATTTTTCCTGTTGACTCTGTCACGTCTCCTTTTTCTCCAGTAATCACGTCGCACTTGTGTACTTTTTTCCAGGAACACTGCTTCTCAAGTGGTGAAGCAAAGTGAAGTCTGGAGAAGGGAACACTTGGCCACATACCTAAGAAGCCTCCCTCAACAGATGTCCCATCGTGATCAGATTCAACGCAATATTTCAGTCATGTAACTATGTGAGAAAAGAGTTTCAATCACCTTTGTTGGAGCTGGAGAACTGGATCCCCACCTCGTGGAGGAGATGCTCCGTTTCCTCCAGCCAGGACAGTGACAGGCGCAAGATGTCCAGCGCCACCTTCTGGAGCCCTGAGACAGGTGGGCTGACCTGCAGGTGCTGCAGGAGGTCGACCTCCTTCTTCAGGTCATTGCTACAGCAAGACATTGTCATGCATGCCTGGAAAGAGATGAGGTCGTGAGGAGCCCGGGCACCATCGCCAGAAATACCACCTGATGGCTGTGACCCGCACAGAGCAGTGTTCTTGACGGGCCCGTGAAGCAGGCAGGGCCGTATGTTGGCCGCCCTGTGACGGCCCAGTTCTACTTCCCTTTTTTGGGGGGCGGAAGGAAGGAGGCAGCTTTTATTTCACGTGCACTCTAATTGGGACTCTGGATGGTCAAAGAGACCCTTTGTTTAGGTATAGGCAATTCCAAAGCCAAATTGCCAAGGACGATTTGGCTGAAAGGGGAAGCAAATTTGGTTACAGAATTCCTGCTGAGATCAACACACAAGCTGGTCATAAAGTGCGGTTTCCTGATTTGAAAGAGTGCTGACAAGCCAACATTTGCCCAGACTCCCCAGATAGCAGCTGCATATTTCCAGAGAAAGCAGAAGCAGCTGCCTGATGTGATAAGCTGGATCCCTGCATGGGAGCCATGAAGTGGGGGCTCTGCCAGACCCTCTGGTCCAATAAGGGTAAGAGCAGCCTTCCACTGCTGGGACAGAAAAGAAAACTGCAAATAAAGAGCAGAATGTTTCTTTGGTTTCTCTGGAAATAACACGGGGCTGTTTTTTTTTTCCCCCGGGGTCTGGGGCCTCCCAAAGGCAGTACTTGGAGTGTGTCGGGCAGCTTCTCCTTGGCCACACCAAGTTCACCTGGGAGGCATTTCTGGAGGTCCTTTGTTTTCTGATCTCAAACAGATTTCTCCAACAAGAGAAAAGGTGGACTAAAAGCAGAGCTGGACAATTTCCTGAACAAGGAGCACAAAAATGAGACACAGGGGACATTTGAGGAATGGAGAAGGGGGCACCTGGCAACGGTCTCAGGATGTCTTCAGCTTCTTGATGTTCTGGGTGATTTCCTCCTCTTTGCAGCTGCTGAGCTGGGTCTCCTTCTGCAGGGTCTGCTTTTTCTGCCAAACGTTGATATTGTCCTCTGTGACCCTGCTGCTCTTCTCTAGTAACTGGTGAGAAAAAGAAAAAAAAAAAGATTTAAAATGCAGGGTGGGGCTTCCCTGGTGGCGCGGTGGTTGGGAGTCTGCCTGCCGATGCAGGGGATGCGGGTTCAAGCCCTGGTCGGGGAAGATCCCACATGCCGCGGAGCAACTGGGCCTGTGAGCCACAACTACTGAGCCTGCGCGTCTGGAGCCTGTGCTCCGCAACAAGAGAGGCCGCGATAGTGAGGCCCGCGCACCGCGATGAAGGGTGGCCCCTGCTCGCCGCAACTGGAGAAAGCCCTCGCACAGAAACGAAGACCCAACCCAGCAAAAATTAATTAATTAATTAATTAAAATGCAGGGTGGCTCTGGGGGGAGGGGACCTGGAGGGCTTCAGCTTAAGCTCAGAGGAGGGAGGTCCTGGCGTGTTTTGGGGATGGCTCTGGAGGGTGGATATTGGCTCTGTCACCGGGGCATGTTTCCCAGGATCAGAGATGGTTTTTTAAGAGCCAAAGGCCTGTCATGTGGCCACAAGTGTGTTCTAGATTCTTCTGCATTCTGGGAGGGATTCATCACGCTGAGCCTGATGCTGTGGGCTCCTAAAAAGGAGGTCGTCCGAGAGAAGCCCGTGGTGTGATCTTGTGACCCGCGCGCTGACACCCAGGATTGGAGAGGATAAACGGAAGGATAATAAGGCATCGTTACAGCCAGAGGCCCACCCTCACTGCCATCTGCCACTTCAGGAGGAACGAGCGAGCGAGGACGCACCGTCCATGCTGAGGCCGCCCCTTTCCTCGCGGGGCTAACGGAGGTTCACCGTGCGGGTCTGCCGACCAGACACAGTCCTGGGTGGTTTAATTTGATTTTCACAGAAACACTGCAAGGGAGTTTAACTGGCTTTTACTTTAAAAGCCAGGAAATCCCAGAAAATCAAAACAAATTTCATGGTGTAGCAACAGTGTGAAAAATATGTGCCACCAACAAAAAACAGGAACATATGCTCCCAGTGTCTGGAGCCCCGGGTCCCTGAAGGAGAAAGTGGGGAAGAGAGACGAGCCGTCTGATTGGAGACAGGTTTGTCCTGGAATGGTTTCACGCGTCCGCAAGTGGCCTTGAGGACCTGACCTCTGAAAAGCTCCAGCTGCAGCACAAAGAAAGGGAAGGGGATGAGGTGAGTGGCGCAGCTGCAGCTGCAAGGCTAGGGGAGGCACCTCCATTGCTGGGTCTGGGAGAAATCGGTGAGAAGGCTCTGCACACCTTTAGTGGTCATTATGGGTAATTAACACCTTCACCTCTCACCGGAAGGGGCAGTGCCCACACAAGAGAGGGGGACAGCAGGTTTTAATGACTTTTCAGGTGTGCCCGCTTAACCTAGCCGACGCACACGGTCAGCACACACACGTCTCGGGCTCTCGGAAGAGCCACTTGCTGCCAATTATCCAGTGGGAAGTCCAGGGCCAGGAGCGCTCTTCCGTAATTGCTACGTTGGCACCAGGCTGTGAGATAAACATTGAGGCTGCCAGCCCGGGTAACTCGTGTCATCAGCAAGGGCTCCTGGGGAGAGAAGGTGGAGCTGCCTGCTGCCGTTTTGTGCCTTAGACCTTGTGTCCTGAAGACGACGTCTCCTGTATTCCTCTCCAGGTCCCCGGAGCCTGGTGCAGTGCCTGGCACACAGCAGGCACTCAATAAACGTTCATCGAATGCTTAGAACAGAAACACCTGTCAAGTCAGATGTTCAAAGTCCTCTCCTTCAGTTCAGCCAGTTTTTACTGAGTGCCTCCCTGATGCTGGTGTCTTCATATTATGGATGATGAAACAATGCAGTTAAATTAAATCAGGGCTTCTAGAATGACGAGTTCAAGATGCCCCAGGCTCATGAGACTTGAACGGCAAAGAAGCCCAAGATTCTCTGGAAATTTCCCAACGTGATGGCCCTTGGCCTGGGTTTTTGGCTCACTGGCAAAATGTGGTCATGAAAGGCTCTAAAACAGAGCCCTGAAGGACCACAAGGGCCACGGAATCAATGAGAACGTCAACAGGTCCTAAGACACAGGAGTCTGCTGCACACCAGGGAGCTCTGGGAAGCCAAGTAGAGGAATTGTGACTCTCCTAAGGACACCTCTGCAGTCATCCTGCCAGAAGCCAGCCGGGTGATTGGAGGGACTCTGGGTCGTCTGCTGGTTTCATGGCCAAGGGAGGGTCCTAGCTCGCCTGAGGAAGAGGTTATGTAGAGAGGGCCCTGTGGGCAATGGCCCGCGTTATCACCAGAGGCGCCCTACAGGACTGCTTGGTGGGGGGTGGGGGTGGGGAGGGACAGGTCCTGCTGGACGATGGGCTGAGTCCTGTGGTCACTGGCCTGGGGAAGGGCAGGACTTTAGGCCGGGAGTGGGCTGTGGAGACAAGGGGGTGAAGCAGGAAGGCCCAGGCAGCGCAGAGAAGCCTCGTTCGTCCTTTCTCTCTCGAGTCTAGACCTGGAGGAATCTCAGTGTCTTTGAGGGTCTTCCTGGATGACCCCTGACCAGAGCCATGACCAGGCGCTCGGCAAGTGGCGCAGATCATGCCCTCAAGGCGGGTGTGCGCCGTGAGTGCAGAGTGCCAGCAAGGTGAGGGGTAGCCCAGGTGCACGGAGGGAAGCCCAGGCTGGCGGGCTCTCTGCCTTGCTAAGGGGTCGGCACCCTGCAGGAGAAAGGACACCGGGGGTGATGGTGTGGAAGTTGGTTGAAGAGGCTTTAAAACCTACCTGAGGGTCAGCATCGTCCTTTAACTTGTGGGTGCCTCTGAAGTTTAGCGCGTGGGACAAATTCCGGTCACACTGATGGTTCAGGCTTGGATGCTACCAAACGCAAGGGCTTTGGGAACTGGGCTGGGTGGGACGGAGGGCTCCTTTGAGGATTGTGGTTCTTAACCTTTTTTGGTGGTTTACAGATCCTTCTGAGCACCCAATGAGTGACGAGGTGGACTCACTCTCCCAGAAAAAGAAAAGCACAAACACATACATGCAAAACGTTCTTGGTCCCCCTGGAGCCGTGGCTGCCAGGAGAGGATGCCTCGTGGAGGGGGTCCAAGATGGGCTGCCCTCGGTGGGCTGTGTTCTGGAGGGCCAGTGCCCCGTCTTGGGTTCTCCTTTGCTCTCCCTTAGCCTTTGGTGAAGGCTCGTTTGCATGTTCTGGCCCTCATGTCTGTGCCACGTGTCAGAGGAAGGGCCACTGGGCCATCGTGGGTCAGAGCCCTGGGAAATGGCCCTCTCCCCACCCTGCCCACCTCCACCTGGCATAAGCTGTGGTATTCTGGGTTTTACTTTATTAAGAAAAGTGGCAGGACTTCCCTGGCGCTCCAGTGGTTAAGATTCCACGCAGCCACTGCAGGGGGCACGGGTTCCATCCCTGGTTGGGGAACTAAAATCCTGCAGGCCACGCGGTTCAGCCAAACAAAACAAACAAACAAACAAACCAACAAACAGAAATGTGGCATTTCCCTGGGGACACTGACTGTAGCATCTGTTTGGGGTCCCAGAGGAAGAAAGATCGCTGTAAATGTCAGGACAAAAAATGTGAAGGAGAAAGTGCTAGAAACACCACCGGGGTCAAGAGCTCAAACCCTTCCCAAGAGGGAACCGCACAGCTGGTTCCCTGGGGTGGGCCTTGAGCTGGGACTGGCTGCTTGGTCAGGGTCTCAGGCAGCAGCAAACACTGGAGTGGGCAGCTTCCCAGAAGGAAAAGCCTCTTTAGTGAAATCCACGGGGACGCCGAAGCCGCACAAAGCCCTGCCCCTGAGATAAGCGGGTGAACTAAGCCAGGCCGTCTTCCTCCTCATTCATCCCTGCCGGCCGCTTGGGTGCGGGATTCCGTGGAGAGCACGGGCCCGTGAAGGGGCTCTGCAGCACGCCTACCTGACCTACTGCCCTTTCCAAATTGGCTTTAATGAGGTTTTCTCTGTTCCTCATTTCTTGCAGCTGAAGCAATTTCCTTCTGGAATCCTCCCGAAGCTTCTCTTCCACCTGAAAGGATGATGAAAGCGTGGGCTTGCTGCTAATGTGATCATCATGCCCTCTGGGGAAACTCTTCTGGGGGGGCTGCTAATGGCAGTGGGGGAGTCCCTGAGGGGTAGGGACAGCTGCAGCCCAGCAGCAGGGGTCACAGGCATGCACAGGGTGGAGGCAAACTCACAGGGAGTTGCCCCCTACGGGAAAGGGCCGAGCTCTGCACCCGGGACTCAACTATGTTCTACCGCACACTCCCATCCCAGCTCGGTTCCAAACAAGCCGTACGACACTCGGAAAGTTATTTCACTGCTCCGTGACTCAGTGTCCTCATCTGTCAAATGGGGATGATGATACTAGTATCACTGCATAGAGTTATTGTGGGGATTCAATGTTTGGAATAGTGCTTAAGGGCTCTGTGAGTGTGTTAAGTACTGTTGTAACCTAGGAAAGGTGGACAGGAATGTCCGCCGTACAGTCTCGTTCTAATAACTCGTGATGGGTACTTGGAAATGTTATGATTGGGTTTATTATCATAACTGTTTGTCGTTACCACTTTGAGCACACTCACTGGTGGTAACCTCTCTGGAGGCTTGCTAAAGCAATGTCTATTAAGAACTGCAGCCTGCCAAGGAAGGTATTTAAAGTGGAGAAGCTTGCCTACTTTTCCCCCCTTGCTTGGGTAACAGTCAACGCACGGTAAGCTTGGGCGTGCTCCACGCTACCCTTGGCTGGCCAGTGTAGGCCTTGCAGCTGCTCAATTCTTGGATGCACCTGCTGAGCCCTGGGCCCTGGCACTAACAGGAAATGAGGGAAACTCTCATAAATAAATGGAAAGTTTTTGTGCTGAAACAAATTCACAGGCTGTTTTTTTAGGGATCTGAAGAGGGGGATCACAGGGATGTAATAAAAGACCCAGAAAAGCCCTTAAGAGCTTTCTTCTGAGTAGTGTGGTCCAGTGGAAGAGCCTCTACCCAGCTCCGTTACCTTGGAAAAGTCATCTAAGCTCTCTGGGCCTTAGTTTTCTCCCAGGTCTAAACATGCTCGGACTTCTATGTCAGCAGCCTTTTTCATGTGCTGCAAAAGCCAAGTCCAGCCTTGGACTCTGCCCCTGTCTGTGTTCTGCATGAACAGCCCCCGTTCCCGTCCCCAAGCCTCAGAGTCACCTTCAGCGGCCGCCCTGCTCCCTCCCTCACACTTGGTGGTCTCACGCCTGTCCTCCAGTCCCTCTAACATGCAAGCTGGACTGTGACAACTGGCCTCCTCGCCTCGAGTTTAGATTCTTCCAGTGCAATCTTAACGGTACTCTGAGAGTTACCCAGCTGTAAGGCAGCTCTGTCCAACAGAAATTTCTCCAGCGGTACAGGTACTCTGAGCGAGGCTGTGTTGTCTAATACGGCAGCCACCAGCCACATCTGGGGATCGAGCACTCGAAATGGGGCTGGTGTGACGGAGGAACTGAACTAAAAATTTTAGTTAATTTTCATTAATTTCAGTGTAAACAGTAGCATGTGGCTGTTTGCTACGCCAGCGTCACTGAAGTCAGACGAACCTGGAGTCAGACAAAACCGACTGTGCCATTGGGCTAGTTACTTTACTAGTAACTAGTAGCCTTGACTTTCTCATCTGTAAAATGGAGAGGATGATTTCTAGATCACAGCGCTGTTGTGAAGATGAAGAGATGAAATGTTCAAGGGAACGCCTAGTATGTGAGAAATTGTAACGATCATTTTCACCCTGATTACTGTCCACAAATGTCATTGCATCAGTCACTTGTTCAGAAGCCTTAGGAGCTCCCCACTGCCTGTGTGGTACAGAGCCCAAGTGCCTGAACTAAGGCAAAACACCAAGCTAGGGATTCAAGAAGACCCTACGAACTCTGAACGAGGTAAATAAAACTGAATCCACCCCTAGATAAACCATAATAAAACTGCTGGAAATCAAGGGAAAAGACAATCTTAAAAGCAACTGGAGAAAAAGACAGATTATGCAAAGGTACAACAGTTAGGCTTACAGATGACTTCTAAATAGAAATAATAGGAGCCACAAGACAATAGTGACACATCTAATGCTGTATCTAATGTGCTGAAAGAAAAGAATTGCCATTGTAGAATTCAATACGCAGTCAAATGTGTTTTAAGAATGGAGGTTAAATATACATCTCCAGACAGACAAACAGGCACATTTGAGAATTTGTCATCAGCAGAGCCACCATGAGGGAAAACATTAAAGGGTATTCTTCAGACACAAGAAAAATGAACCCAGGTGGGTGATCAGAGATGCAGAAAAGACAAGCAACAGTAAGGGTAATGTGTGGATATGATACTGACTATAGCAAAACACTACTAATGTCTTGGGGGTATTAACTATCAAGAGGAGTTTAGAAAATGACAGCAATGGCTTATAAATCTGGAGGGGGTAAGTGAGGTTAAGGTGTTTGAAACTCATTGCACTGTCAAGGAGAAGGGCATAATTATCAACTACTATTGCCTCTTGGTAAGTTAAGAATGCAGGGCTTCCCTGGTGGTGCAGTGGTTGAGAGTCCGCCTGCCGATGCAGGGGACATGGGTTCGTGTTCCGGTCTGGGAGGATCCCACATGCCACGGAACGGCTGGGCCCGTGGGACATGGCCACTGAGCCTGTGCGTCCGGAGCCTGTGCTCCACAACGGGAGAGGCCACAACAGTGAGAGGCCCACGTACCGCAAAAAAAAAAAAAAAAAAAAAAAAGAATGCATATTGTAGTCTTCAGGATGACTACTAAGAGAATAGTAGAAGAGTGAAAAACTTAATTAATGTGTGATTTTGGTGAGTCAAGGATGAATGCTATTGTCTTACTATTACTAAAAGAATAGTAAAAAAGTGAAATATTTCCAAGCTAATAGAGGGGGAAAGTGGAATAAGAGAAAACCATCCACTCAGAAGGAGGCAAGAAAGGAGAGAAAAAGGAACATAGCACAGATGGTACAACTGGTATTGAGCAAGAAGGTAGATTTAAACCCCAGTACACGAGTAATTACATAATATAAATGGACTAAAAGTCAAAGATTGTCAAACTGGATTTTGTAAAAATGATACGCTATTTGAAGGCATATGTCTAAACCTTAACACAAAACTTGACAGAGAACATATGAAAAAGATATGGTATGAAAACTCTAACCAACAGAAAGCCAGTGAGGAAGCTAAATGACAAAGGAGACGTTAAGGGAGAAACACTACTAGAGATGAAAAGGGACATTTCATGATGATCTAAAGTTTTGCTCTACAGGAAGTGTTAGGATTCTAAATTTATATGCACCTAGTAACACAGCCTCAAAACATATAAAGCAAACATCGTTCATATTAAAAGAAGAAACACACAAATGACAAACATGTTGAGAGTTTTAAAAACATTCTCAATGATGGAACAAAAAGACAAAAAAAAATCAATATGAGAATTTAAGTTGGAAAAACATCATTGGCAAACTTGGTTTAATGGATCAATTCTTTCTTAGATAATTTCACAATTAAGATTTGAAGGCAGTCTAGGGTAGTGGTTACTCACAGGAGCTTTGGAGTCAGGCAGACCTGGATTCAAGTTCTGCCACAACTACTTTATGCAAG
The DNA here is from genome assembly GCF_964165515.1 of Mesoplodon bidens. Classification (NCBI taxonomy): domain Eukaryota; kingdom Metazoa; phylum Chordata; class Mammalia; order Artiodactyla; family Ziphiidae; genus Mesoplodon; species Mesoplodon bidens. The sequence goes on from NW_027672497.1 coordinate 95,193, forward strand.
TGAACTTGGAAAACTTCCTTCACCTCTGTGTCAGTTTTCCCGACTGTAAAGTGGGGTTAATACCAGTATAGACCGCATGGGGTCATTGTGAGGATGAACAGAGATGATGCAGGTGGAGTGCTGGCCCCAGAGTGGTTCCCAGGCCGACCTGTCCCTGCCATACCTTGCTCTTTTCCTGCAGCGTCATAGAGATCAGGCTCTGCTCGGTACTGCTCCTTTTCAGCTCCACCCTCAGCTTCCTCATTTCTTTTTCCATGTCATGGATTTGCTGAAAGAGTTCCAACAACAGGGAAGTCAACTTCAGAACTCATTTCATCCGGTTCATTAAGGCAGAAACCTAGTCTGGGATTCGCTTCATTCCTTCCCTTGGGGGACAATTCCACATCTTTGAGGCAAAGGAGACTTTCTTTCAACGGATGCAGAGAAAGGGCTGGGTGAGGGAAAATTTGAGTTTCTTTTGAAGATCAGCATGGATCCTGGATTAAACAGTATAAGATACCTATCCACTCATTAGAGTCTCTTTCCTTGGGGCACATTTTTGAGTTCAATCTAAATAAGGGCTGTTTGGAAGACACAATGGGCACAGTTTGGAAGCAAAGAACAATGACATTTTTCTTTTATCTCATTTGAGGCAGAGAAGTGTGCTCCTGACAGAGAGAAGAACACACGTCTCCTTTCCCCGTCCCAGGCACGGTCCTTCCCAATGGATGGAAAACGTATGCCTGGTGATGTGCACGAGGGTTCGGGCCGGTACAGGGGGTGAACATTTATATTGAGTTGTCATCATTTCACTGTATTGATTTTTATGTTCACCTTCCATACAAGGCCAGTGATACATTTGCTTTTTATTTTGTTTTTATGAATTGTTGTAAAATTGAATGTATTTAAGCAAAAATAATTCAAGAAGAGTTGTGTTAATAACAGTGATCAGGGCCGTGATAAAACTTGTGACAGTGGATCATGAAAGTCTGGGCATCAAAGTCCAGGGGTAGGGACCACGTTGAATTTCTAGCAGCATACGGTGGCCACCTCCCGTCCCTTTCCCCAGGGGAATCCTGATGAGGGGCCTTGAGCCAACTGCCCAGAAAATCTGGGGAGAGTGTGTTTTCCATGGACTTTTCACCCATCTCTTTGAGGCTAGAAAATCAAAGAATTAGGAGACTACATTAACAGACAAACACCCAGAAAGCCCCAGAGCTTGTGCTAGCTAATGAGCCAAGGAACCCCTCCAAAACACTCAAGGTCACAATCTAGGCTTTCAGTGGACACCTAGGGGTCAGGAGGTTCAACGCACGGTTTTGCAGAGTTTTAACTCTTTCTCTTGGGCTTCCCACTTCTCCTTCTGGGCATCTTCCTTCTGTAACTCTTCTTTCAGCACTGAGCACTGTGGAGAAAAAGGACAAGGCCACAGGGGCTTGGCTGGGGGTCCCAAGTACCTGTGTTCACGCCCAGGAGTGTTTCCTGCTGTATAACCCAATCACACCTCTGAATTCTGAGAGGTAAGACCATTTGTGTGATGGGAGCACGGGATCCTGCAGTCGTTCCCAGTTCACCCCTCTCATGAGTTCTGAGGAATAGAGCATCCAAATTCCTCTTCAAAGTTAGCAAACTTCACTGCAGGGGAAATCCAGCTTTGCAGAGTCTGGGTACTTAGGGTGCAGGAATTGGGATGTTTTCACGCTGTGACCGGTGAGGGTGGAGGGGCCCGAGCCAGTGAGCTCGGGTCCATCTTACGGCTTTTGTGCAGGTTGAGTCTCAAAGACACAACTGCGCCGACTGGTGTGGAGGGGTAAACGGAGCTGTCTTGCCCGAAGGCGGCTCGGCAACAGGAATTAACGGCATAAGAATGGATGTGCCTTCTTTTGACCCAGCAATTCCCACTTTAGGAATGTACCTTAAGGACAATGACTGGAGAAATAAGTAAATCTGTAGTTTCAAGGATGCTCTTCACAGAATTGTCCGTAACAGTGGAAGAAAAAAAAAAAAAGAGGAAACAACCCAAGTGTTGTTTAGAACAGCAGACCACTTTATAACACTGGGTACATCCAGGAGAAAGTATGTAGCTTTTAAGACGAATGATAAGAGCGTTGATTTATTAGCATGGGAAAATAGTAAGTATTTAAAATTTTTAAAAATGTGCATAGTATAAATTCACTATAAAATGATTGATTGATTGATTTCTAGGCAATATATACAAATAAGACTGGAAGAACATACATGAAAATATTAACACTGATTTCTCAAGGTTGCATTTCCTCTCCTCTCTTTTTATTTTTTCTTCTCAATGTCATCTACTTATTTTTCTAAAATTAACACACATGATGTATGTCATTAAAAAAAAAGGCATATCAAATGTTCACAAGAGCAGAACCCTTGGTGGTGACGAGCCCTTCTTCTATTGGCCAGCACAGTCTAGAGGAGAAGGGACCTCATTCCGAGGTCAACGAGGAAGGGGAAACGGGGACATAAATCATCCAAATGCATTTCAGGAGGTAGAAGAGCCAAGCAGGTGCTGTCTTTGCAGATTCCTTCTACTTAGCACCACCTCTGCATCCCCTTCCCGTCCCCAAAACACACACACACACACACACCCCACATAAAACAGCTATAGCACATGCCTGGGAAGACACTCTGCTTGGGAGAAACGAATGCAGAGGGCTTGGCCAGGCAGCCAACCCAGGGCAGAGGCAGAACAGCACAACTAAAACCAGCCTCCCACTTCTCAGAAAACGATTTTGTCATCCCCATTTCACAGATGGGGAAATGGAGGCCAAATAAGTTACAATAAAAGAAAGCTCTGGGATGGGACCCTGGTCTGTCTGATCCCAAAGCTCATGCAGTGCCTTTCACCAGCTCCAAACTGGATATGGTACTACGTACCAGGTATTACTTATTGTGCCTTTTCCTTGGAACCTCAAGATCTGTTCTCACCCCACCCCCATGCAGACCTAGCTATCGGGTAGCCTCTGGGAATCTCTGAGTTGCCACCTGAGATGAAAGCTTTCAGGTTTTACCTTGACTCACAGAAACAGGCACATCATGCAAATACTGAGAAATCTTATCCTATAGAGTCAGGATTCTAAAGTTAGCATTGAAGGCAAGAGTTGCAAATAGTCAGTTACATGGAAAAAGCTCTTTGCTTGCCTACCACGTTCATCTTCCATAGAGACATTCTACACACTAAAGTCTAAGGAAGAAATGAGAGTCTGCGTGTTTGCATCTGGATCTTCAGATATTCTGCTTTGAAGACAATTATGAGAACCAGTGGTGCTGGGACCATGATGCAGCCGTGTGGTCATCCTTGCTCACAGAGAGATCGTATTCTGTTTAATGTTAAACTTTGTACTGGCAGTATATGCTCATAGGTGGGTTTGTTGCTGGGATTAAACAAACTCATTTATAATAGGGGTTAGAAAATGTTTGCTGGATTTGAAAATATATTATGCTTCTTCTGAGCCACATACACACTGTCCTTTGAAAGGCTTCAGAGAAGTTGGCCACCTGCCCAGCAGCTACCCTCCCTGTGTCCTTGGGCACTGGCCTCATCTCACCACCGTGTGTCATGTGACTCCACTGTGTCTGCTTTTTGCAGCTACAATTTGCTGATGACCCGACACTCACTCTGGAGCTGAGGGCTTCGAGCTGGTGATCCTTTTCTTTGTTCTCACTTTTCAGTTGATTCACCTCCTGTTTTAGTTGTTGAACTTGACCATCCTTTACTAACACGTCTCTTTGCAAAGATGACACCATCTCTGTAAAAGAACCAAACCAAACCAAAACAAAAGACTTATGGAGGTCAAAGAGGCAGGAAGGATTATTGGCAACACCATGGCTGTCAGCCAACGTTTGGACAAGACCTTCCAAGTCTGGCCCACCACCGGTGCCCTCCTAGAACTGGGGAGGCTTTTTCCAAGGGTCCCAGAGCAGGAATGGGAATGAGAGCAAAGTCCACGGAACAGGGTTTGAGGCTTCAGTGAGAATGAGGGGCAGTCAGCACCAGCGAGAGGAGAAGCCTTTGGGGGCCCCTTGTGGGCACAGGCCAGGCAAAGCTGGGAGGAGAGGCCACACCATGGGCCTGGGGAACAAAGGCCCAGCACAGGGAAGGTCCAGGAATTCTTCTCCAGAGGCCAGGAGACGGGCGTGTGGCAGAGGGCACTGCTGGACGCTATTGATGGGGTGGTGGTTTTCACACTCCTCTGAGTTTGGACCCCTCTCTACCACTTATTAGCTTGGTGGTCTTGGACAAGTTATTTCACCTCCCACTGTCTGTCCCACACAGAGTTATTGTAAGGGTCAAATGATGCGGTATGTCCCAAGAACTCAAAGTGGCTAAATTATGTTTGTTACAGGGCGCCTATTATTTTTCTCGGCAGCCAGCTTCCAAAATGGCCCCAATGATCCCTACCACCTAGAATTCATGCCCTGTGTAGCCCCTCCCACCCTGAATAGGGCTGCCATGGGTAACCAATATGATACTGTGGAAATGATGGAATGTTTCCTCCCAGGCTGGGTCATAAAATACACTGTGGCCTCCTCTTTGCTCTCTCTCGAATCACTCACTCCGGGGGAAGCCAACTGCTGTGTCATGAGGACACTCAAGCAGCCCTAGAGAGAAGCATGTGTGCTGAGGGACTAAGGCCTCCAGCCAATAGCCACATGAGCAGCCATTCGGAAGGGGGATCCTCCGGCTCCCCCCGAGGCTTTAGATGACATGACTGATGCCCCAGCTGACATCTTGACTGCAACTCATGAGAACTAAGTCACCCCCCGCTCAAATTCCTGAACTACAGAAACTGGGGCAGATAATAAATATTGGTTGGGGTTTTATCCATTACATTTTGGGGTAACTTGTTATGCAGCAATAGATAACTACTCCATTACTGTAGCACCATTTTTTTAAACATCTTTATTGGAGTATAATTGCTTTACAATGGTATGTTAGTTTCTGCTTTATAACCAAGTGAATCAGTTATGCATATACATATATCCCCATATCTCTTCCCTCTTGCATTGTAGTATCATTTTGAATAAAAGTGGGAAGAAGGGTGCATAAATGCAGTGGTATTGGGTTATCTCCTACAGTTGTTTTCTTGAAAGAACATCAGGCCTAGTTTTAGTGGTAGGTATCAATCAAGAATGTCTATGAAATAAAGCACAAAATGCTCCAGAATTTCATTTTAAAAATGAGCTCTGCCTCCAGGACACAGTTCAGTTACTTGGAAATCCCTCTGGGGCTTGCCACACTTTGAGTGGGTCCAGCCCATCTCAAGCGTTATCCCAACCCAGGTCTGTCCGACTCCCTGATCGGAGAAGGTGGGATCTGAGACAGGCTTGATGCTTGGATGAGGTTTCACTGGGCGACATACGGGAGGAAGGTGAGGACCAGCGAGTTCATCCTTCCATTCCTGGTGCCCAGAACAGCACCTAGCCTGGGGGAGGTGCTCAGAAAATATCTGAGGACATCCCAAGTGAGGGAGGAGCATAAGCAGAGACCTGGGGGTAGCAGGGGGTGGGGCTGGGTGTGATTAAGTTGCAGAGTGAGGCAGAAGAAAAGCACAGATTCATACAGAGATGGGGATCCACGTGCGACTCAATGCTATGCCTGCCTTCTACAGCTGTGGGCATGTTTCCTGCTATGCGCTGGCTGCTTTCAGAGTGATGTGCCCCTCCGAGGCTCACTGCCTCCTCCCTGTCACCTGCTTCTCTCCCTCCCCTCGTCTGTGAGTGGTCCCTCCTCTTCAGGTCTCTAGACATGTCAGTTTCTGCTTAAAAAACTCCACTGGATTCCCAACACCCTTGGAATAAAAACGCAGACCCCCCGACCCTGCCCAGCCTCACAATCCCCTGTTCACTCCACGCAGCCTCGCTTGCCCTTGGCTTGTCCTTGCCCACCTGAAACAGGTCCTCTCTAAAAGAAGGACATAGCCGTGGAGGATGCAGCATAAACTGGTTAGTATCGGCTAGGTCCAAGGGGGTGTATGATTCGACTTCCAGGGGAACTGGAGCCTCATTACAGACTCATTGTAATACATGAGCAAAATGACACACGCACCAGCACCAGGACTCTTCCGAGGCTGACCATAAAGGTCAAAAAGTGGGTGGTGGGGCTTCCCTGGTGGCGCGGTGGTTGAGAGTCTGCCTGCCGATCCAGGGGACATGGGTTCGTGCCCTGGTCCGGGAAGATCCCACATGCTGTGGAACAGCTGGGCCCGTGAGCAATGGCCGTTGAGCCTGCGTGTCCAGAGCCTGTGCTCCGCAACGGGAGAGGCCACAACAGCGAGAGGCCTGCGTACAGAAAAAGAAAAAAAAAAAGTGGGTGGTGGCCCAATGCCTGGAAATCCCCGCCCCTTCCCCAAAATATTAGAGTTGTCCCAATCCTCCCACTCATTAGCCTATAAAATTACCCAGCCCATAAAAACTAACCGCCCCATATTTGGGGGCCTCTAGCCTTCTGAGATGGCCCACACTCTGTCTGTGGAGTGTGTTTCTCTCTAAAGAAATCCACTTCTTACTTTGTCTTTCACTGAATTCTTTCTGCGATGAGACATAATGAACCTGAGCTTTAGTTAAGTCCCGAGACCACATGCGTGATCTCGATTAAAAGATAGTGGGTTCTGACTGAGTTCGAGTCCCAGCCCACGGGTTCAAGTCCCACCTGAGTTCCATGGTTGCACACCCACTAAGCTGGTCCCCCTTGGCCTCCCCCCTTGAAGCGCTGGCCACCACGACACACAGTTTATTTTCTCCACAGCACCATTGCTCTCTGAAGTGGGCTTGTTTATTCATCCGTTTACTTTTATTGTCTGTCACCCCCTCCCAAATCTGTGAGTACAGGAATCTGACTGTCTTGCTTGGCTCTCCCTCCCCGGAGCCTGGAACGGGGCCTGACACCTAGTAGGAGCTCAAGAAACATGTGGAAGCAATGAAGGAATCCAGGGAATCAAAGCTCAGTCACAGCTGTGCGTTGGCTGCCCCTCTCCCAACCCAAGCCCTTTATCAGGGAACCACCTCTGATCAAATTAGAAAATGGTTTCCCTTGGGCCCAAGTGCACTCGGCTGAAATGGGTGAGACCATGGGTGCCTTAAAGGAGTGACCCCATTTTGTCCACGCTCTAGTTTGCACTCAGGCTGCTTTGTGGAACCACCCAAGCCACAAGGCGACCTGTGTTCTCCCTGGTGGGGCCAGTGCTCAGGAGACCTTGTAGCCAAGAGATACCATTCTCTCAAATATTTACCTGGCCCTGCCCTCGGAACTGGGTGGCAAGAAACCTCCACTGAGGGAGAACTCTAATGCACCGACACGGGTGATCCCTGAGGCTGCACCCAGGTCAAGGGCACAGGTGTGCTGGTTGACTGGTGATGTCTGCAGGGGGAGGGCAGAAGCTCTGGGGCCTGAATGCAGAAGGGCCTCACCTGACGTGATGGCGGCGTCCCTCCTTAAGTTCTCAACCTCGTGCTTCAGGGAGGTGATTTCTAATTTTCTCTCAGACAGGGTCTGGCACAGCACCTGGTTGTAGCCTTGCTGTAGGGCACTGATCTGTGGAAGGAGGCAACACACAGTCAGAGGGGGCCAGCCAGGCCTGCAGGACACGCCGGTACTTCTCCAACGTTGGGCAAAGAGTCGGGTTGACATTGGATCGGGGTGTTGGGGAAACCAAGGTTTTCAGTTGTAACTAGTGGAAGGGGCAGGAGGGGCCTGTTCCTTCAGTGACCACCATGTCATCGGTCCTCGAGACACGAACCTTATCTTTGTGGCCACCCAGGGGCTCCGGTGCTGCTGTCTTCCTATGACCTGTGGGTTTTCAGCCATAAATAGACCAGCTGTTGGTTCCAGATCATCCAGCACTGACTGGATGCACAGCAAAGTTCAAGAGCCGGGAGCAGGTTATGAAATGAATTCCCTCTAATGAGAATAGAGGGTAGTTTATACCTCACAGAACACTCCAGAGTTTACAAAGCCCGTTCACACATGCTACACTGATACTCGTCACAGCGTTGCTGAAGGCTGACGTTCCCATTAATGTGCCCATTTTGCAACGGAGCCAGGTTGAGACTCAAAGAGGCGAGGCCCCCTGCTCGGGATTATGTGGCTGGTCAGACGTGGTGTCTGATTCAAACCCAGTCTTTAGTTGCCTGGTTCCTCCTTCCCAGGTGGCTCTAGGAATGAGCGTGAGAAGTTGGAGGCTGTAAAGCATGGCATGGACTCGGGAGCCGGACTGTGGCCTTCAAGTCCTGTCTCTGCCAGTTAACGGGCTTTGTGAACACAAGGAGGACACCATATTCTGTTTCCTTTTGTTCAGTCTGTACGTGGGGTGATGGTAGTCCCAACCTGATAGGATTGTGAGAAGTATTTTAATAAGTTAACATGTGTACAAGTGCTCAGATCATGCCTGGCACACGGCACAGGGGGATGAGCTGTGACGGTCCTCTCCTCTGACTACCCACGGGGTGTTTTTTTTGTTTTGTTTCGGGGGATTTTTGTGTTTTTTTTTTTGCGGTACGCGGGCCTCTCACAGTTGTGGCCTCTCCCATTGCGGAGCACAGGCTCCGGACGCGCAGGCTCAGCGGCCATGGCTCACGGGCCCAGCCGCTCCGCGGCATGTGGGATCTTCCCGGACCGGGGCACGAACCTGTGTCCCCTGCATCGGCATGCGGACTCTCAACCACTGCGCCACCAGGGAAGCCCTCACGGGGTGTTTTAGCTTCAGCTTCCCTCGTCCGTCTCTGGGGAAGGTAGTTGGTAATCTTTATGTGTGCATTTGTAAGCCTTGCCAGGCTCACTTAAACGCCAGTGTGGTTGTTATTAAGAGGAAATACAGGGGCTTCCCTGGTGGTGCAGTGGTTGAGAGTCCGCCTTCCGATGCAGGTGACGCGGGTTCGTGCCCCAGTCCGGGAAGATCCCACATGCCGCGGAGCAGCTGTGTCTGTGGGCCATGGCCGCTGAGCCTGTGCGTCTGGAGCCTGTGCTCTGCACTGGGAGAGGCCACAACAGTCAGAGGCATGTGTACCACAAAAAAAAAAAAGAAAAAAAAGAGGAAATACAGGAATCGTGGGTGGGAGGACCACAGGTCGGCTCTATCTATGGCTGCTGTGAGCACCCTCTAAGTCCATGGCTCAGAGCCCCCTCAAGGGCGGGCCCCCCTCCAGGGGTCTAGGTCTACACGTGGGGTGTGGAAGGCTCTCCATCAAAGGCAACGTTGGTAAGGGCCCGAAAGTAGCTGCCAGGCCTCGGCCTCCACAGAGCAGGTACCCGAGAGGCCAGGAAAGAGAGCTGGGCCTGGAACCCCCTCCCTCTCGGTCTGATGTGGCCAGACTGCTTGTTCTGAGTGGCCAGGACTTTCCCACCTCAAGGTGCACTGTGGGCCTTTGCCCTGTGATTTTTCAGATGTGAGGCCTCAGTACTAACACAGGGACACGTTTATTGGGGCATAAATGCCACACAATCCGTAGACAGGACAAGAGCTAGCTTGTTTTGTTTTAGTATTTTTTTTTTTTTTTTGCTGTACGCGGGCCTCTCACTGTTGTGGCCTCTCCCGTTGCAGAGCACAGGCTCCGGACATGCAGGCTCAGTGGCCATGGCCCACGGGCCCAGCCGCTCCACGGCATGGGGGATCTTCCTGGACTGGGGCACGAACCTGCGTCCCCTGCATTGGCAGGTGGACTCTCAACCACTGCGCTACAGGGAAGCCCCACTAGCTTGTTTTGATAGATCAAAATGGAAGTGACAAGGAGAAGGGTGCAATTTCTTTTCTTTTCTTTAAAATAAATTTATTTATTTTATTTATTTATTTTTGGCCGTGTTGGGTCTTTGTTGCGGTGCACAGGTTTATTGCAGCGCCTTCTCTTGTTGCAGAGCATGGGCTCTAGGCGCACGGACTTCAGTAGTTGTGGCACGACGGCTCAATAGTTGTGGCACACGGGCTTAGATGTTCCGCGGCATGTGGGATCTTCCCAGACCAGGGCTCGAGCCCGTGTCCCCTGCACTGGCAGGCGGATTCCTAACCACTGTGCCACCAGGGAAGTTATGGGTGCAATTTCATTGTTCTCCTAAGGTAAGTTTGCCAGATTTAGGGGAGGAAAAATGGATGTTCACTTAAATTAGGATTTCAGATAATGAATAATATTTCAGTGCAAATGTGTCCCATGCAATATTTGGGACACACACTAAAACGAAATTCTAAAATTCAAATTTAACTGGGTGTCCTTACTTTATCTGGCAACCCCACCCGAAGAGAGTTCCTAAACTTCAGTCATTCATATACCACTTTCACCATTTTTCCCATGTCTCTTGGCTAGTCCCACTATAATTTCTTAGCATTTTTCGTAGAAGCAGCTCCCTTTTTAAACTTAAAAACGTGCATTAAATTAAATATAACTGTTATAAGAGTAAATAGAGACTCACTATCTTAAATAAAAATAATCCCTCCAAAAGAAGAAATACAGGAATTTCCCTGTTTACCATCAGACCAGGTTGCAGGCATCACACTAAAAAAAAAAAAAAAAAAAAAAAAAAGATTGGGGGGAGGTGGTGGGCATGCCCAGGTAATGGAGTTCGGGCGTGCTGATATGGCCACCAGATGGCGCGCACAGCCTTTGGTCTTGGTTTGTGTCCTTGGAAATCTTGTCATTATTACTCTGGTAGAATTAACAGAAGTGTCAAGGTCTCACAAGTTTTCTGACTCGTTTCATGCACCATCATGGTTCAGAGTCTAGGACATTTGGGGCAGTTACACTTACCTTTTCCCTGGGGCACCTGAGACATTATTGGGCGGGGGTCTATGATAGAAGTTGCAGGGACACAGGCCACTCTGACCCCCACTCTCCCCAAGGCTATACTTTTGCATGTTTGTGCTTTGGAAACTTTGAGTGAAACAATTCTTTCACATCTTACTTTTCTCTGTTGGGGGGAAATACAACTTTTCCATAAAAGGTCCTTGGAACACTGAAAGTGTTTGTAAGCTCTTCTCAGCTTGATGCTTTTATTTGCATGATACCAGAGATAGAACACACAGAGACAAACTTCCAGAAGGGAAAACATACGTTCCCCTCTAAGACTCCAGTGGTTTTGACAGATTTAAAATATTTCAATCTGAGTGTCAGAGTTTTAGGATTTCGGATTGCTGGAAAACTCCAACGAGTCTTCAAACCTCTTTGATACTTTTACTATCAAAGTAAATATCCATATTGTTTGTAATGGCATAAATTCCAAGATGTTTAATGTCTGTTAAGCTGTGTAACAAAATGGGCACTGAATCATAAGAAAGTTAAGAGTGCTAGGAGGAGTGATTGTTTCAGGATGATAATTTGGCTTCTAATTACCACAGGCGTATAAGAGCACATGGAGGTAAGAATTTTCTAGTGATATTGTAGCAGATCGAAGATCTGCGAGAGCAAATCATTATGCACACACCTTCGGGGACCAGGGAAAACACATAAAGTAATCAGAACCATAAATCAACCTGCCATGTGGCTTACACTTCTGGTGGAATGCCCTGCAGGCAGTAGAATAGTTAAGAAACTAAAATGTCAGTGGATGAAACTCGATTTGAGTTCAAACCGATGGAGCCTCTGGTTCATATATGCCTTGCTATAAAATATTCTTCTTCAGTTATAAGTGAAGCTCCAGGGGTAGGGGCGGCAACAGCATGATGCATCAGTGTAATTATTTCTAGATAATATCTTTGTAAAAAAACATTTTTCCCCCAGATATCGGCAGCCACTTTAAATAATACTCAAATTGGGACCGGCTGATATTCAAAGATACGTGGAAATTATATAATATTCTATGTCAAATATATTTCAATTATTTAAAAAAAGGTATGTGGGGAATTCCCTGGCAGTCCAGTGGTTAGGACTCTGTGCTTCCACTGCTGGAGGCCTGGGTTTGATCTCTGGTCAGGGAACTAAGATCCTGCAAGCCGCGTGGTACGGCCAAAAAAAAAAAAAAGGTATGTGGGAATAATTCAGCCTCATCCATGTACCTGAAAAAGACATGTCATTTTCTCAGGAAAGCTCTGAAATGGGAGAATAACTGAAAGGAATATTTCAGCAAAATTGGGTTCAGTTCAAGAAAAAGGTGCTCATTAATGTGTCAGCTACATGTCAAGGTAGCTGTTTGCACTAATAATCCCTACAGGACCTGTTACTTTCATTGTTTTTTCAAAACCAGGTTTGAAGGAGAGTCATTAGTTCCTTTAAATATTAGAGCATGTATTTGTTGACTTGTTTATTCTGTCTCCCTCACTAGAGCATAACAGGGGGAAGGATCATGTCTGTCTTGTTCTCTGCTGAATTCTCAGAGCCTGGAAGAGGGCATGGCACGGGATAGGCCCCCCAAAATATTTCTTTGGATTAATGGACGGATGGATGGATGGATGAATAAAGAACAAACAAACAGCCACAGTCCTAACAGAGTTCTAGAAGGTTACTGGGCCCAACCTTTGCCTTCATGGAGCCTACAGTATCCTGCTAGAATCTCCTAGGTTCACCATACACAATCTGTGCCCTTTCTAGAGCACCATTTCTAGGACTGAAACTGTGTACCTAGAATCGGTTACAGAGGGAAAGACAGTAAACAGAGCACAAGAGAACAAAGGCCCCCAAGCACTGACTACGGTTTTTTTTTTTCTATCTCTTTTTTTAAAATGTTTATTTATTTATTTATATTTTTCTTATTAGTCACCCATTTTATACACATCAGTGTATACATGTAAATCCCAATCTCTCAATTCATCATACCACCACCCCCACCCCCTGCCGCTTTCCCCCCTTGGTGTCCATACGTTTGTTCTCTACATGTGTGTCTCCATTTCTGCTCTGCAAACTGGTTCATCTTTACCATTTTTCTAGGTTCCACATATATGCGTTAATATATGATATTTGTTCTTCTCTTTCTGACTTACTTCACTCTGTATGGCAGTCTCTAGATGCATCCACGTCTCTACAAATGACCCAATTTTGTTCCTTTTCATGGCTGAGTAATATTCCATTGTATATATGTACCACTTCCTCTTTAACCATTCGTCCGTCGATGGGCATTTAGGTTGCTTCCATGATCTGGCTATTGTAAATAGTACTGCAATGAACATTGGGGTGCATGTGGCTTTTTGAATTATGGTTTTCTCTGGGTATATGCCCAGTAGTGGGATTGCTGGGTCCTATGGTAATTCTATTTTTAGTTTTTTAAGGAACCTCCATACTGTTCTCCATAGTGGCTGTATCAATTTATATTCCCACCAACAGTGCAAGAGGGTCCCCTTTTCTCCACACCTTCTCCAGCATTTGTTGTTTGTAGATTTTCTGATGATGCCCATTCTAACTGGTGTGAGCTGATACCTCATTGTAGTTTTGATTTGCATTTCTCTAATAATTAATGATGTTGAGCAGCTTTTCATGTGCTTCTTGGCTAGCGGTATATCTTCTTTGGAGAAATGTCTATTTAGGTTTTCTGCCCATTTTTGGATTGGGTTGTTTGTTTTTTAATATTTAGCTGCATGAGCTCTTTATATATTTTGGAAATTAATCATTTGTCAGTTGTTTCTTTGCAAATATTTTCCCCCATTCTGAGGGTTGTCTTTTCATCTTGTTTATGGTTTCCTTTGCTGTGCAAAAGCTTTGAAGTTTCATTAGGTCCCATTTGTTTATTTTTGTATTTATTTCCATTACTCTAGGAAGTGGATCAAAAAATATCTAGCTGTGATTTATGTCAAAGAGTGTTCTTCCTATGTTTTCCTCTAAGAATTTTAGAGTGTCTGGTCTTACATTTAGGTCTCTAATCCATTTTGAGATTATTTTTGTGTATGGCGTTAGGGAGTGTTCTAATTTCATTCTTTTACATGTAGCTGTCCAGTTTTCCCAGCACCACTTATTGAAGAGACTGTCTTTTCTCCATGGTATATCTTTGCCTCCTTTGTCATAGGTAAGTTGAGCATAGGTGCGTGGGTTTATCTCTGGGCTTTCTATCCTGTTCCATTGACCTATATTTCTGTTTTTGTGCCAGTACCATATTGTCTTGATTACTGTGGCTTTGTAGTATAGGCTGAAGTTAGGGAGTCTGATTCCTCCACCTCCATTTTTTTCCCTCAAGACTGCTTTGGCTATTCGGGGTCTTTTGTGTCTCCACACAAATTTTAAGCTTTTCGGTTCTAGTTCTCTAAAAAATGCCATTGGTAATTTGATAGGGATTGCATTGAATCTGTAGATTGCTTTGGGTAGTAGAGTCATTTTCACAATATTGATTCTTCCAATCCAAGAACATGGTATATCTCTTCATCTGTTGCTATCATCTTTAATTTCTTTCATCAGTGTCTTACAGTTTTCTGCATACAGGTCTTTGTCTCCCTAGGTAGGTTTATTCCTAGGTATTTTATTATTTTGTTGCAGTGGTACATGGGAGTGTTTCCTTAATTTCTCTTTCAGATTTTTCATCATTAGTGTATAGGAATGCAAGAGATTTCTGTGCATTCATTTTGTGTCCTGCAACTTTACCAAGTTCATTGATTAGCTCTAGTAGTTTTCTCGTGGCATCTTTAGGATTCTCTCTGTAGAGTATCCTGTCATCTGCAAACAGTGACAGTTTTACTTCTTCTTTTTCAATTTGGATTCCTTTTATTGCTTTTTCTTCACTGATTGCTGTGGCTAGGACTTCCAAAACTATGTTGAAGAATAGTAGTGAGAGTGGACATCCTTGTCTTGTTCCTGATCTTAGAGGAAATGTTTTCAGTTTTTCACCATTGAGAATGATGTTTGCTGTGGCTTTGTCATATATGGCCTTTACTATGGTGAAGTAGGTTCCCTCTATGCCCACTTTCTGGAGAGTTTTTATCATAAATCAGAGTTGAATTTTGTCAAAAGCTTTTTCTGCATCCATTGAGATGATCATATGGTTTTTCTTTTTCAATTTGTTAATATGATGTATCACATTGATTGATTTGCTTATATTGAAGAATCCTTGCCTCTCTGGGGTAAATCCCACTTGATCATGGTGTATGATCCTTTTCATGTGTTGCTGGATTCTGTTTGCTAGTATTTTGTCGAGGATTTTTGCATCTATATTCATCAGTGATATTGGTCTGTAATTTTCTGTTTTTGTAGTGTCTTTGTCTGGTTTTGGTATCAGGGTGATGGTGGCTTCAGAGAATGAGTTTGGGAGTGTTCCTTCCTCTGCAATTTTTTGGAAGAGTTTGAGAAGGATGGGTGTTAGCTCGTCTCTAAATGTTTGATAGAATTCACCTGTGAAGCCTTCTGGTCCTGGACTTCTGTTTGTTGGAAGATTTTTAATCATAGTTTCAACTTCATTAGTTGTGATTGGTCTGTTCATATTTTCTATTTCTTTCTGCTTCAGTCTTGAAAGGTTATAACTTTCTAAGAATTTGTTCATGTCTTCCAGGTTGTCCATTTTATTGGCATAGTGTTGTTTGTAGTTGTCTCTTAGGATGCTTTGTATTTCTGCGGTGTCTGTTGTAACTTCTTTTTCCTTTCTAATTTTATTGATTTGAGTCCTCTCCCTCTTTTTCTTGATGAGTCTGGCTAATGGTTTCTCAATTTTGTTTAACTTCTCAAAGAACCAGCTTTTAGTTTTATTGATCTTTGCTATTGTTTTCTTTGTTTCTATTTCATTTATTTCTACTCTGGTCTTTATGATTTCTTTCCTTCTGCTAACTTTGGGGTTTCTTTGTTCTTCTTTCTCTAGTTCCTTTAGGTGTAACGTTAGATTGTTTATTTGAGATTTTTCTTGTTTCTTGAGGTGGGCTTGTATAGCTATAAACTTCCCTCTTAGAACTATGGGATGCTTTTGCTGCATCCCATAGGTTTTGGATCGTCGTGTTTTCATTGTCATTTGTCTCTAGGTATTTTTTGATTTCCTCTTTGATTTCTTCAGTGATCTCTTGGTTATTTAGTAACGTACTGTTTAGCCTCCATGTGTTTGTGTTTTTTACAGGTTTTTCCCTGTAATTCATTTCTAATCTCATAGCATTGTGGTCAGAAAAGATGCTTGATATGATTTTAATTTTCTTAAATTTCCTGAGGCTTGATTTGTGACCCAAGATGTGATCTATCCTGGAAAATGTTCCGTGCGCACTTGAGAAGAAAGTGCAATCTGCTGTTTTTGGATGGAATGTCCTACAAATATCAATTAAATCTATCTGGTCTATTGTGTCATTTAAAGCTTGTGTTTCCTTATTAATTTTCTCTTTGGATGATCTCTCCATTGGTGTAAGTGAGGTGTTCAAGTCCCCCACTATTATTGTGTTACTGTTGATTTCCTCTTTTAGAGCTGTTAGCGATTGCCTTATGTATTGAGGTGCTCCTATGCTGGGTGCATATATATTTATAATTGTTATATCTTCTTCTTGGATTGATCCCTTGATCATTACGTAGTGTCCTTCCTTGTCTCTTGTAACATTCTTTATTTTAAAGTGTATTTTACCTGATATGAGTATTGCTACTCCAGCTTTCCTTTGATTTCCATTTGCATGGAATATCTTTTTCCATCCCCTCACTTTCAGTCTGTATGTGTCCCTAGGTCTGAAGTGGGTCTCCTGTAGACAGCATATAGATGGGTCTTGTTTTTGTATCCATTCAGCAACCCTGTGTCTTTTGGTTGGAGCACTTAATCCATTCGCGTTTAAGGTAATTATCGATATGTGTGTTCCTATGACCATTTTCTTAATTGTTTTGGGTTTGTTTTTGTAGGTCCTTTTCTTCTCTTGTGTTTCCCACTTAGAGAAGTTCCTTTAACATTTGTTGTAGAGCTGCTTTGGTGGTGCTGAATTCTCTTTGCTTTTGCTTGTCTGTCAAGCTTTTGATTTCTCCATTGAATCTCAATGAGAACCTTGCTGGGTAGAGTAATCTTGGTTGTAGGTTCTTCCCTTTCATCACTTTAAGTATATCATGCCACTCCCTTCTGGCTTGTAGAGTTTCTGCTGAGAAATCAGCTGTTAACATTCTGGGAGTTCCCTTGTATGTTATTTGTCATTTTTCCCTTGCTGCTGTCAATAATTTTTCTTTAATTCTTGCCAAGTTGATTACTATGTGTCTCGGTGTGTTTCTCCTTGGGTTTCTCCTGTATGGGACTCTATCTGCTTCCTGGACTTGGGTGGCTATTTCCTTCCTGATATTAGGGAAGTTTTTGACTATAATCTCTTCAATATCTTCTCGGGTCCTTTCTCTCTCTCTTCTCCTTCTGGGACCCGTATAATGTGAACGTTGTTGTGTTTAATGTTGTCCCAGAGTTCTCTTAAGCTGTCTTCATTTCTTTTCATTCTTTTTTCTTTATTCTGTTCCGCAGCAGTGAATTCCACCATTCTGTCTTCCAGGTCACTTATCCGTTCTTTTGCCTCAGTTATTCTATTGATTCCTTCTAGTGTGTTGTTTTTTTGTTGTTGTTGTTATTGTATTGTCCATCTCTGTTTGTTTGTTCTTGAATTCTTCTAGATCTCTGTTAAACGTTTCTTGCATCTTCTCGATCTTTGCCTCCATTCTTTTTCTGAGGTCCAGGATCATCTTCACTATCATTATTCTGAATTCTTTTTCTGGAAGGTTGCCTATCTCCATTACATTTAGTTGTTTTTCTGGGGTTTTATCTTGTTCCTTCATCTGCTACATAGCCCTCTGCCTTTTCATCTTGTCTGTCTTTCTGTGAATACGGTTTTTGTTCCACAGGCTGCACGCTTGTAGTTCTTCTTACTGCTGCTCTCTGCCCTCTGGTGGATGAGGCTATCTAAGAGGCTTGTGGAAGTTTCCTGATGGGAGGGACTGGTGGTGGGTAGAGCTGGCTGTGGCATTGGTAGGCAGAGCTCAGTAAAACTTTAATCTGCTTGTCTGCTGATGGGTGGGTCTGGGTTCCCTCCCTGTTAGTTGTTTGGCCTGAAGTGACCCAACACTGGAGCCTACCCAGGCTCTTTGGTGGAGCTAATGGCAGACTCTGGGAGGGCTCATGCCAAGGAATACTTCCCAGAACTTCTGCTGCCAGTGTCCTTGTCCCTTGGTGAGCCACAGCTGTCCCCTGCCTCTGCAGGACACCCACCAACACTAGCAGGTAGATCTGGTTCAGTCTCCTATGGGGGTCACTGCTCCTTCCCCTGGGTCCCAATGCACACACTACTTTGTGTGTGCCCTCCAAGAGTGGAATCTCTCTTTCCCCCAGTCCTGCCAAAGTCCTGCAATCAAATCCCACTAGCCTTCAAAGTCTGAGTCTCTAGGAATTCCTCCTCCCATTGCTGGACCCCCAGGTTGGGAAGCCCGACGAGGGGCTCAGAACCTTCACTCCAGTGGGTGGACTTCTGTGGTATAAGCGTTCTCCAGTTTGTGAGTCACCCACTCAGCAGTGATGGGATTTGATTTTATTGGGATTGTGCCCCTCCTACTGTCTCAGTGCGCCTTCTCCTTTGTCTTTGCATGTGGGGTATCTTTTTTGGTGAGTTCCAGTGTCTTCCTGTCGAAGATTGTTCAGCAGTTAGTTGTGATTCCAGTGTTCTCGAAAGAGGGAGTGAGAGCATGTCCTTCTACTCCGTCATGTTGAACCAAACCTGACTACGGTTTTAAGCAGAATTATGCACTGAGGCCAAAATTCATCAATGACCAATTGCTTTTTTATCAACTTTGTTGCAATATAATTTATGTACAAGATCAGTGGCCAATTTTAAAGTAGTTCTTTAAAACTTAAAAAAAAATTTTTTTCTTTTGGATTTAGTTTCAGGAGGAAGGAAGTTGACTGGTAAATCCAGACATTCTGGGTGGAGATTTTTTGGTGACATTCCCTATAAATGAACCAGCAGCTGCCTTCAGGGTGTGATAAAGGCCTCAGTGTTTGGAACACTGTGGGGTTCCTCCTCCCCACCTCCAGCTCTTTCTGGCTGGGTCCGGGTGGGTGTGAGAAGTGGTCACTGAAGCGACAGGAGTTGGGTGGAAATGCAAAGCGGGTGTGAAAGCATGAGGTGTACAAGGTGGCAGAGCTGAGCCCAAGTCACATCACTGCCTCTCACTTGCTGTGCAAGCTGTAACAAGCTCCTGGGCATCTCTGAGCGTGCCTCAGTCTCCTCATCTGTAGAATGGCAAGTGTCAGAAGACTGAGGTTTAACTAGCTAATGAGGGGACTTCCCTCATGGTGCAGTGGTTAAGAATCCCCCTGCCAATGCGGGGGACAGGAGTTCGAGCCCTGGTCCAGGAAGATCCCACATGCTGTGGAGAAACTATGCCCGTGGGCCACAACTACTGAGCCTGCACTCTAGAGTCCGCGAGCCACAGCTACTGAAGCCCTCATGCTGCAACTACTGAAGCCCACGTGCCTAGAGCCCATGGTCTGCAGCAAGAGAAGCCAATGCAATGAGAAGCCCATGCACCACAGTGAAGAGTAGACCCTGCTCACTGCAACTAGAGAAAGCCCGTGCACAGCAACGAAGACCCAATGCAGCCATAAATAAATAAATAAAATAAATAAAATAAATAAATAAATAAATAAATAAATAAGCTAATGCACCAAAAGCACCTGCACCGGGGCCTGAACATGGTAGGCACTTAATCAAATCTAATATTGTTCTTACAAGGCTAGAAACTTGCCAACCCTGCACTCCCTGTACTCCTCACCATGCTGTGCTCACTGCCCATTTCTAACTACCCGGTTGGCTCCCCCCAGGCTCTACCTGAGAGCTGTCACCCTGTGTTGTGACCGCAAGGCCCCGACCCACTTGTCTCTGAGCCTACCTGGTTTTTCAAGCTCTGGATCTCTCTCTGTTGGGCATCGTCCTCTTCATGCAGAACCTGAAACTTGGGTGGGCTCACCCTCTCCTTCTGCCTGGAGGCGGCTGTTTCCAACAGCTTCTGCCTCAGGTTGGCCACTTGGTTCTGCAGGCTTGCTATCACGGTGTCTTTGTATTTAGATTCAAGTTCAAAATCGGAGAGACGGCTGACTTCTTTTCCCAGCAGCAGAATTATTTCATCCTGGGTGGAGGCCAGATGGGAAATTTACTAGGTGTGGGTCTGGGTGTAAGGCTGAGCCCATTTAAAGAAAGACAGGAAAAATATGGTATCATTCTTTGGGAAGGTGAGGGCAGGCAGGGAGGGAAAAAGCAGACTTTCAAGGCTATCTCTGTCACTTGGAAAATCTCATAGAGACAAGAATTGGCTTAAAATGAGGTAATTGTATATAGACCCCTGTAATGGATGTCTATACCTCACAGGTACGGAAACTTTCCTTTCCCCGAGAATTAGACTTTCATATTAAGAACAACCATCCCACTTGGGAACTTTTGTTGCTAGAAAGTTTACTTAGAGTGTTTTCATTTATAATATTCAGCCTAGCACACTGGGGACCTAAAAAGGTAGTTAGGAAAACAACATTCTGTTTGACCACATTCTGCCTATAATGAGGGTTATTTGTTTTAACTTAAAACATTCTGAACTATTTGTTTTCCCTTTCCTCTCTTCTAATATTTCCAGCCTCTTTTGGCTATTCATGTATGAAATTTTTCCAGGTAACTCAATCTGGAAAGTAAATGAGACAGGAATACTGATTTATTTGCATGGGCTCATGTAAACTTTTGGCTGGAAAAACAAAATTGCTGGTAGACTGTACCCACAGGTATAATTAACCCTGTCCTCCATCTCTCCAGTGATAAAGCTCTGCAGCCAAAGAATTGGTTAGGTTTTCCAAAAAAGGAAAAAAAAATTCCCCCAAACTTCTCACCAGACGTTATCAATAAAATGTCAGAAAAACTGAAGAAGAAGAAGAAGAAGAAGAAGAAGAAATTCCCCAGAGGCCTTTTCCAAAGCAGTCGCAGGAGGAGGTAAACGGGCAATTTCTGGGCCAGCTCATTCCCAGGAGAGCCGTGCAGTCAGCCTCACGACCTGCTAGCTCCGTGACCTGGGGAAGGACAGGGTCTCGCTCATGAGAAAGCCTGTCTGACACAGCCAGCTGCTGCCAGGGGCCTTCCTTTGGGTCCTTGTGAAAGTTGGTGGCAAAACTTCAAGAGAGAGCATCAGACATATTCCCTACTCCTGGGCAGTTTCCCCTGTTTCACCCTGTTATGATCAGCCAGGTGCTTATTCATTTTTCATGCAACAAACATTCATCGGGCAGCAACTAAGTGCCAGGCCCCGTGCCAGTGCTGGAATATAAGAAGTTTGCAGAGGGCAGTGGACAGCTGTGGGTTCTGCTTTCCTGCTGAGGGTCCCCTTGCCCTTCTTGGAGGGAGTGTTCCTCCTTCCATTTGGTCTGGGTAGGACTGTCAGTCATGTGCCCTGCTCCTTCCTGTCCCACCTCCCCATGTGCATGTGGCCCAAGCTGGTCAATCAGACATTTCACACATCGATTACAGAGGGAGAGGATCTTGCCTTCTTTTGGATCATGTAGGCATGTTTGCCTGAGTTTGTCTTTTCTAACACACAAAGCCAGCCTTATGAAGAAAGCCAGACACTGAGGGAAACAGAGGGGAGAAGTTGGTAGTGGGGAGGTGTTCTGATGACATTATTCAAGCTCCTGGATCTAGCCATACCTGAAGCTAGTGGCCCTTTAAATTTTCCAATAAGATGAGCTAATCAATGCTCCCCCTCAAGCTAATTTGTTTATTGTCACTTGAAGGAGTCCTGGCAAGTCAGGGTATAAACGACTTATCAAGAGAAAGAATTATTTCTATTATAAATAGAAAAAATGATAAATGGCTTATAAAAATTTTCTATAAATAGAAAAAATTATAGTGGTTGCACTATATTTCCAAGTTAAAATTGAGGCAGGTTGAAAAATGGCTACAAATACTTTGCAGTTTTGCCATCCAGTCTATTTCCCCACCCTCTAGTCTGGGCTGGCCCCGTGACTAGCTTTAACCAACGGAATGGAGTGGAAGTGATGCTGCATGATCTCCAGGCAAGTTCTTACAGGCTGTGCAGCTTCTGCTCTGGCCCCCTGGGAACCCCGAGACCACCGTGCTGTGATGAAAAGGCACATGCACAAAGGGGCGCACCAGTCCAGGCGTCCTGGCTGAGGCCCTAGATGTGGGAAGGAGGCCAATGGAGACCGACCACCAGCCTGGCCAAGCCAGCAGCTTACTGAGGCCGCATGAGTGAGGCCAGGGGACACGAGCAAAGGAACCTTCCAGGTCAACCCATAGATTCTGGGGAATAATGAATTGCTGTTTGAAGCCGCTAAGTTTTGGGATGGCTTGTTACACAGCGATAAATACAGAATCTGAGTGTGGCTTCTCGCCTTTCTGCAACATTTTTCAGAGTCTGGTCCCAGGATGCCTGGGTTGGAACCCCCTGCCTCCTGAAGGTTTGGATTTCCGTGTCTGACAAGAACCCCAGGTAGGTCTGCTCCTCACAAACTCTGAGAATTGCTGCAGGAGCAGGCCCTGGCCCTTAAGGAAAGCGAGATATTATAGACTCCTTCTTTTAGAGTAACTTTCGAGTTGTGTCTAAGTGGGGAGAAATTGACCTGGGCCCTTCCCAGGATGGCTTGAATCCACCTGTTCTGCTCGCATCCCTGCTTTAAACCTCTCTGGTTCTTTAATGAGTCTCTCGGCCCACGCCTCCCTGACTTCAGGGCTCACGTCCTCCTGCAAGGAACGTGTTTTTGCATCACTGTTCCATCACTGAAGGTTGACCAAGTGATTACTGTGTGGGAGTTAGAAGTACCCGCTGAGAAGCTAACCAGACCTCGCTTTGAATCCTAACACTGCTCCTTGCACTGGGCAGCCTTGAACACATTACTGAACCTCTCTGAGATTCAGTTTCCTCATCTGCAAAGTGAGGGTGATGCAATCTTTTTTGAAGATGGTGAAGATTAACGAGCTAATAAATGTCAAGTGTACAGGACATGGCCCAGCACAGAGTAGGTGCTCAGTACCTTGTAGTTGTAGATGTTATTTGGGATAAAGTGAGCAGTGGCCAAACCTGGCTGAATGTCTTGGGAGGAAGAGGTGGTTTCTTGGAAGTAGGAAAAAGGGACAGTCCTTGAGACACAGAGAACAAGAGGCAGTGGCAATCTCTCCATGGTCCCTCTTGCTGCTGTAGCTCTGTGCTTCCCCAAGACCCCTCACCTTATCGTGCTGGGACAGGTCCTGGTCCACAAAAATTTCTCTGTAGGGCCCTGTCCCAGGACTTTCCTCGGCCACTGATTGTTCCGACAGTTCCGCAGCGTTGGTCCACACTAACACACAAGGTCAACAGAGAAGGCAGAGGAGACAGTGAGTTTCCCCAAAGTCTTAAAAAATATTTTCAGATTAACCTTCACATTCATGAGACTTATGCACTGAAAGCATTACAGGAGGACTGGAAAGGGTAAGAGCTGCCTCATTTCTCTTCCCCAGCATTAACTGCACTGATGCACTGTGGTGTGTCTCTTTCCAGACTTTTTTCTATGCTGCATAAGAGCTGAGGACCTTGGGCAAGTCATTTGCTCTCTCTAAGCCTTCGTTTCCACATACATAATTCAGGATCCCTGATAGTCTCTGTTATAAAGGGCTATCTGGAGATTAAATAGAATAATGATATAGAGCAGGGCTTGGCAAACTATGGCCCTGCGGCCAAATCTGGCCTTCTGCCTATGTTTGTAAATAAAGTTTTATTGCAACACAGCTACAGTGATTCATTTACATATTATTTATGGCTGCTTCCCAGCTACAAAGGCAGAGCTGAGTAGTTGCAGCAGAGACCATGTGACCCACAAGTACTACAGTATTTACTCTCTGGCTCTTTACAGGAGAAGTTTGCTGACCCCTCAAGTAGAGCATTTAGCCCTAAACATTAGCTATGTTTGTTTTATTGCAGCCATATCTTTTCAAGAAACAAAAATGCATTTACATGATAGAGATTCTTATCCAGCTTACTTTTCAGCTAACAATATCAAAAACATCTTCCCATGTCAGTATTTGAGGCTGTACTTGGTTCTTTTCCAGGGTAGCATTGGGGTCCATTGTACAAGTGTGCCAAACGTGTTTAACTAGGATCCACTTGATGGCCATTTAAGCTTTCCTATATTTTTTCTTATTTACCCCAGTATTACAAGGCCTTTTTATATGACTTTCAGGGATTATGGCATTGTGTTTGGGGACCCCATTCTGTATCACATCAGACATCTCGCAATTCACTCACATCAACACTGAATACATTTCTTTTTATTGGTGTAGAAACGTTTGTAAAGATTTCTATAATTCTACGTGTGAGATCACTTGGGCCCAAGCAGCGTATTTTAAATTTCCAAGTGAGTATGGTTTCTGGACAGTCACTGCACATTCTTATCTTTTTGTGAAGTGAGAAACTGAACAAATTGTTTTCAGTGGTGATGAAACTTTAATGAGTATTAACATTAATGATGAATGAAGCACTCACTGTCATGTTTGTGGACATTCATCATTTATTCATTTTGCTTCTGTATTTCTTATTTATGCATTTTAGAGTCAAAGATTCCTGCCCCCCAGCCAGGTCTCAAACCTCTTTGTGGACCCCAGAACCTCTAGTGGACATAGCTGATGGCCTGTGGTGCCCAGAGAATGCACAGCCTTGCGTGTTGAATGAGCAGCCCTGGCCACAGTGTTCCCTGGGGCGCGAGGAACAGAAGGGCCTGGAACTTCAGCAGCTGCCCATTTTCTCTCCCTCCACCTCCCCAACTAGGTCCATGATTAGAAAACTTTTATTTGAAGCTCACTGCCCCCATCTGACTCTCTTGGATCCTGAGCAGCAAAGTCCTAACTGACTACAGCAGCAGTGCCTGATAGAGAAATAATGGGAGCTACAGAATGCAATTTTCAATTTTCTAGTAGTCACGTGAAAAAGGTAAAAAGAAGAGAGGAATTTTTTAATGATCAATTTTATTTAACCCAATACATTAAAAAGCATCATTTCAACATGTAATCGACAAAAAATATGGAGATATTTTATATTCTTTTTCTTCGAGGCATGAAGCCTTTGAAATCTGGGGTTTATTTGACACTGATTGCGCATCTCAATTTGGAAACTGAGTTTTCAGGAGGAAGATTTCATCTGTTTTCATATTCCTCAAGAAATCGGCTCTCACTGGAGGAAGGTACTGACTGGCCTGTGTCCCCAGGGAGGGCCTCGGGGTCTGACCCTAACTGGGCCCCTGTCCAGTCTCAGCTTAGAGTTCTGGCGTCTGATGCCATCTCTAGGGGTGACTCCGGCTGCCTCTGCGACCCTGTCGTGGCTGTCTTGAGGGACGCTTCCCTGCAAGATGATGGCCGGAGGGGGGACTTCATCAAACTTACAGAACAGGCTGATCGATGGGGTCCCTTTACTGGGGAAGGTGTGTTTACTCAAAGTCTTTGTGGGGCTAGAATTTGCTCTGAGACTTGCTTTCCTTACACCCAGGCAGGGAGGTGCGGGAGCAGTTACCCCTCACCTGCCGCAAACTTCTTTACCGGCTACTGTTATTTATCAAAAAGAACCTAAGGGCCATGTATGACCAAACCGGCTTAACTCTAGATGCTGGATCCTTCGGAGGTCCCAGTGGGGAGAAGCCCCAGGGAGAGTCGGGAGGGCTGGGGCGGTGGGACGGCGGATATGGGGACGCAGGCACTTTAAGAATTTTCGGGCATGAGCTGTTGGCCAAAAGCCAGGGGAGTTACTTTAATATTTTAACAACCCCCAGCTGTCCTGGTGCGCTCCAATAATCACCAGTCTGCAGGAGGGGCAGTATGTGTGCACCTTAACTGTGTCTTTAAGACATTGTAAGTTGTAAATAAAAGTTAAATAACAATCATGGTTAGGTAATAACTTAATTTTTAAATTTTAATATTTAAAATTTAAATATTAAAATTTTAAAATATATAAATTATTAAGATTGTAAAATTTAAAATTTAAATATTAAAATATTAAATATTTTAATATTTACTGAATGTTCGCTATGCACCAGGCGCTGTGCTCAGCACTTACAGGCAGGATACGATTTCGTCTTCATAACAACCCAGTGAGATAGGCATTATTATTCCCATCTCCATTTTATACGTGAGAGATATGAGGCACAGAGACGTCAAGTCACCTGCTCAAGGACACACAGCTGGTAAGTGGTAGAGTCAAGGGGTGAACCTAAGTTTGTTGGATTCAGAGCCTATGCTTTTAACCACTATGTAGTCAATGTATTGAAGTGGGAAGATGTTTATGACATATTATTGAATTTTAAAAATCAGGTAGGGAATTCCTTGGCAGTCCAGTGATTAGGATTCTGTGCTTCCACTGCAGGGGGCACAGGTTCCATCCCTGGCTGGGGAACAAAGATCCTGCAAGCTGAACGGCACGGCCAAAAAAAGAAAAAAAAACCTAACCTATGTTAGGTTCATATGATCCCATTATTGGGAAAAATATATATATATATATATGAATCAAGATGCTATTTTAATAAGTCACTCCACATATTTTCTTTTCTCAGTATTCTTCCCCACCTCCCATGAGCTCTTGCCATTAAGATTTGGCCTTGGAGCTGACGTTTTATTGCCTTGTGGTAAAGGAAGGATGAGTATTAACTAGAACAGGGTGATTTTTCCCCCAGGCAAAATGATGTTTTGATTTTTGACAATGTCTGGAGACATTTTTGAGTACCACAGTTAGGGCGGTTGGTGGTGGTGGTGTTGCTACTGGTATCTCTGGTGGGTAGGAGTCAGGGATGCTGCTAAACATTCGACAGTGGACAGGACAGATCCTTCAACAAGGAGTTATGCGACCCACCTGTCACTGTGCCAAGATTGAGAAACCCTGACCTGATCTGCAGTAAATAAATCCTTGGCTTTGGGTTTTCAAATAGAATTTTTCAAGTCTAAAGCAAGGTGACAGTCTAACAGTAAGCCAATTTAATTGGAAGAGCCCAGCTTTGCTAAGAGAGGAAAGAGCTTTCTCGGAACCCTTAAAAAGAGGTGTTTTCTGTCAAGAGACAGCATGGAGGACTGGAGCACAGAGTTTTCTCTAAAGCGTAGAGTAGAGAGGCCCAGACAGAAAGGAACTCCCCATGACACGGGAAGATGAAAGTCCTTTTCTGAGGATGGCAAGAGTGTCAGGGGAACGAGGGCAAACGTTTGGAAACATGAGACCTGGCTGAGAGGCTGAGGAGATAGAGCCCAGGTAGATGTGAGGGACTCTAAGCCATACGACTCATCCTTCATTTCTCCAGGGGGAATCCAAGTCCTTCAGAGAAGCCCCAAGTTCAGCATGGCACTGGAGAAACCGGTGATTACAGTGGAAAAATTTAAATGGCAGAGTGAAAAAAAGAAAAGAAACAGCCCATGTGCCATGTGTCCAAAGGACACATTAAAAAAAAACCCCAAAAACCCTGTATATATGTTCATAAGACAGAACATGATGCATACAACAAAATGAATGAATCTCAGAAATACTATGCTGAGTGAAAAAAGCCTTCCACAAAGGAACATGTACTACATGGTTCTGTGTACTTGAGATTCTAGAACAGGAATATCTAATCCATGGCGGGAAAAGAATTCAGAAGAGTGGGTGCCTCTGGGGCCTGGGGCTGGGAATTGACTGGGGAGGGACATGAGGGAACTTTCTGGGGTGATGGTAATGTTCTATATCTTGATAGGAATTTGGGTTACATAGTTGTGCACGACTGGCACAACTCAGTGAGCACATTCAAGGTCTAACACCTTTCAGGGTGTGGTAGCCAGTCTCCAAGATGGCCCCACTGATTCTTGTCTCCTGGTATTCAGACCCTTGCATCATCCTCTCCAATACTGGATGGACTTTATATTAGTTAGCTGGGGCTGCCATAACAAAACACCACAGGAGGTCTTAACAAAAGAAATTCATTTTCTCACAGTTCTGGAGGCTGGAAGTCCAAGATCAAGGTGTGGGCAGGGTTAGGCCTCTCTCCTTGGCTTGCAGACGGCCACCTTCCTGCTGTGTCCTCACATGCCCTTTTCTCTGTGCACGTGCATCCCTGGCGTCTCTCTCTCTCTTCTTACAAGGACACCAGCCCTTGGATTAGGGCCCACCCAATCATCTCACTTTAACTTACTCATCTATTTCAATACACTATCTCCAAATATGGTCACATTCTGCAATATTGGGATTGAGGCCTCAGCATATGCATTTTGGGGGAATGCAATTCAGTCCGTAACAAAGCTTCTCTATGTAACCAAGGATATTGCAGAAATGACACAGTTTGATTCCTGAGGTTAGATCCTAAAAGACATTGCAGCTTCTGCCTCACTCTCTAGGACCACTTGTCTGGAGGAGCTGGCAGCTTGAGGATGCTCAAGCAACGTATGGAGAGGTGCACTTAGTGAAGAACTGAGGCCTCTTACCAAAAGCCATGTGAGTGAACCATCCTAGAGGTGGGTCCTCCAGCCCCAGACAAGCCCCCAGAGGACCACAGCCCAGCCACCACCATTACTGCCACCTCATGGACAAGCCTGAGCAAGAATCCCCCAGCGAAGCCATTCCCAACTTCCTGACTCAGAGAAACTAGGAGATAATAAATGTTTACTTTTGTTTTAGGCCATTACATCCTGCAGTAATTTGTTATGCAACAATAAGTAGCAAATACAGGTTTGGGCACCAGGAGTGGTGGAAAATTTAACAAAAACCCTAAAATGTGGAGTGGTTTGTGATGGAACAGTGGCCAGAAGCTGGAGGACTTTGGCCAAGAGTCTTTGAGAAAGCCTGAATAGTCTTAGTAGAAGCCCGATGGCCTTTGAGGAGGCAGTGAGGGAAGGGTTTCAGAAAAGTGAGGAAAATGTTACTGGGGTTAAGAGATCCTTGTCAGGTGGTGGCAGAAGGTTTCCTAACACGTTGCCTGTGGTCATGAGGAAGGTAGAAAATGTTTGTGATGAGGCTGAGTGGTCAAGCTAAAGAGAGTCCCAGACAGAGTCTTGGAAGGTGCTGCCTGGTTACTTCTTGCTACTTATAGTGAAATGTGAGGGGGAGAGACAGTTAAAGGAAGGGCTGTTAAATCAGGGCAATGCTCTGGGCTTGAAAATTCCCTGCCTCTCCAGGTGGCAAATGAAATATAAGAAACAGGTTCTGGGCAAAAATCAAATCAAGGGCACTCTCAAGAAAACACAGTCCAGAGAAGAAGCTGAGGGTGTGGTTGTAAAATCCTTTGTTAAGAATACAGATCCAGGGCAGTGTCCAAGAGAACCCTTCGGTCAAAGAACTGGGCTTCTAAGAAGCTTCTGTCCTTTGTCAGTCTTTGCAGAAGCCCATGGTGGAAGGGCTTGTGACAAAAAAGTCTGTGGGCATGGTTTTTGCCTGATAGGATGAACCCCAATAAGAAGCACTGCCAACTCAGACTGACAGAGACCCACAAAAGTCAAAGAAGCGTCTGGACCCCCAAGCTTCTACAGGCAGGAAGCAGGCTATAAAACTATGCAGCCACATCCAGGGGACACCTTTCATAGGAAAGGGAGGACGACTCAGAAGGCAGAACTCACGGACCAGGGGCAGAGCCAAGAGCCCTGGAAAGTCATTTCTGGGCAAGAGTTGGACTGAAGCCCAGTCAAGGAACTGCCGATATTTTACCAGCTGGACTTCAGAACTGCTTTGGGCCAGGGACTCCTGTGTGTTTCCTGTTTTTCTTCTTTTGGAACAAGAGGAGTGTATGTAGCAGTGATGCTATGTCTGTCCCACCAATATGTGCTGGGTGTGTGAGGGACAGACCCTTTGTTCAGAGGTCTTCAGATTTCTGGAAGTAGTACTTGATGAGCTGAACGTAACGTACTACACCCATGAGCCCCATCTGTACCTGGACTTGATTTAGACGAGATTCTGGAATTTGAGCCGATGCTGTTACTGGGGTGAGATTTTGGGGGGCCTCGGGAGAGAGGAGGAGGAGTGTGATTCATTGAGGACCCGAGGGCAGGCTGTGGTAGCCGGCCTCCAAGATGACTGCTGATAATCCCCGCCTCCTGGTCTTCAGGCCCGTGTGTAGTCTTCTCCCACACTGGAGGGTGACGCCCTGGGTAACCATCAGGATATTGCAACAATGACAGAGCATGACTTCTGAGGCTTAGTCACAAGAGATGTTGCCATTTCCATCTTGTCCTCCAGGATCACTTGCTCAGGAGGAGCAGCTGCCGTGTCATGAGAACGCTTGAGCCACTCTCTGGGGAGGCCCATGTGGTGAGGAACCGGGGCCTCCTGCTGACACCCATGTGAGCAGCCGTGTTCGAAGTGGATCCTCTGGCCCAGGTCAAGCCTTCAGATGACTGCAGCCTTACGAGGGACCCTGAGCCACAGCCGTCCTGCTAAGCTGCTGCCAAATTCCTGACCCCACAGAAACCGTATAGATGATAACACATGTTTGATTTTGCTTTAGGCTGCTACGTTTGGGGAGAATTCGTTATGCAATCATGATAACTAATACACATTCTGTGTTCATTTTACATGAAGGAGACAAAAAATGTTGAGTTCTAGTTAATGGTATATGTGCTAAAACATTTAGGGGGAGGACTACAGATGTGTGCTATTTATTTTGAAATGCATCCAAAAAATAAGATGGATTAATGCAGGACAAGAAGGATGGGTAGACAGAAATGTAATAAAGAGTACAGCAAAGTGTTAGCGGTAGAATTAGGAGGAGAGCTGTCTCTATAAAATTCTTTTTGCTTTGCTGTATGCTTGAAAGTTTTCACATTAAAATGCTGGGGGGGGGCTTCCCTGGTGGCGCAGTGTTTGAGAGTCTGCCTGCCAATGCAGGGGACACAGGTTCGAACCCTGGTCTGGGAAGATCCCACATGCCACGGAGCAGCTGGACCCGTGAGCCACAACTACTGAGCCTGCGCGGCTGGAACTTGTGCTCCGCAACAAGAGAGGCCGCGATGGTTAGAGGCCCGCGCACCGCGATGAAGAGTGGCCCCTGCTCGCCGCAGCTGGAGAAAGCCCTCGCACAGAAGTGAAGACCCAACACAGCCATAAATAAAGAAATAAATAAAATTAAATTTAAAAAAAATGCTGGGGGTAAATGGCTGAGTAATTTCTTAACTTGGGCGGTTGGTACATGAGCGTTCCTTAGACGATGATGATGATGATGTAAACTGCAGAGATACCTTTCATTTGCTCCTTAGTCTGTTTATTTCAGAATAATAACTATTATTTGAATGGCTGAGGGAAGTGACTAGGTGAGTGGTCCTGAGTGAGACCAGGGAAGGGTGTGGAGGCATCGAGAGACCTGGGGACTCAGAGGGGTCTGGGGCTGGGACACAGAAAACAGAGAATGGAACCTTCACACCAGTGGCCACAGAAGAAACCTGGGAATCATGCCAGGGACTAAGTCGACCCAGCTACTCTGCCAGTAAGCCTGGCAAGGCCAAGAGGATGGTGACAGACAGGAAGTCTCCTCCCCAAGTGCCATGAGGCCTTCTGGGGGGGAGGGGGGAGAAGGAAACCCGGATGGCTGTGTGTCCCCAAAGTGACCAGGCTGTGAGTGACAGTCACTGAGATAACCAGCCTTAAATTTGACCGAAAAGTGTTATTTTAGATTAGATTGAATACATAACCTCCGGAGAAATAATTTTCTCCATAAGCCTCAGTCTCCTCTTACCTGTAAAATGGTAATAAAATATTTAAAAACCTCCTAAGGCAAGAGGGATTTCAGTTACCAATATGTCTGTACATCTGAGTTGAAGTATATAAATTTAGATTCTGATACAAATTCATATATATTCATATATATGTACAAACACACACACACACTCACCACAGAGGTACTGACGTGTGCAGATGGGCAGAGCACAGTCTTGGAGGAGTTTGTACCAAAAAGTCAACAGGGAGAATTCTGGTGATAAGGGTGACAGCTTATCTTTTACTGTTTTCTAACTTTCTGCTTATCCCAATTTTTTCACATTTGATTATGTTCTACTTCAGAACCAGAGAACATAAGCAAAAGCCAGAGAAAGACAAATATCATACCATATTGCTTATATGTGGAATCTAAAAAAAAGGTACAAATGAACTTATCTACAAAACAGAGATAGAGTTACAGATGTAGAAAATAAACTTATGGTTACCGGGAATAAGAGGGGGGAGGGATAAATTGGAAGAGAGGGATTGACATACACAATACTATACATAAAAGAGATAACTAAGAAGGACCTACTGGATAGCACAGGGAACTCTCCTCAATACTCTGTAATGGTCTATATGGGAAAAGAATCTAAAAAAGAGTGGATACATGTATATGTTGAACAGATTCAGTGTGCTGCATACCTGAAACTAACACAACACTGTAAATCAACTGCACCTCAATAAAAATTTAAAAAAAAAGGGGAAAGCAGAAACTGAGACCCATCCTCCTAGCAAAAGCCCCTCCCCTAAGCCGCCAAGGAAGCGCCCATGAGTACCTTGCCTGATGATGGGAACGCTGTGGGCGGCTCTGTCCACCTTGAAGGAGAACATCTTCTCGCTGGCACTCACGGGCCGCCTGTGGGAGGCTGGTGGGACCATGGGGGGCTCGGGGGACCCCTGCGACCAGCTCCTCTGCACTGGCGCTGTCCAGATGCCCGGGTAGAAGGGGGTCTGTGTTGGTGAGGGTGACTGGTTCAGTTCCTGGGTGGCCCAAGGTGGCTGTGGCCTTGGCCAAGGTGCTGGGCCCCTCACCCATGGGAAGGAGACCTGCAGGGGCAGACAAGAGGGTCAGGGGAGGTTACGAGCAGCTGGGGTGGTCTTCACCTTTCTGTCCCGGCGACATAATTGCTGCCCTAGATTTCGGCGTATAAGTCACTTCTCCCAAGAATCCCTCCCACACTCTCCCCAAATTTGGGATGGCGGTCCCCACCATGGGTCACCTTGCACACTATCGCACCACCATTTATTGGGTG
Source organism: Mesoplodon bidens (assembly GCF_964165515.1). NCBI lineage: Eukaryota > Metazoa > Chordata > Mammalia > Artiodactyla > Ziphiidae > Mesoplodon > Mesoplodon bidens. The sequence continues at coordinate 127,967 of NW_027672497.1, forward strand.
CAGCCTTCGTGCCAGGCACCCACTCAAGAGATTCACATGCATTACCTCATTTAATACCCCTGATGCTCTGTGATGAGCCCGAGGCTGAGCAAGACCTAGTGACTTTCCCAGGACCACAGATTTGGCAGTGAGCGTCTGAGCTGGTACAACGCCACCTCTGAGCTCTGAGAGGCTGACAGCTTTTTGTCTACCTTGCTCAGCACCGTATCCTCAGCTCCTAGAATAAACCCTTGGCACATACACAGTAGGTCCTTAAATATTGGTTGAAAGAATGAATGAACACATCTCCGAGATTCAAGCCCAGCTCTCCAGGACACACACATCCACACTGTGTGTCTCCCTGGCACTCCCATTCCACCTCTTCCCCCGAAGCCGAGAGCTCTGGGGTGGCAGGCACCCCAACTGGCTCGAAACCCAGCTGGCTCATTAGCCTGTGACCCTCAACATCTGCCACATCTGATTCTTGGCAGACGCTCCATAAATATCTATCGAGGGAACCTTTTTTCATCTGACCCGGCGGAAGATGTCTCTATCTACTTTCATTAGAGAGCACATCAAAATCCATCTACACCGGGAGAAGCAAATGCTGAGAGGTGCTGACACCTGGCTTTTTCTTGGTTAATGCTGTTGTGGCCGTCCCTCCCCGAGCCTAGTGGTTAAACCGTGACATCGTGAATGCTACCATTTATTGTAATTACTCACCGATTTCTCGTGATAGCCCTGAAGGGGAGGAGCTCTCCTTATTCCTAGCTTACAAATGAGGCTTGGAGAGGTTAAGGACTTCACCAAGCTCAGGTGGTGGTGGAGAGGGTGGTGGGACTGGGGTTCTGGAAAGCTCTTTCCTTCTCTGTCTCTCTCTCCCTTCTCTGCCCCAACCCCACCCCCAGTCGCTTGGCAGAAAAAAACACACTTTTCAAGGAAGAAGCTAAGTTCAAAGGTTTGCCGCCTGTGGCGGTCACGTTTCTCTTTCTGCAGACTGCAGACACAGAATGAGAAACAGGACAGAATGCTTCCGAAATAGGAGCACTGGCAGACAGAACTTCCTATAGCTCCAGCTGGATTGTATTCAAGAGGAAGGTTCTCCACTCACTCAGGTTCCCAAACCAGTCTTTTAGCTACAGTCTTTCCCAGCCAAGTCAAGAATCTGGTGAATTCCCCTGAAGACTTTTTTGGAGTCAGGGAGAACACTGTTTGGGAAAATCAAACTCCAATTGCCTGGCAACACCTGGCCCAGCATTTATGATGACACTGGCCCCGTTGAAACCTGTTTCAGGAACGGACTTGGCAGTGTTCCAGAACTCTGTTACCTTATGTGAAGATTCGAATTTCTCTCCACTGTGGGCACCTCAGTCTCCACCTAAGCTTTCTTCCTTTCTCTCCTTTCAGAAGCTGAGGTGTCCTGCTTCTGCCTTGCACTCAATTCTCCATCCATCCTATCCCTTCCCGTCCTCTCCTCTGGGGCTGTCTTGCCTCAATCATTCCTACAACCTTTCCTCATCGATTTAATAAAGATTTATCGAATGAAAGGGCTGAAGGTGGGAAGGGGGAAATTTGAATATGTTTTACCCCCGCCTGATAGAAAACAAATCGAGAGACCACGGGTAGTGTGGAGGAATTCCCTTTTGTGCTGGGATGCTCAGGTAGATGTGCCTCACTGCCCACTAACTGCCAGGGTGCTAAAGGGAGTGCTCATATCTCATGCCTCAAGTGGTTCACTGCCGTAGTGGACAGGCCGCAACCCACCTGGCTCTTCTGGAAATTCCAAGAATCTCCCTCCCAATCTGTCGGCCCATTGCTGTGGGTGGGGCTAAGCAATCAACCAATCACACTCCCTGGACATACTGATTGGTTCAGTGGTGGGGCAAGTGATGCAATCAGAGCCAAGGAGACCCAAGAAGACTTGGCTGGACACCAGGATCTGGAGTGACCTGGTGGGACTTCAGAATGCAGCCAGCATGAGGGAGTGGAGCCCAGACATGGAGAGAGAGAAGCGTTTTATTTATTTTTCAAATTGTGGTAAATAACCTGCAACATAAAATTTATCATCTTAGCCATTTTAAAGTATACAGTTCAGTGGTGTTATGTATAGTCACATTTCTGTGAGATGGATCTCCAGAACTTTTTCGTCTTGCAAAACGTAAACTCTATTAACCATTAGACAACAACTCCCCATTGCCTCCGCCACCCAGCCCGTGGTGACCAACATTCTGTCTCTATGAATTGGACTACTCTAAGTACCAAGTACCTCAAATAAGTGAAATCACATGGTACCTGTCTTTTTGTGACTGGCGTATTTCACTTAGCATAGTGCCCTCAAGGTTCATCCATGTTGTAACATGTCAGAATTTCCTTCTTTTATTTTATTATTTTTGTGTGTGTGTGGTAGGCAGGCCTCTCACTGCTGTGGCCTCTCTCGTTGTGGAGCACAGGCTCCGGACGCGCAGGCTCAGCGGCCATGGCTCACGGGCCCGGCCGCTCCGCGGCATGCGGGATCCTCCCGGACTGGGGCATGAACCCGTGTCCCCTGCATCGGCAGGCGGACTCTCAACCACTGCGCCACCAGGGAAGCCCTTCCTTCATTTTTAAGGCTAAATAATATTCCACCATACAGTTTAGAGTGTATTTTTTTAATCCATTAAGCGTCATGGGCACTTGGGTGGTTTCTACCTCATGGCTATTAGAACTATGCTGCTGTGAACATGGTGGGGAAAATAAGGAAGCTGGTTTTGAGCACTGGCTGGAGTGCTACCCTGAAGTGCTCCATCTCTGAGGCTGGCTAGAGCTGGTTTCTGTTGCTTGCAACACACAGAGCCCGAACGATAGGGCCCCTAGTGGGAAGGAGCCAAAGATGTATAAACGCAGCAGAGACTCCAAGCTCTTCGGGTTTAAAAATTTAAAAATAAAGTTTTTTTTTTTTTCTCTGAAGCATGTTGGTTGAGGGTAGCTTTAGTTGGATGGTTAAAGTTGGTTTTCTCTAGTTTCCCGGCTTGCTTTATCAAAGGGAAGGTCAAGGTTTTCTCAGAAATTGCTGCTGGCAACTACAACGATACAGGCAGGGAGAAAAGCAAACATAAGAAGAAGACTCACATTAAAAGCTAGCTCTGGGCTGTACAGGAAGCATGGGGTCAAGGTCAGTTATCAACAAGTTTGTTTTTATTATTTATTTATTTTAGATTTAATTCTATTTATTTTTGTCTGTGTTGGGTTTTCGTTGCTACGTGCAGGCTTTCTTTAGTTGCCGCGAGCGGGGGGCTACTCTTGTTGTGGTGCGCAGGCTTCTCCTTGTGGTGGCTTCTCTTGTTTCGGAGTGTGGGCTCTAGGCGCATGGGCTGCAGTAGCTGGGGCACATGGGCTCAGCAGTTGTGGCACGTGGGCTCTAGAGCGCAGGCTCAGTAGTTGTGGCGCATGGGCTTAGTTCCTCCACGACATATGGGATCTTCCCAGACCAGGGCTCGAACCTGTGTCCCCTGCACTGGCAGGTGGATTCTTATCCACTGTGTCACCAGGGAAGTCTTCAAGTCTGTTTTTAGAAACTTTAGTTCAAAAATACACGCTAATGCCTTTTCTCTTTCTTTGTGTCTGTTCTCTGACCATATGGTATGTTGCCATGGTTGGGTTTTTAGTTTTGTTTTTGAGGTAGCATATGTGATACTCCTGATTTCTTTTGCATACTACCTTTAAAATAGCAGGTTGGGGCTTCCCTGGTGGTGCAGTGGTTGAGAGTCCGCCTGCCGATGTAGGGAACACGGGTTCGTGCCCTGGTCCGGGAAGATCCCACATGCCACAGAGCGGCTAGGCCCGTGAGACATGGCCGCTGAACCTGCGTGTCTGGAGCCTGTGCTCCGCAACAGGAGAGGCCACAACAGTGAGAGGCCCGTGTACCGAAAAAAAAAAAAAAAGGAGATGTCAACCACCTGGATTAACCATGACCACATCCACGGCTGAATTTATATTAGCTTTAATAAACACAGGTCAATGATTTACTCAAGAAATCACTATCCATTTTTTTTCAGATTATCTATTTGTTCTTTGTGTTATTTCCCCAATATCTGCTTCTAACCCTGAAAAGAGTGTAAGTTGAATGGGACACCCTAAAAAAACTTCGAAGTAGTTTGCACATCGAGTGCCTACAGTACACATGAATTCTGCCAGGAAGCCCTGGAGCCTGCAGAGAAGGTGGAAACTTAGACCTTGCCCTTGGAGAGCTTGTTATGTGCTCTGCCATTTGTAAGTAATTGTGGACAATACAACGACTATGAGCCACTGTGTAGAGAAGCCACAGATGTGCCACAGACTGTGCTGGGCACTTAATGCATGTGGTCTCATCTGATCTCCAGAATAATCTTGCAGGAGGCATTTTACCCCTCATTGTGTGGATTAAGAAACTGAAGCTCAGAGAGGTTAAATGACTTGCCCAACGTCTCACGGCCAGGAAGTGGTGACACAATTTGACTCCAATACCTGTGCTCTTAGGACTTCTAGGTTACTCGAAGTCATGATTTATTACCTGTTTTCCATACTCACAAACGGATCTTAGACGATTGGTTAGTGAATGATAGGATATTTTCCAAGTTAAAAAAAGGAAATGAACATTAGATGGTGTGAAAAAACACAAGACATCGCATGGGCTACTTAGAAATGGGATTTTCTAGGAACACTGACAACTGTCTTATGGAAGTGTTATTCTTTCTGGTACATGCCACGCCCTGGAAGCAGCTCAGAGGACCCCAGACTCCATCCGGGAAGACCTGTGGTATGTTCACTGCTGTACCAGAGGAGTGCTGGGGCCAGCTGGTACCCGCCCACGAGAACTGATTGTTAAATGTCCAGGAATTTTGCCAACTGGTTGAGAAACACAGCCATTAATAAGAATTAACTTACATAAATTTACAATTAAATTATATCAGAAACAATTGGTATACAAACTTAAAAGTCACCCCTTCCTAATTATTTTACTCTATTTTATTATTACCTATGCTCTTGAGGTTATTTCACTCTACTATATGTTTCTGTTGGAAATGTTACATAGTAATGCGTTACCACACCTCTCTTTCCTTCTCTGTATTCAGGGATGTGTCACTGGGAGCTGGAAATTGACCGTGGAGGGCGTATTACACCATAGAAATCAGGAAATGTTATAAATGAGGGCTTGGTTTTTAAAAAGTTTTATAAATAGGTTTAATAATGGTGGTTCATGTAGAGCTTGATTTTGTTTGTTTGTTTGTTTTGTTGATTGCCTAGACTTAAGACGGTAATGGAGAAAATGTTAACAATGCAGATTATACAAAAGCATGTTGTGTCTTAGCCGTTATGTTATGAATAGAGCAAAAAATTGGGGAAACGTTCTTCCAGTATTTAAAAATTATTATCTGATGCAGCAACAAAGTCACTCATGTCACTGATGAACATGTGAAGTTCTAACGTCTTTCTTTTTTCACTTGTATTATTCATAAATCCAAAAATCCAAAAATACCCACCAGTGCTCAGGTTGGGAACTCTCTCATTCGTCAACTGCAATGAGAAATTGGCTATGGATACAAGAGTTCACCTAAAGTCAATGAAAGCATTCTGTGAGACTCAGCTGGCTATATAGAATTTACAAGAAAGAGTACTGTATATCTTGTTACATGGAAAGACTGTGCTACACATTCTTTATATCAGTAAACCTTATGCTATGCATCCATGTACTTTACTTTTCCCAGAGAGCTGGTCATTAAATATTTACCAGCCAATTGCTGGCTGTGCTGGCACCCAGCAGAGTGCCTGCTACTCATGGTAGGTGTTCGCTGACTGAGCTGAACAGTTGGCAAATGGAGTGTAAATAAAAAGCACTTTGATTCTGGGGCTGGGATGGGGAAAACACATGCTAAGCCTGGTGCATCTTGTAACAGCAGAGAGTAAGCAAGTGCCCAAAACGAAAAGGTGGGGAGATGCTCAAGGACACAGCAAGCAATCTGAAAGAGCTCCCAGTGGCCAAGGCTGGAAGAATTTGAGCGATGAACAAGTTAATGAGTATTGGATTATAATTCAAAGTGTAAAATCAGTATACATGGATCCATACTGACATAGATACATTAGTGAGTAAATACATAAAGGAGGGAGAAGAGACCGGCTTCCTTACAGAAGAATTTAACATACATAGATGTGGAGCTTAATTCCCATGGTCTGGAAGGGCCTGGGGGGTAGGGGTGATGGTGGCGAGCAGGGACACTGACCGCAGCATGGAGGAGCCATGGACCTGGAAAGACAGAATGGAGACTAGAAAACATGGCCAGTAGATCTCAGAAGCCAGGAGAGGGTGCTACTTGGTGCCAGGACAAATGGCCTTTATCTCAACAGCTACCGGGGTGTCACCGTAACTCAGAGACGGGTAATAATTCTATGTCCCCAAGAAAAGGGTAAATCATGTACGGGGCTTCAGTGTGAGAAATCAGGGTTATACATTTAGAACACAGAACCGCCAAGTTATACATTATTTTTAGGTTTTGGAACTTAAAAGAATTAAGTCCCTTTGAGCTGTTCAGAAAAGCCATTCGTTTGGGGTTTTCCCAGCTGTGTTAAAGGAGATCTGGCCCATCTAATTTTCCCATTTTCTTGTAAATCTTCAATCTTACGGTTTTTCCTTTCCTTTCAAGTTCTAATCAGCTTCCTGGTCAGTCCATAAAATGGGAAATAGAATCTAATGAGAAAACAGCCGGATTTTTGCAAATAGCTTTTGCTACCCCTAGACTTGGCCTGCTTCAATTCGGTCTTGCCAGATAGAGAGACGGAATGAATGAATGAATGAATGATCATCAACTAAGTTCAGAGAAGGAGCAACGTGGTTCTGATTTGGTAACAAAGGGTGTGGTCTGCCAGAGGAAGCAGGACGCGGCCTGGTTCCTGACCGAGTCTGGGTTCTGTCTCAGCAGGATGCTAAGGGTTCAGCCCGCGATCCCGTCTCCACCTCCCCCGATGTCATCTGCATCGCCTGTAGACATCTGGTGACAACACAGCCTCAGGGGTCCTTTTGTGTGAGTTTCTGCTGCAGAGGCCGAGCCTGAGGCTGTCTGCTGCCCTGTGCCCTCCACTTCACTGGTCTCGGGAAATCGCCTTTGATATAAAACACCCAGCCTCAGGAGTTCTCATCACATAAGTAAGTCCCCACGGGACCTGTAAGAGCACAGGGTAGAGGAAATCCTACAAGGTCAGGTAGGAGATGACAAAGCTTGACCAGAAAGAGGCTTTGTTCTGAAGGGCACCATACTCTCTGGTCATTCACTCAGTTGCCGGCTTCTCAACCCCCGGTACAGTAAAGCCACATCCTCCTCAACAACGGGCCCTATTCAGAGGTCCCAGGAACGTGGAAACACCACCCTTCTTGGGGATGGACAACTAAGGCCCAGACTCTGAGCTTCTCATCACACCAGTTCACCACAGGAGAGAAATGAGCAACTCTGCTTCCTTGGAGACTGGCCTGGGACTTTTCCAATGGAAAAGTGGATTATTTGTCATTTTCCTCCTCCCAGATCCCTAGTGGCAAATCCCATTAGCAAGGCTCCACTTAGGCAATAGGAATGCTTCCTAATGTCATGGACATCTTCTTTGTTTTTGCCTCCCCCGCATCCATTTCTTCCATCTTCTGGATGGGCACCTTAATTTTTTTGCAGGGAAGACACCCTTTCCCTGACAATCCTGAGTCCATAGAATTCTGACTCTTCCACCCCAGGGGTGAGACCATAACCCAGGCCTGGCCAATCAGAGCATTCCTTGCCCCTGGCCTCAGTGATTGGTTCAGGGGAAGCCACGTGATCCAAGCCACTGTCAATGAAGATGCTGGCTCTTTCCCTGGAACTGCTACTTTGTAGGGTGCTGGGGCTGCTGGTGGCCACTTTCCTACAGGTGAGGCAAGAGTCTGTCTGAGATTGGGAAGCTAACAGGGAAGAAAGAGTCAGATTCCTGACCATGATTTGGGCGCCTGGATCCAGCTGGGCCTAAGCTGCAGCTTTTGGCCTTTTCAGTTCCATGAGCTTTTTTTTTTTTTTTTTTTGCTTAGGCTAGTTTTAGTTGGTTTTCTGACACTTGCAAACAATCAAATTTCCTGGACAGTATGCTTACTGAGACTTTAGCATAAGCATCACTATGTACTCAGAGTGAAAGTTGTTTTAAAGGTTATGACATGCTCAAATAAAACCCACCAGACTGTCATCATGCACCAAGTTTACCTTTCAACTTATAAAAGTAAAGCAGCATCTCCAGAGAAGAATGATTTAAGATCAAGGAATCAGTCATAAGACAAGTAGTAAAACGCTGCTTAGAGAAACTTTGATAGATAAATAGTTCTCTAGCTACAGCAGGCTTCAGACTACAAACCCCAAATTTCTGCTTCAAAAGTGACTCAGGGAAGACATTCCATAGTTTCATTTATTTCGTTTTTTGGCCTCGCCGTGCACTTGTGGGATCTTAGTTACCTGACCGGGAATTGAATCCAGGCCCTCAGCAGTGAGAGCACTGAGAGCACTGAGTCCTAACCACTGGACCACCAGGGAATTCCCAACAGTCCACAGTTTTAAAAGAAAACTTTCCAGTTGAAGAAACAGGTAAAATTTATAATATGCATCTGTTGTATATATAATATGTTAATGTCTAGTACATTTATCAGATCCATGTTAATGTAATTATATTATTACTATATTTGCAAATGCATATATATGTGTATGTATATTTAGAACCACATATTTCCAGCTCTTTTTTAAAGAGGTATTGAAAAGCCTGTTCAAAATTTAGTTTTCCAGCTTGTCTGTTTTTTCTTATTCCTCAGTAAACTTAAGCAATTAACCAGCACATTTCCTGGCACACAGTAAGGCTCAATCTGAGTGAGTTCTTTCTCCCCAGCTCCCCCCTCTATTTTAAGTTCTTCTTTTAGAAACCAAGTCAAATGAAAGAGGCAGGACTGCATAGTGTTACAGGCAGAGGCTGGTCAACGTTTTCTGTAGAGCCAGACAGTAAGCATTTCCAGCCCTGTGGGCCATAGGATCTGCCCAGCTTACTCTGCCATTGTAGCTGACAACACAGGCAATACTGAAATGAATGGGATGGCTGTGTTCCCAGGAAACTTTACAGAAACAGGCGATGGACCGCACTTGGCCCTGGGCCATAACGTGCCGACCTCAGGTTAAGACCTTGGGATCCGGCGTCACACAGACTCTGGTCCGGCTCCCGGCTCTGCTCCGTCTCTGGGACCCTGACGAGTGTGTCATTTCTGTGCCTTGTCTGTAAGACACAGGGATACCAACAGCCATTTCTTAGTCTGTGAGAAGTGGGTGAGATAGTGCACCTGAAATGCTGTGAACACGTCCTGGTCCATAATAAATGAGCATAAAACATTAGCCACCAGGTGTGATCACCATCGTCAAAAAAGGAGAAGAAAGGGCGCAACTGAATTTGTCCAGGAACGGCAGCAATATCCCTGGTAGAGAGTTAGTGGGTGGACTTCCCTGGGGGTGCAGTGGTTAAGAATCCGCCTGCCAATGCAGGGGACAGGGATTCGAGCCCTGGTCCAGGAAGATCCCACATGCCGCGGAGCAACTAAGCCCATGGGCCACAACTACTGAGCCTGTGCTCTAGAGCCCGCGAGCCACAACTACTGAGCCCGCGTGACACAACTACTGAAGCCCACGCACCTAGAGCCCATGCTCCGCAACAAGAGAAGCGACCGCAATGAGAAACCCGCGCACTGCAACGAAGGGTAGCCCCCGCTCGCCGCAACTAGAGAAAGCCCGCGTGCATCAACGAAGACCCAACGCAGCCAAAAATAAATAAACAAAATAAATAACATAATTAAAGAAAAAACAGTTAGTGGAGCCAAGGACTTCCCTGGCCGTCCAGTGGTTAAGACTCCACGCTTCCAATGCAGGTGGTGCAGGTTTGATCCCCGGTTGAGGAAGTAAGATCCGGCGTTAGTGCAGCCTAAAAATAAGTTAGTGGAGCCAAACAAGCAAGGAAGCCAGGTAACTGAAAATGCATTTTCTTCTATTATCAGTGGCTTTCGTTTTTACCCACATAATGAATCATCCCCTGTCAGCGTGTGAAATTACAGGTTGGACTGCGAATTGCAAGACCTTCCTTAACCGCTGGGCAGTGAAGGACCTGCCTGGGCTCTCACGGCCCCACGATGCTTCGTGCTAGTAGGAAAAGCCTCCAAAAGACTCAGGAGAGCTGGCTTTTAATCCTGGCTCTGGATCTATAGGACTGATGCCTAACCTTGGGGAAGTCGCTGAAACTCTCTGAGCCTCAGTTTATGCCATGATAGGGGTGGTCCCAGGGACCTCTATAAAAACAACTGAAGGGGGAAAGGGGACCTGGGATTAATGAGTAGCTCCTTGGCAGAAATTGGAAATTGAAGCTCAGAAAGGTAAATTCAGTTGAAGCTGGCATTTCAACTTGGGTCCATCCAACTCCAAAGCCCTTGCTTTCTGGATTGTGTTCTGCAGAGCTTCCCCATTAAAGCAGCAAGGAATATTGGCCGACAGAGGGCGCGCTTCTCACAAGACAGAACGTCATGACATTGCAGGGACAGAAGACAGTATCCAGGAGCCAAGTGGGAGAGCCTGGCTGGACTGGGAACAGGGCAGAGCAGGCTACAGGGAAGGCCAGACACAGGCTGTCATGGGGATGGGGGCTGCCGACAAGGAGCTGTCAACCCCTCATGGAACAACTTGGCACGTCATTTGTGGCCCCTGGCTTCCTTTTTCATTGTGGCCATTTCCATCTGTTTTGCCGTATTTCAGAACAGAGAGAGACATGATTGATACATATGGGTGACGTGGGTTTCCTTACTCAGCTGCCTTGTAAGAACGGCGCCACTGTGACTAGCACAACTTGTTTCCACACCTCCTTTCCCAGAGCTCAGAAAGCACGAGTAAAGGCAACAACCAACAAAACACACAACACGGCAGCACACCTGACTCTGGGACTTCAATTTCCCACGCCTGGTGCCAAGACTCTATGGGATTAATCAACGGTTGCTTCAGGGCATTGCAGATGGCCCTGCGGGTTATGTCCTGCACAACTTCAGTGGGCGCCATCCACATGGACTACGTTGTGAATGGTGACCCTGGAGTTGTGCAACATGGCAGCCCTAGGTAATACTTTGATGAGAGAGCTATAATTTACACAGTATGGTCCTGGGGGCTTCCCTGGTAGTGCAGTGGTTGAGAGTCCACCTGCCGATGCAGGGGACACGGGTTTGGGCCCCGGTCCGGGAAGATCCCACATGCCGCGGAGCGGCTGGGCCTGTGAGCCATGGCCGCTGAGCCTGCACGTCCGGAGCCTGTGCTCTGCAACGGGAGAGGCCACAACAGTGAGAGGCCCGCGACCACAAAAAAAAAAAAAAGGATGGTCCTGGGCACAACCTGGCTGCCAATGCACTTTGTCAAACAAGAGTTTTTCTTTATATTTTTCCATCTTGTATGTTATTCTATGGGTAATTTATCTGCAAATGTATTTATCTGCTAGCGGGGGCAGGTCTTGGGAGGTTTCCCTGTCCATAAGGACACTTACAAAGGAGGCATCTTGGCTGCTCCATGCTGGTTTGCTTGACTCTAAAGCTGAGGGTTATCATGTGCTTATTAGGTGCCAGACGCTGGACTAAGCAATTTACGCACTTTGCCCACTTAATTCCACAGTCACTCAAGGTGGTAGGAACTATTGTTACAGGAGTGGGGACCGAGGCCCTGAGAGGTAGATGATTTGGGCACGTCCAGTATAAAAGCCGGTCAAGAGCAGGGCTGGGACGGCGCTGGAGTCAGCCTGACCTCAGGGCACGTGCTCTAACCACTGAGACATCTGCAAACACATCTGGATTCCTAACCGCCCGCACCTCCCCCGCCTCCCCCAATAAAATGCCGTCACACCCTCCTCTACTGGTTAGGGTCACCACAAAGCCTGAAATAAATGCTTTCATTTGGGAACTCTTTGTCGGGAGAAGAACAGTTCTCATCATACTGAATCTGTATGATATCAGGGCAGTCCTCCGTGGAAACTCCATCCAAGGAGGAAACACAGCGCCCTCACCACGGACCCCAAAATCAATTGGAAACAAGAATAGGCCGGAAGCAAGACGGCCACGAATTTTTTAGAAAAACTGGGCTTCAAAATATTTGATGAGAGATGCTCTTCAATACCTCTCCCTTTTCCCCTCTTCCTTTCTCTTCTTTTAAATAGCCAGCAGCTTGGGGTCATCAGGAAGTGGAATTTGTAGGAAGGTGTCAGTCAGTCCACAGGCCGCCCTCACACAGACGCTGCAAAGGACCCCTCCATGAATATGAGCGTCATGGATGGAAGCTTCTCAAGCTGGCGACGCCCCGGCAGAGAGCACTTTTGAGAAGATGGGGCTGTGGAGAGTCCTGCAAAGTGCCCTGGGCACAGGCCAGGGGAACACTTGTGCAGCTGCCTGCAGTCAACCGAGGAATGAAGCAAGGTGCAAGTGCGTGTAGGAATAAGAATTGAAAAAATCCGTGTATATTCGAGTGACCGTGAGAGTATGCTTTCCTCGGTGTGAAAACCAGTCAAGGCTACTGCTCCAGCTAGCATCAGACTAAATGGTTTTCTCCCCTCCTTTTTCCGCAAGTGGGGATAGTGTTTAATTTGCACTGACTAGCTGTGTGGCCCTGGGGAAATTACTTAACCTCTCTGAGTTTCAGATTCCTTTTCTGTAAAATGGGGATCATGGAAGAACCCATCTCATAGGTTGCTATGAGCGTGAAATAAGGGAGAGCAGGTGAATTGCTTAGCACAGTGCTGTTCACGTCAGTGATTCCTCCTGCTGCTCTCCTGGTTTCTCTTCTTACAAAGCATCTTCTTCCGTCTTATCTACTCAAGGTTAGAGGTCGTCATCACTTTTTCCCACAATTATATAAGAAGCACCTTGTAAAATAAAGTCCCCATTCCATAGATGTACACCCGTGTGCATAACAAACTTACTCAAAATGGCCAAAAGGTGGAAGCAACCCAAGTGGCCATGGATGGATGAACAGGTAAACAAAATGTGGTGAATCCATACAATGAAATATTCAACTGGAATGAACCATGAGGATATCATACTAAGTGAAATAAGATGGTCACAAAAGGACAAACAATGTAAGATACCATTTATATGAGGAACCTAGAATAGTCCAATTCACAGACACAGAAAGCATGGTGGGAGGGGAGGAAGGAAGCAGGGGGTTTGATGTGATGGGCATAGAGTTTCAGTTTGGGAAGATGAACAAAGTTCTGAAGATGGATGGGGGTGATGGCTGCACAACAGTGTGAATAGATTTAATGCCACTGTGAACTGTACACTGAAACATGGTTAAGATGGTAAATTTTATGTGTATTTTACCATAATTTTGAAAATTAAAAGTTAAAAACAAACCCCAAAATGAAATACCTCCAAGGTTTCTCCGAGGTTTGGGGTGATAGAAATGGAGGAAAATGTTCTGAGAGCAGGTTGTGGTGATGGCTGCACAACTCCATCAATATATTCAAATTGATTGAATTGGACACTTCAAATGGGTGAAGTTTCTGTTATGTAAATTGTACTTCAGTGAAGCTGTTAAGAGCAAGCAAGCAAACAAACACATGCTGTGATGGGGAGGAAACTTTGGAGGATGAAGGAGCTGTTCACTGTCTTGATTGTGGCTATGGTTTCACAGGTGTACCCATATGTCAAAGCCCATCCACTTACAGACTTTAAACATGTGCTGTTTATTGCATGTCAATTATATCTTAATAAAGCTGTGTTTTAAAAAGGCAGAAGAGTATTCCATATATAACGAACTCCTTATAACATATTAAACTCCTTAGAATATATTAAACAATATAATTTATTAAACAATGCCCCCTTTGGATGGAAATTTAGGTTTCAAATTTTATGCCCCTATCAATAATAGTTCAATAAATATCTTTGTAGGAAAAAAGAAGAAAAAAATGCAGATATTGTTTGCTGCTCCCCCTCTTCTTCTCCCCACGGGCAAGCCACAACGTCAGAATTTCCCAGGGAGGGGGCCTGGGAACCTGTAATTTGACTGAACATTCCTGAAAAATTCTTGGAATCAGACATGTTGGGGCACATTGAATCAAACTTCATGAACTTGGATTTTCAGGCTTGGGAGTGTGAAATCCCCTTTTCTTTGATCCCTAAAAAATTCTGTAAGTGTTCCATACAAATGATTCTAAATTTCGGTTTCCCTCCTATTGGCGGTGCATCAGAATCATCAGGGAGCTTGTGAGAATGCATATTCCCAGGCCCTACTCCCAGGGAGGATGTGTATGGTTGCCAGATTTCGCATAAATAAAGAAGTGAATAAATCAATATATAATAAACTATAGGGTGTCCGTTAAATCTGAATTTCAGATAAACACCAAATAATTTTTTAGCATAAATGGTTCCTTGCAATAGTTGAGCCACACCTGTACATAAAAATTATTTGTTGCTTATCTGAAATTCAGATTTAACTGGGTGTCCTGTATTTCATCTGGGAATCCTAAGTATGAGTCCTCAGGCCTGGGGTGAAGCCCAGATCTGCACTGTTGGTCTGCTCCCCACGTGCTTCGGACGAGGGGGATCCTTAGAACCCATGTTGAGAACCCCTGATCAGGTCAACACCTTCTATGTCAGGAGCCCCTCCTCAGGGCGGCCAGTGGATCCCAGTGCATCCCACAAGTGAGCACACTTTAATGTTGGTCCAAGGAGGAAAAGGGGGCTGAGAAGCAGCAGGAGAAAACTGTCCCAGGTTTTCAAAGCCAAACGTGGTGGATGCAGTGTCACGGGCCCTGCAGCCTGAGGGACGGTGCTCATCTTCTCTGAGTGAGTATTTAAGGCTGCCTAGTGGACCCACACCCCAGGATTCTGTCTAGATTCTCTAAACTTTATTTATTTATACCCAGCCTCGTCCCAGAAAGGACTTTAAGCCTCGGAGGTCTCAGTCCATGCAGGGTTCTTGGTGCTGGGGAGTGAGGTTAACACGCCGTCTCTCTGGGACACACACGACAGGTATTAATAGTGTGCTCAGCACGAATGGGCATTATTCTGGGAGCTTTACAATGATAACCATCTCATTTAGCCCTCGAGATAAGCCTGCAAGGTCATTGCTGTCGTTGGCCCCATTTTGTAGATGAGGAAACCGAGGTTCCGAGGGGTCCAATGGTTTGTGCAAGAGCGCACCGAGTAGGCCAGTGGCAGAGCTGGCGTTCTGACCCAGGACTGTGTTGCTAACCAGCCCCCATCCTGCCTCCCTACTGAACTAGATACTTCTTGTCACTGAGCTTTGCTGGGCGAATTTTGGGTTACGTTCCGCTTAACCTGGGGCCATACTTTAGGTCCTGATCCCGGGAACATTTCTGATCCGGTGTGATAACAGCTGGCAGGCCTTGAGCGTCTACTCTGGCCAGAGACTTTGACTTTTTATACATAGATACTCTCTCAACGCCCTGCACCGCTGAGAAGACCCAGACCCACGCATACAGAGAAGCCTGGCCGAGGTCACAAAGCTAGGAAGTTGCAGAGCACTGATCTGCCTAAAAAGGAAGCATCCATCTCTGCATCTTCAAAAGCACACACTTGCTTTCCACCTCCCCTCGCCAAGCTTCACTTTTCAGGAAAACGCTCTCGCTCCGGGCTGGTCGCTAGGCAACCCTTGCATGTAATTCCAAGAAATGCCCAGGAGAGGGCGCGAGGACTCGCTCTCCCCGGGCACCCACGCGATGGGGCTGAACTTCGCAGAATCGCGAAAGGAAGAGTGACGCGCTCCAGACGAACTCCACCTGTGGCCGTACCCGAGCCCTAGGCTGCACAGAAGGTGACACAACACGGCACCTCTGCACCCCACCCCACCCCACCCCCGCAGGGGCCTGGACTCACCGAGGCTGGGTTTTCGATGACCAGTTCGTAGGTCAGCCCTCTGGACCCAAACCTCAGGATGTCTCCGGGTAGGAGCTTCACAGCCACGTTCTGAATGTGGCACTCATTGACGAACGTGCCGTTGCAGGAATTGAAGTCGTGGAGAACAAAGCTGCTTTCGGCCTCATTATATTCAATGAGTGCGTGATGGTTGTCGACGTCTGCAGACTGAAATGCAGAAGGGGGACAGTCAGAGCCAGCAATAACAGGAATAACAAGGAATAACTAGTGCCACTGACACTGGGGGCCCCAATGTGCTAACCACTTCATCTGGCTGGACAGTCACTGCAATCCTCATTTTAAGAGGAGGATGCTGAGGGTCAGAGAGGTTAAGTGACTTGCCTAAGGCCACACAGCTAGTGAGTGGAGGGTCACCAGACCCTGACAGCAGACCCAGAATAGATGCCCAGTTTTGGGGTAGGGCGTCAGGCAACACAGAGGCAAGAGGGAACTCGGGGGGAATTGGCCAGGAATGGCCACTTGATAGTTCTCTGATCCCATGCCAGTATCCTTTTGGTTGTCCCGAGTGGCAAGACAGCAGAAATGGCCCAACACAAACCAGAAAGGTCAGTTGGCAAGTGACAACTGTCCATTTACTGCAAGTGTTAAAGTTAAGGGGAGGTTTTGTAATAATTGTTGTTTGTTCTATTCATTTTTAAAATAACATGTTTTTTGTAATAATGCAGAAAATGAGAACTAGAGAAAAACACAAAGAAGACATAAAATCACTTAGACTCCCATCCCCCAGAGGCAGGCACCGAGAACACGGTGGTTCACATCCTTCCAGTCTTTTCTCTATGCTTACAATCTTTTTAAAAAGTTTAAACACAATTGAGCTCACACCACAAAACATAGTTTTATAACTACCTTTTAAAAGCCTTGGTGTACAATGAAGGTTTTTCCCATGTGCTTAATTCTTACTGTTGCTTCTTAAAAGCTAATCAGAATTTATCTAACCAAAGATGATCTATTTTTCAATAGGGGCCCTGGTGTGACCACATTTCCTCGAAAAGAGAGAGACCCCAGACAGTGATTTGTCAGTGGCGTCAGAAACCTCCTGTGTAACCACTTTAATAAGAAGAATGAGCAAAACTCGGCACCAAGGAGGAAATATCACATCCCCCCCTGGCCCCGGCGCCCTGGACTATGGTCTGCAGGGCACGTGCGAAGTCCTCTGTCTTCTCAGGACACTGCCTATGAGCCATCCACTCCAGCCTGAGACTTTGCAACTATTTTCTAAGTCACTCTTCTCAGAGTGCCTCACCCAACTTTCATAGAGAGTACTTGGACTTAGAAATCTATACTAATGTCCCACAATATAATTATAACCTATAGCTTATATTAATAATAGCTTATAGTATATGAATAGATAATAATATAACTGCATATATTAGTAGAATATATTAATGACACATTATGTGTAATTACACAACTGCCAGGAAATTTGTGCTTTACTGCATTATCCCGTTTCATCTTCACAATAATTCAAAGGGATACTTCCTCATTTCAAAAAAATTTATTTTTTATTGAAGTCTAGTTGATTTACAATGTTGTGTTAGTTTCAGGTGTACAGCAAAGTGATTCAGTTATACATATATATAATATCTATTCTTTTTCAGATTCTTTTCCATCACAGGTTACTGCAAGATATTGAATATAGTTCCCTGTGCTGTACAGTAGGTCCGATAGTTACTCATTTCTTAGATGAGGAAACTGAGGCATAGAACGATTAAGTGTGCCCACAGCCAGCCACTTTGACTCGCTTGGCTTGTTCCCAGGTTTGCCTGATTCAAATGACTGTGCCTTTACCCACTTTTCAAATTCCTACCAAACACTTTGGCACTTAAAATACTGAAACACAAGAAGAAAGCAGGAGTAGCTCTATTAATTTCAGGCAGAGCCAACTTCAGAGGAAGGAAAGTTATCAGGGATAAAGAGAGGCGATACATAGTGATAAAGGGGTCGATTCTCCAAGCAGACATAACAGTCCTTCATTGTATGTACCCAACAATAGAGCATCAAAGTATGGAAGGCAAAAACTGATAGAACTGCAAGGAGAAGCAGATGAATCCATCATGGTAGCTGGAGACCTCAACAGCCCTCTGTCAGTGACGGGCAGACCCACCAGGCAGAAAATTAGGAAGAATGAAGTTCAACTGAACAGCACTACCATCATCTGGATCTAACTGGCAACCACACAGCTTCATCCCACAGCAACAAAACACACATCCTTCTCAAGCTCCCATGGAACATTCATGAAGCAGACCACATTCCAGGCCACAAAATATACCTCAACAAATGTAAAAGGATAGAAATTATGCAAAGTACGTTTTCAGAACACAATGGAATTAGGCTAGAAACCAATACCAGAAAGACAGCTGGAAAATCCCCAAATATTTGGAGATTAAACAACACACCTCTAAATAACAGATGGGTCAAGGAGGGAGTCTCATGGGAAATAAAAATTTATCTTGAGCTAAATGAAAATGAAAATACAACCTATGAAAATTTGCAAGATGCAGTGAAAGCAGTGCTTGGAGGGAAGTTTATGGCATTGAAGGCATACATTTGAAAAGATCTAAGCTTCCACCTTATGAAACTAGAGAAAGAAGAGCAATATAAGCCTACCACAAGCACAAGAAAAGAAGCAATGAATGAAATAAAAAGCAGGAAAACAATAGAGAAAAGTCAGCAAAATAAAGAGCTGTTTGGTTTTTTTTTTTTTTTTGTAAAGATCAATAAAATTGACAAACCTCTAGCAGGATAACCAAGAAAAAAAGAGAGAAGATACAAATTACTCAAATCAGAAATGAAAGCGATGGCATCACTACTGATCTCATGGACACTGAAGGGATAATAAAGGAATATTATGAATAATTCTATGCCCACAGATTTTATAAGTTAATGAAGTGGACCATTTCCTTGAAAGACACAATCTACTGAAACTCACACAAGGAGAAATAAATACTCTGAATAGACTCATATCTAGTAAAGAATTTGAATCAATAATGAATAACCTTCCAAAATGGAAAGCACCAGGCCTGGATGGGTTCACTGGTCAATTCTATCAAACATTAAGGAAAGAATGATATCAGTTCTAAATAATCTCTTCCAGAAAATAGAAGAAGAGAGAACACTTCCCAGCTCATTCTGTGAGGCCAAGCTTATTCTAATAGCAAAACCAGATAAAGATATTGCAAAACAGGAAAATTGCAGACCAATACCTCCCATGAACATAGATGCAAAATCCTCAACAAAATATTAGCAAATTGAATCCAGTGATGTATAAAAAGACTTCTACACCACAGTCAAGTGGGATTTATTCCAGGTATGCAAGGCTGGTTCAACATTTGGAAATCAATTAATGTAATCCATCACATCAACAGCGCAGAGAAGAGAAATCGCATTATCATAACAGTAGATGCAAAAAGAGCATTTGACAAAATTAAACACCATCCATGATAAACTAACAAACCACCAAACCACCACAACAACTCTTGGCAAATTAGGGATGGAGGGGAACTTCCTCAACCTGATAAAGTACATCTATAAAAACCCTAAAGCTAACGTCATATTTAATGGTGAGAACCTAGAAACTTTCCAATTAAGATCAGGAATAAGGTGAAGATGTCCCCTTTCACCACTCATTTTCAACATTGTACTGTATGTCCTAGCTAATGCAACAAGGCAAGAAAAGAGAATAAAAGATAGATTGGGAAGGAAAAAGAAATCTTCTTTGGTGAGGTGTTTGTTCAGATCTTTTGCCCATTTTGCAGATGGCATGATTGTCTATGCAGAAAATCCCAAAGAACCGACAAAAAGCCCTCCTGGAACTAATGAGCAATTGTACCCAGGTGGCAGAATACATGATTAATATACAAAAGTCAATTGCTTTCCTATATACCAACAATGAACAAGTGGAATATGAAATTAAAAACACAACACCATTTACATTAGCACCAAAAAAAAAATGAAGTACTTAGGAATAAATCTAACAAAATACTTAGGTATATGAAGAGGTATATGAAGAAAACTACAAAATGTTGATGAAAGAAATCAAAGTAGTCTAAATAAATGAAGAGATATTTCATGTTTATTTGAAATTCCTTAATGATATATGATGTTTAACATCTTTTCATATGCTTATTTGACATCTGTAGATTTTCTTTGGTGAGGTGTCTGTTGAGCTCTTTTGCCCATTTTTAAGTTGGGTTGTTTGGTTTCTTATTGTTGATTTTTAAGACTCATTTATATTGTTTATTTATTTATTTTATTGAAATGTCGTCGATTTACAATGTTGTATTAATTTCTGCTGTACAGCAAAGTGATTCAGTTATACATATATATACATTCTTTTTAAAATATTCTTTTCCATTATGGTTTATCACAGGATATTGAATATAGTTCCCTGTGCTCTACAGTAGGACCTTGTTGTTTCTCCATCCTGGAGGTAACAGCTCACATCTGCTAACCTCAACCCCCCACTCCATCTCTCCCTCAACCCCCTCCCCCTTGGCAACCACAGTCTGTTCTCTATATCCATGAAGACTCATTTATTTTGGATACATGCTTACAGCATCTTTATTCATAACTGCCCAAAACTGGAAGCAACCAAGATGTCCTTTAAAAGGTAAATGGATAGACAAATTGTGGTACATCCATACAATGAAATACTAGTGATAAAAATAAACGAGTTATCAAATAACAAAAAAGACATGGAGGAATCTTAAATGCATATTGCTTAGTGAAAGAACCTAGTCTGAAAAGGTTACATACCGTATGATTCCAACTGTATGAAATTCTGGAAAAAGTAAAACTATAAGGAGAGTAAAAGATCAGTGCTTGCCAGGGGCACAGGGGCTCTGGGGCTCAGGATGAAGACGAGGGGCACAGGGGATTTCAGGGCAGTGAAAATATTTTTTATGATACTGTAATGGTGGATACTTGTCACTATACATTTGTCAAAACGAAAGGACGTACAACGCAAAGAGTGAACCCTAATGTAAACTATGGACTTAGTTAATAATAGCATATCAATATTGGTTCATCAGTTGTAACGAATGTACTGCACTAATGCATGAGGTTAATAATAGGGGAAACTGTGTGTATTGGAGGGGTGGATATATGGGAACTCTCTGTATTCTCTGCTAAAATTCCTGTAAACCTAAAACTGTTCAAAAAAATAAAGTATTAAAAAAAATGAAAACACATTAGCTCTTTGGAAAATGTCACCCACATCATCTTCATCACCATTGCCATTGATCTTTGTGTCCTTTGAACCCTTGATAACCCATGAATGAGAGAAATTCTGTCTGTGACATTTTGTTTGTCTCTTGCCAGGCTTCACTGCGTTCAGTTCCTCAAAAACTGTCAGGCCATTATTAAGACATCAAAGCAAGCAGGAAGTTTTCAATGACTCCACAAAGTTGGGTGAGCCTCTACCACATGTTAGGCCAGGAGACAGCTTCCTAGTTCGGCCCTATAATATCACTCGCTCCCTTTACCTGGAAAATTGCTAAATGCTGCTCCTGGACAGACGCCCTGCTGCTAATACAGACTGAGTCTATAAGCCCCAGCCTACTGAGCTGTCCCACTATGAGATGAACTGTTATTTATTCATTATTATTTTTATTATTATCCTTATCCTCCTCTAACATATTTTGAGGGCTTCCTGTGAACTGGGCCCTGCTGAAGCATTTTGTGTGCATTTTTACCATTTAATCTGCATGACGGCCCTAAACAGGGACTTTAGTGTTATCTCCACCTTAGAGAGGAAGAAGCTGAGACTCAAAGGCTGAAGTGAGAGGACAGCATTACCTTGATCCCAAACCCAGACAAGGACACGACAGGACAACCACAGACCAGTATCTCTTGTGAACACCGACACCACAGTCCTCAACCAAACAGGAGGAAACCGAATGCAACAGCACAGTAAAAGGATCATACACTATGACCAAGTGGGATTTGTTCTTGGAATGCAGACCTGATGGTTCAACATATGAAAATTAATCCACGTAATACATCACATTAACAGAAAGAAGGAAAACAATGATCATCTCGATGGACGTACAAAAAGCATTTGACAAAATGCAACGCTCTTTCATGATAAAAGCACTCAACAAACAGGGAATAGAGGGAAATTACCTCAACATAATAAAGGTCAAACATGAAAGGCCCACAGGTAGCAGCATACTCAAAGGTGAAAGACTGAAAGCTTTTCCTCTAATTTCAAGAATAAGATAAGGATACCTGCTTTTGCCACTTCTATTCAACAAAGTACTGGAAGTCCTAGCCAGAGCAATTATACAAGAAAAAGAAATAAAGACATCCAAATTCGAAAGGAAGGAGTCAAATTATCTCTGTTCACAGGCAACATGATCTTACATGTACAAAATCCTAAAGAGTCCATGAAAAACCACAACCCTCTTAGAACTAAAAAATACCATTCACTAGCAAAATCGTAGGACACAAAATCAACACACAAACATCAGTTGTGTTTCTATATGCTCACAATGAACAATCTGAAAAGGAAGTTAAGAAAATAATTTCATTTACAATAGCATCAAAAAGAATAACATATTTTGGGATAAATTTAACCAAGGTGGTAAAAGATGTGTACACTGAAAACTACAAAGTGCTTCTGAAAGAAATTAAAGACACAAATAAATGGAAAGACACCCTGTATTCGTGGGTTGGAAGACTTAATATTGTTAAGATGTCATTACTACACAGCAGGATCTACAGATTCAAAATCCCAACAGCAATTTTTGCAGAAATAGAAAAATCCATCCTAAAATTCATATGGAATCTCAGTGGACCCCAAATAGCCAAAATACTCTTGAGAAAGAAAAGCAAAGTTGGAGGTCTCACACTTCCTGATTTCAAAACTTACTGCATACAAAGGTACAGCAATCAAAACAGTGTGATACTGACATAAGGTCAGCACATAGGTCAATAGAATAGAATAGAGAGCACAGAAATAAAAGTTTGCATATATGGTCAAATGACTTTTTTTTTTTTTTTTTTTTTTTTTTTTTTTTTTTCTTTTTGCGGTATGCGGGCCTCTCACTGTTGTGGCCTCTCCCGTTGCGGAGCACAGGCTCCAGACGCGCAGGCCCAGAGGCCATGGCTCACAGGCCCAGCCGCTCCGCGGCATATGGGATCCTCCCAGACCGGGGCACGAACCCGTATCCCCTGCATCGGCAGGCGGACTCTCAACCACTGCGCCACCAGGGAGGCCCTGGTCAAATGACTTTTGACAAGGGTGCCAAGATTATTCAATGGGGAGAGAACAGTATTTTCAACAAATGATGCTGGGAAAGACTGCAAAAGAATTAAGTTGAACTCTTACCTTACACCATGTATAAAAATTAACTCAAAGTGGATCAAAGACTTAAACAGAGTCTAAAACTATAAAACTTTTAGAGGAAAGCACAGGAGGAAAGCTTTATGACATTGGATTTGGCAACGCATTTTGGGATATGATACCAAAAGCATAGGCAGCAAAAGTAAAAATAGATAAATTCAACTATATCAAAAATTAAAACTTCTGTGAATCAAAGGACACAATAAACAGGGTGAAAGGCCATCTAGAGAATGGGAGAAAATAGTTGCAAATCACAAATCTGAAAAAGGGTCAATATGAAGAATATATAGAGAACTATAACTCAACAACAACAACAAAAAAGAACCCCCAAATAACCTGATCAAATATGGGCAAAGAACTGGAATAGACATTTCTCCAAAGAAGATATATAAATGTCCAACAAGCATATAAAAAGATGCTCAACATTACTAGTCATTAGGGAAATTCAAATCAAAACCACAGTGAGATACCACCTCATACCCATTAGGATGGCTACTATCAAAAACAAACAAACAGCAACAGAAAATAACAAGTGTTGGCAAGGATGTAGAGTAGGGGAACACTTATGTACCGCTGAGAATGTAAAATGGTGCAGCTGATATGGAAAACAGTAGAGCAGCTTCTCAAACAATTTAGAATAAAATTATCATATGATCCAGCAAGTCCACTTCTGGGTATATACCCCAAAGAATTGAAAGCAGGAACTTAAAGAGATATTTGTACACTCGTGTTTATAGTAGCATTATTCACAATTGCCAAAAGGTGGAAGCCACCCAAGTGCCCACTGACTGATGATTGGATAAGCAAAATGTGGTCCATCCATACAGTGGAATATTATTCAGTGTAGGAGGAAGGAAATTCTGACACATGCTACAACATGGATGAACCGTGAGGACATGATGTGAAATAAGTGTCACAAAAAAGCAAATTTTGTATGATTCCACTATGTGAGGTACATAAAGTAGTCAAGCTCATAGAAACAAAATAGAACGGGGGTTGCCAGGAGCTGGGGAAGGGGAAACGGGGAATTGTTGTTTAATGGGTACAGTTTCAGTTTTGCAAGATGAAAAATTCTGAGGCTGGTTGCACAACAATGTGAATAACTTACAACTACTGATCTGTACACTTAAAAGTGGTTAAGACGGTAAACTTTATAGGTATTTTACCACGATTTAAAAAATGGCTAAGATGAAGGGACTCACTCAACATCAGGATGCTGGCCCAGGGCAATGTCGGGGTTTGAACCCAAGTCTAATTCCAAAACTTGTACCCTTGATTTGTACCCTGTGATTTTCAGAGTAGAGAGTGATTTAATAATGAGAGAGGAGACAGGCAGGACCTAATATACAAAACAAGTGCATTTTTTAAGGCTCCTGCATTGAAAATGTCTTTAAAAAGTATATAGTGAGTCCATAAAATATTGAGACGTTTCAACTTCTATTAACAATGACCATCTGCTCTGATGACCCCTGTGCTTTAAGGAAGCCTCCTCAGGAAGCTGACTTAGTTATGACATTGCCCTGAGGTTCACTGACATTGTCGCTGAGGTTCGACGTGTACCTGGAACCGTCCTTTGGAGCTAGGTTTCAACCTTGCATCACCTGGCACTGGGAAGCCCCATCTCAGACCATAACCTCCCACTCCCGGCCTTCCTTATCCTCTGTCTCGTCCTCTCCTTGAGTCACGTAGCCTTTGCTCCCTGTTTGCTCCCTATGGGTAATGCCCTATGCTCACCCAGCCTGGGCCCTGCTCAAGCTCACCAGCTCCTTCAAGTCCATCCCGGCCCCCAAACCCTCCTGCCACCCTCACACTTCTGTCCTGAGGCTGGCCCAGTGCCCTTTGGGCCCCCCAGCCAGCAGGTCCCTGCTCTCAGGCTTTTCATTCTACTTTGACAACAGCCTCCAAGGTCTTCACCTCCTGCACCTGCCTGCATCCTCCGTCTGCTTCTCCCAACCCTCCTCCATCCCTTTACACGGCGCCCTCTGCCCAGCAGGCCCACCTGTGCGGCTACATCCATGGGCTGATGGGCTCCTTGTGTCTGGTTTCTGGTTGGGTTTGGCCAATGGGGGGGTTAGAGATCAGAGCAGGGAGAGAGCTTGGGGTACTTACTCCCCTGGCTTCCATTCTCTGGGGCCACACAGCTTCCCTCAGAGGACTCTACCCAGCCCTCAGGGTCTCCGGGTCCCAGGAAATGCCCCTGCCCCTCACCCCTCAGCTCTGGGGGTGGGAACAGTCCTCACTCATACTAGCTCTGGGCCCTGCACTATCCTTTGTGGTTTCTCTGAGCCCTGCCCACTCCCTATGGAGTCCCTTCAGGAAACTCCCCTCCATCACTCCACACCCCTGTGAATGTGCCTTCAGCTCCCTGCCAGGACCTGGACTTCCCAGGCTTGGAGAAGCTCCTAGATGGGACCTTCAAGGCTTCTCTTAGCTGCCAAGGGCCTCCGGGTGGTCCTGCCTTCATCCCACCCTGGTCTGGTCCCTCTCCTCAACCATCTCCTCTTCTGCATCCTCACCTTGACAGTGTAACTTCCGTCTAACCTGTGAACGTGCTCACCACCCCCTCGGCCTGGAAACGCCGCCCCTTCCCCCTTCCTTTCCTTTATTGTCAAATGGCTTCAAGAGGGTCCTCTCCCGCTGGGTCCTCAACCCACTGCCATTGCCCTCGGGGGCCTCCTCGGGCTCTCGGCCTCCCTGTGACATGAGATACAGTTGTCAGAGAGAGGCACGTGGCCTGATGGTTCAGGGGTTGGGGGAGCAGGGCAACGTGGTGGTTATTAGACTGGGCTCGAGTCCAGCTCTCCTACTTCCTAGAAGGGTGACCTTGGGCAAGTGATACCTCAGCTTCCTCATCTGTAAGGTAACAAAAGGACAGTCTTATAAGCTACTGGTGACATATAAATGATATAATACATACTAAAGCACTTAGAAGAGAACATAGGGCAAATGGGAAATGTTCTCTATTATGAGCAAGAGGATGGGCTCTCGAGTTAGAAAGCCTTGAGTTCAAGTCCCACCTCTGCTACCTTCCAGCTGTGCAGCCTGGGGCACGGTTCTTTGTTTCTCTTTGGTTGCTCCCTGAGCAGCAAAAATGAGTTTGATAAGCTGGGCTTCGTAGGATTGACAAAAGGTACTGCTTGGTGACATGTTCTAAGGAGTGGGATAACATTTTTGAAATTAACTTGTGTGTGTGTGTGTGTGTGTGTGTGTGTTTTATCTATTTCTTTTAACCTTTTGGTTCTAGGCTATCCCATCCCCCAGCCCCATCCCCCCACTGCCTCCAGAAAGGGATGTAGTGCAGAAATAGTAAAAAAAAAAATGGGGTTTTCAAAAGAATAAGGATATGAGGAAACGGCCAGGCGCTGGTGAGACGACGGGTCTGGGATTGGAAGGAAAGAAGAAGCTTCTCTGCTTCCCCGTCAGCTGGATCCTTCCTCCCCGGTCTCCCCGGGAGAGCCCTGTGGACCGGCAAGGCCTCAGGAGAGGCTGGTCCTGAAATCAGACTGCCCGAGCGTGGTGCCCAGTGCCCCAGCCTCCCTCTGTGACCTCAGGCAGGATACTCAGCCTATCTGTGCCTCAACGCCCTCATCTGTAAAGTGGGGCAAACAACATTAACCTCCTAAGGATGAAATGAGTTAATACACTCGAGAGTGCCCAGAACAGTACCTGGCACAAAGCAAGCTGTCTCTGTGATGAATACCCTCAGCCTGGCAGCAGCTCTCTGGCTCCCTCACCTCTCTGACTGCTTCCAGGTCTCCACGCCGGGCTCCTCTCCCCACAGATGTCCGTTTCTTCCACACTCTGTCCATGGGCTGGGGCCACTGTACCACCCCCTGGATTCGCAGGTGTGTATTTCCAACCCCTGGTTCATTTCCAGGCCTGGCTGCTTCCGGATGTTGAGGTGCTCACTCAACCAGTCCTGCTTCCTGCCCTCTTGGTAACGGGATTATCACCTGCCAGCTCATCCAGCCATCTTTCTCCATGGCCTGTGGCATTGATCCTACTGATACTTCCAGAAAGCTCTCAGACCAGTCCCAAAGCAACGGTCCAGTCAGGTGGTAGTATTAATGTGGTGGGCAGAATGGTCTCCCAAAGATGCCCATGCCCTGATCCCCAGAACCTGGGAATATGCTCCATGACGTGGCCAAAGGGACTGTGCCGATGTCAAGGTTACTAATCAGTGCTCTTAAAAGAGGGAGACTAAGGACTTCCCTGGTGTTGCAGTGGTTAAGAATCCGCCTGCCAATGCAGGGGACACGGGTTCGAGCCCTGGTCCGGGAAGATCCCACATGCCATAGAGCAATGAAGCCCGTGTGCCACAACTACCGAGCCTGCGCTCCAGAGCCCACGAGCCACAACTACTGAGCCCACGTGCCACAACTACTGAATCCGCGTGCCTAGAGCCCGTGCTCCACAACAAGAGAAGCTACTGCAATGAGAAGCCCGTGCACCGCAACAAAGAGTAACCCTCGCTCGCTGCAACTAGAGAAAGCCTGTGCTCAGCAACAAAGACCAAACCCAGCCAAAAAGTTTTAAAAAATTTTTTAAAAAGTGGGAGGCTATCCTGGGTTATCCAGGTGGGACTAATTGAACTCCACCAGTCCTTATAAGCAGAGAACTTACTCTGGCTGGATTGGAGAGATAAGTGGTGTTTCTTGCTGGGCCCCCACTTAACAGCCCCAATGCTCCTCTTCCTGGGAAAGCACCAGGTCAACGTTTCCTCTTTACCCAAATCCCCCCCTAGATGGCACCACCTCAGTCTGTTGCATGAATGAGGATCACTAGAAGATTGATCTCACATTTCACTGACAACCCCCATTCTCGATTCCACAGGGTGGAATTTCCCTAGCTTACTCAATTATCTTGTTATCTCAGTTAACTGAGAATTTCCAATTTAGATATTAGATGTTCCCAAAGCTAAATTTACACTCAAAAAGTGAAGCTTCTGTTTTTAGAAGCTTGAGTCAGCTCAGTCTGAAACTCAGCCCCACCTCCCCCGACTAGCTGTGTGATTTGGGCCAGTTCCTTAACCTTTCTGAGTCCCATGTCCATGTCATCAAATGAGGATAATAATGATAATAGTAGTTCTCACCCGCACAGGATTTGTTTTGTGGATATAATTCTATAAATATATATACAGAACATACATAGATGATGTATAAAGCCATGTGAGATGCAGTAAGTAGTCCATAAATGTATGCTGTAGCTGTTTGCATTATGTATGCTATTCAAAAGATTATGATCTTTCTTTCATCTCACATCCATCAGAATGGCTACTATAAAAAAAAAAGGGAAATAACAAGTGTTGGTGAGGACGCAGGGAAAGTGGAACCCTTGTGCCCTGTTGTGAGAATGTAACTTGGTGCAGCCACTATGGAAAACAGCATGGCAGTTCCTGAAACAATTAAAAATAAAATTATCATATGATCCAGCAAGTCTACTTTTGGGTATATATCCCAAAGAACTGAAAGCAGGGCCTTGAAGAGGTATTTATACACCCATGTTCATAGCATTGTTTGCAACAGCCAAAAGGTGGAAACAACCCAAGTGTCCATCAGTAGATGAATGAATAAACAAAATGTGGTGAATCCACACAATGGAATATTATTCAGCCTTAAAAAAGGAAGGAAATTCGGACACATGCTACAGCATGGATGAACATGGACATTATACTCAGTGAAAGGATATTATACTCAGTGAAAGAAGCCAGTCATGAAAAGACAAATACTGTTATGATTCTACTTATATGAGATACCCAGAGTAGCCAAGGTCATAGAGACAGAAAGCAGAACGGTGGTTGCTGGGGGCTGGGATGGGGGGACAAGGGGAGTTGTTGTTTCATGGGTGCAGTTTCAGTTCTGCAAGATTCAAAGAGTTCTGGAGATGGATGGGGGTGATGGCTGCACAACAGTATGAATATATTTAATGCCACTGAACTGCACACTTAATAAAAGTGGTTAAGATGGTAAATTTTATGTTATGCATATCTTACCACAATAAAAAAAAAAAAGAAAAATGAGATCACGATCTAGCCCTTTCCTCTGAACTTTTTCCTCTTGGAAGCCCTCCATCTGCTGGTGAGAAACTAGTCCCATCAATTGCTGTGCTGGGTACTGACCAATGAAATCAGCTGCCAGTTCCCAAACAGGGGACAAAACATTCCCTGAGGACTGGTGAGAGCTAACAGGTGAACCACCAGAGCAAGGAGCACTTGGGGAGAAGCCAGGGGTGAGGTGGGGGTGAGGGGGGAGGATGGGAGCACGACCCAGGCAGGAGGACAAGCGCGATGCAGATGGGGAGCCAGCAAGTGCACCCTCCCAGGCCTGTTTCATTCCGTGGATTTCCCCACAGAGAGTCCACCTGTCACCTTATGTCTCAAAATGCAGGTGTTCGCTTAGAATAACAGAAATGTGAATTAAAATGACACAGGTACCATACTTCACCCCGTAGATCAGTGAAGATCCAATGGGGGGTCAGCACCCTAGGCTGGGGAGGGAGTGGGAGACGGGCGTCCACTGCTGGCAGGACACCACATCCAGAAACCTCTGGTGGGAAATTTGGCCATGCCCATCAGAGCTACAGCTGTGTGTGTCCTTTGACAGAGCAGACATACCTGCATGTCCGTGAAATTATGCAAATAATAGGAGAATCCCAGCAGCCTTGTTTAATAATAATAAACAAGATTATGGTGTAGGCTTTGGTTCTTTCCTGAGAGGCAGCCCAGAACTGACAGGGGCCAGGAAAAGGGACGAGAGTCATCCGGCTGGATGGGATCTGGGGTATGTGTATGAGATCAGTCTGGCTTCATGACCCTCAGATCCCACGCGAGAAGGGCTGACACAGGCTGGAGAGATGGCTAAACCCATGAGAAAGGAGATGCCTGGCAGGACACTGACCACCGAGGGTGAGGTGTGGACACCAGCATTTCATCCCCCTGTCATGTCTGTTCTTTCTTTTTCTCTTCCATCTCCACCTTCCTAGCTGCAGCCCTGCACTGACTTGGGCTGTCCTAGAGCTCAGTCTTCTAGGGATCCTGGGACTTCCCCAGGGTGGGACTGGGGGAGTCCCTGGGGAGGGGGTAGGGTCAGTCAGCCCTTCATTGTTTACCCTTCGCTTCTCTTTTCCTCAAAACAAAGTTTATTGAAAGAATACACACACACACACACACACACACACACACACACACACACAAGCAGGAGCTCTGCTGATCAAGAAGGGAGAGGGAGGGAGCACTGATGGTGGGGTTCTCAAAGTGTGGTCCTGGAACCAACTCCAGGGACTCCATTCCCCCCACCTGAACCTGGGGAGCATACAAATGTGAAGATTCCTGGGCCTTACCCCAAACCCACTGGGTCAGAATGCCTAGGAGTTCATGTTGAACAACCACTCTTAAACATGCAGAAAATCCAACAACCACTGGCTTTGGTGTTTCTTCATTCTGGAAGAACTGAGTCCCTTTCTCAGCAGAGTTTAAATAACAGCCATATCCAACTCTAAAAAATACAGTTTACAAGGCACATCAAATCATATAAATTATAACTTGCAAGGTTTAGCTGTGAAATGAGCAAGGCTGAGGCTTTTGAGCCGTGTAAACTGGGAGAGGGGAGATTGTGAATAGAGCTCCTGATGGCTCGTCTGCACACAGCAGCCAGGATGTTCACTGGCAGGTCTCCCCCTTGTTTACAATCCTTCAAGCCTTCTTCCTACTGCTTTTCAGATAAAGATCAAAACCCTTATGGTGACATGAAGGAGGCCAACTTGTCCCTTAGCCCTCCTCCTTCCCACTCTGACTTCTGGACGCCCTGGTTTTCTCTCAGTCCCTTGGGTTCACAATATGCTCTTCCACCCCAGGGCCTTTGCACATGCCATTCCCTTCTCCTTTTGTCTAGTTAAGTCCTCCTTGTCTACCATATTCCTTTCCTTTACAGCCCCAATGTTGGAATGGAATTAGTCACACCTTTGTGGGATCATTTGACTTATTTCTCTCTCTCCTGGCAGCTTCCTGATGGCAGGGACCATGTCCAGTTCTGCCATCACTGTACCCCTAGACTTGGCTTGCTGCTGAGGCTCTGGGTAAATACTGTGCAATGAATGAGTGATAGCAACAGTTATCACTGTTGACTATAAACAGTTCTCACTAGCCTGGCTATAAACAGGCTTCCTACTGCCTTAGGGAACCAAACTCCTTACAGGATATAGAAAAAAGTCTGGAGGGTAAAACCCGGCAAATATCAATATTGATTTTTCCCTGAGCCAAATGATTACAAGTGACTTTTATTTTCTTCCTTATATTTTCCTTTCTCACAATTTTTAAAAACAAGAAGCATGTAACTACCTTCCATTATCGGAAAGAGTAAATGATGTTGAAATACTACGATACCAATAGTCAAAACAATATGTCAACCTTGCTGATGAGTAGAAATCTTTAGAAGCATGACTGCCTATTCTTTAGGATTGATCCAGGCAAATAAAACAATCTTTTTTATTTGCTAGATGTAACCTCTGGTAATTGCAAGGATGATTTTTAGTAATATAAATCCCTGAAATTTTTTTTTTTTTTTTTTTTTTTTGCGGTACATGGGCCTCTCACTGTTGTGGCCTCTCCCGCTGCGGAGCTCAGGCTCCGGACACGCTGGCTCAGCGGCCATGGCTCATGGGCCCAGCTGCTCCGCGGCATGTGGGATATTCCCAGACCGAGGCACGAACCCGTGTCCCTTGTATCGGCAGGCGGACTCTCAACCACTTCGCCACCAGGGAAGCCTAGTGACGTATTTCTTTAGCTAAGTCCGAGGAGCAGTAAGCAGTCAATTATTTATATACAATGAATGCAACTCAATTTCTGTCTAGTTAATAACTGTCCTCATTAGTTCCCTTTTCCAAATGGCTTATTAATGTCAGTGGATCCTCATCTCAACCCTGTGCACCTCTGAGGATTCTTCTCAGTCTCTGTTTTAGGAGACCATAATAATGATCATTGTGACATTCACTGAGCACCACATGCCAGGCTCTTTATATGCACTTCTCACTTAATCCTCAGAATAACCCTGTGAGGTAAGAGGTTTACAGACAGGGAAAAGGAGCTCAGAGTGATTAAGTAATTTGGTTGAAGTCACTCAGCCACAAAGTAGCCTAATGAGATTCAAACCCAGCTCTGTCTATCTCCAAAGCCTGTGCTTTTAAAAATTACTACAGTTTTCTAATATCATAGTCCGGTTCAAAACAGAGATCTCTGTCTCTACTTTAGCCAGACAGGAAATAAAACGACCCCAAATCTATGCCTTGTTAGGATAAAGAAGAAACTACAGTTCTTCTTCTTCTTCTTTTTCCTCCCACTTTGCACACTGAACAGATGTTCTGTGTCCTTGAAGGGAGACCATATCATGGAGGAGAATCTCACGGGGAGGTTCATGGAGTTATCTTTAAATCTGTTGCGTTTACAATAAACATTCTCAGAAAACTAGGAATAAAGGGGGAAATTTCTCACTTGGTAAGAACATGTATAAAAACCCTACAGCTAACCTCCTACTTAACGGTGAAAGAGTAACTGCTTTCCCCTAAGGTCAGGAACAAGCGAATATAAGGATTTATACACTGCTCTTGTTCAGCAGAGTCCTGGAAGTCTTAACCAGGGAAATAAAGCAAGGAAAAGAAGATTAAAAGCATTCAGATCTCCTTTTCTGAAAGAAGAAATAAAATTGTTCTTATTTGCAGATGACATGATTGTTTATGTATAAAATCCCAAGAAATCTACAAAAGCCCTTATATAAGAAAGTGCAGTTAAGGTTGCAAGATCCCAAGAAGCATACAAAAATCAACTGTATTTCTATATACTGTCAATGAACATGTGGACACCAAAATTAAAAATATAATACCATTTACAATCACTCAAAAAAAAAAGAGAGACATACTTAAGTGTAAATCTAACAAAACATGTTCAGGACTCGTATGCTGAAAACTACAAAACACTCATGAGAGACACTGAATAAATGGAGAAATATACCATGTTCATGAATTGGAAGACAATGTAGGAGTATATCAATTATTCTCACATTGATATATAGGATAAAACACAATTCCAATCAAAATTACAGCATGATATTTTGTGTATACAGACAGGCTTACACTAAAATGTAAATGGAAAGGCAAAGCAACTAGAAGAGGTTAAAAAATTTCTTTAAAGAAAAGTGGGAGGAATCACACTACCTGATTTAAGACTTACATAGCGACAGTAATCAAGGCTATCTCATAATGGTAGATCCATTATGACAAATAGATCCATGAAACATAATAGGGAACTAAGAAGTAGCCCCCATAGAAAGTATGGCCAGATTATTTTTGACAAACTTGCAAAAGCAATTCAATGGAGAAAGGATAGTCTTTTCAACAAATGGTTCTGGAACAACTAAATATCCACATGCAAGAAAAATGAACTTTGACCTAAATCTCACATCATAAACGACAGTGAACCCAAAATGGTTCAAAGATTTAAAAATAAAACTATAAAACACTTAGAAGAAAACATAAGAGAAAATCCTCAGGGTCAGGGACGTTGTGGCCTGTTCTTAGACATGACACTAAAAGCATGATCTATAAAAGAAAAAATAACTACCTGGACTTCATCAAGAGTTAAAGCTTTTGCTCTGTGAAATACTCTGCTAAGAGAATGAGAAGACAAGCTACGGATGGGAGAAAATATTTGCAAACCATCTATCTGACAAGGGACTCATATCTAAAATACATAAAGAATTCTCAAAACTCAATGGTAAAAAACTAAACAATTCGATTAGAGACACTTAAAAGATATGAAGAGATATTTCACTGAAGAGGATATGCAGAAGGCAAACACATACATGAAAAGACATTTAACATCACTATCGATTTGGAAAATGCAAGTTAAGACTATGATGAGATACCACTACACACTTACTAAAACAGCTAAAATGAAAAACAGTGTTTATGCTAATTGCTGGTGAGGATGTGTCTCATACATTGCTGGTGGAAATGAAAAATGGTACAGCAACGCTGGATAAGACTGGCAGTTTCTTTACAAACCGAATATATATAAACACATATGTTAATCCATGCAATCATACTCCTGAGCATTTATCACAGAGAAATAAAAACTTATGCTCACACAAAAACCTGTACACAAATGTTTATAGTACATTTATTTGTAATAGCCCCAAATGGAAACAAAATGTCCTTCAAAAAGTGAATGGTTAGGGGCTTCCCTGGTGGCGCAGTGGTTGAGAGTCCGCCTGCCGATGCAGGGGACACGGGTTCGTGCCCCTATCCCGGAAGATCCCACATGCCGCGCAGCGGCTGGGCCCACGAGCCATGGCCGCGGAGCCTGTGTGTCCGGAGCCTGTGCTCCGCAACGGGAGAGGCCACAGCAGTGAGAGGCCCGCGTACAGCAAAAAAAAAAAAAAGTGAATGGTTAAACACAGGTGATACGTCCATACCGTGGACTATTACTCAGCAATAAAAGAACAAGCTAATAACCTAAATGGATGTCAAGGGCACTACACTGACTAAAAAAAAAAATCAATCACAAAGGTCATACATACATGATGAAAATTATAGAGACGGAGAACAGATTAGTGGTTTTCGGAGCGTGGGGACGATGGTGGGAGGAGGAATTGTGACTATAAAAGGAGCATCACAAGGGACATCTCTGATAATGGAATACTCCTATATCCTGAGGGCCACACCCAAATCCACACGTGGTAAAATGGCACAGGACTCCACACATGCTTTGTGCCATTCCCTCTACTATTTGTGCATCTATAATTATTTCAAAATAAAGTTAAAAAAAATCTGTTGAGTGAAGTCTGAGAGTGGTCTGCCTTTCACAGTCCTAAAGGGATTCCATTGCATTTCTCTTTCTGCTTCAATATTTTAATCCCTTTCAAAATGTTAAAAGGCTCAAAGCCACTGTTTTTATAATTCCTTACTTACAATTTCTTCCAACTTCCTTGGCTGTCAATGAGCTGGGACTGTGGACCAAGCCACAGCTAATTCAGAGAATGGAATGAAATGAAGTGAGAGAGCGCTGAGGCCATGCGCAGGGCTTACCCTGATTTACTACTTGGAGGTACGGGGGCGGGCGAGGGCTCTGAGGGGCCCATAGTCTACAGAAGCTCTGGAAAGGGCGAGAGGCCATTGCTCAAGCTGGGCCCTTCAGGTGGCCGTGGCTGCCAGACGCGGAGCAGGTGAAGGTCAAGCATCAGCTCTACGCCCACCTTCCAAACCGCGCCATCAGGGTGGGACACTGCACACACAGTCAGCAAAGGACACAGGGCCCATCGCACTTTGCACTGTGCTCATTCTTACCACATGTGCCAGGGAGACCCAGCACATGCCGGGATTGGTTCTTGGTGGCACACCTAGGAAGGCTGGGACTGTTAGCCAGAGGCTGTGCTTTACAAGAGACTGGAGTCCACAGAACAGTAAGGACTTTTGGTGGTGTGAGGGGTAGGGAGGATCGGGGACTGGCTAGGAAGAGGTCTTACCTCTAAAACAAGGTCTGAATTTTCATGCCTTCCAATCGTAGTGCTTTTATTCAGGACAAAATAGCCTTCTGCACTCTTTAGATAGGCTTTCATATTCTCTGCTTTCCCTATAAAAGGTTTTCAGAAAACAATTTTGTTAGAAAAATACAGTCCTCTAATTATTCAATGTCATATTTAGAATGAATGGAATACACCATAATGTCCACAGGAGAAGTCAGCAGAGGTAGGAGTGGATAGCTGGATTTAACAATGATCACAATGATAATTCTGCACATTTTTAAGACTGTCCTTTTAACAGTGATAGCCGGCATAGATGAGCTTGCTTCTGATCACAAGAGGACATCCTTTATGTAACTCAGAGCACAAACAAGCAATAGCAAAAAAAAAAAAACCCAAACAAATCTGAATTCCACTGATAACCGCTCTCCACCTCCCATTAAGCTTAGTTTGGGGTTAGTTATCTGACAGAATCAAATACTCAGTGTTACTAACCCACCACTTACTAGCTCTGTGACTCTGAGTGAGTTACTTATTCTCTCTCTATGCCTCTGTTTCCTCATCTGTAAAATGGGGCTAATGATACTCTGTATCCCAAAGAGTTTTGTGAGGATTAAATGTGAAGCATCTAGAATGGTGAATGCTACACTAAACACCCATTTGTCCTACTGTGATTGTGACTGTTATTAATCTTGGGCTTCTGAACTTTGACTCAAGAAACTCCAACTTCTACAGAGCTTCTTAAAGTGTGGAAGAGTCAGTCATCAAGGAAATGGGCATTAGAAGATACTTTCTTTTTAAGTCACCGCATTCCTTCATATATTTAGGTTGAAAAAAAAATGATTTCCAAAGACAAAATATCAAGATTATAGCTTGGCTGTACGGTCAAGACTCTGTACGTATCTTTTGCTGGCATTTTATTAGGAAAATGTCAAACACACAGAAAAGTTGAAAGAAGTGGATGGTGAACTTCTATAGAACAATCACCCAGATTCTACAATCAACATTTTGTTCTATTTGCTTTATCACATATCTACCCATCTATACATTTTATATTTTAATGCATTTCAAAGTAAACCCTATACATGTTTTTAAATTTTATTTATTTATTTTTGGCTGTGTTGGGTCTTCGTTTCTGTGCGAGGGCTTTCTCTAGTTGTGGCAAGCGGGGGCCACTCTTCATCACGGTGCACGGGCCTCTCACTATCGCGGCCTCTCATGTTGTGGAGCACAGGCTCCAGATGCGCAGGCTCAGTAGTTGTGGCTCACGGGCCTAGTTGCTCCGCGGCACATGGGATCTTCCCAGACCAGGGCTCGAACCCATGTCCCCTGTATTAGAAGGCAGATTCTCAACCACTGCGTCACCAGGGAAGCCCTATACATGTTTTTTATTTTTTTTATTTTTATTTATTTATTATTATTATTATTTTTTTTTTTTGCGGTACGCGGGCCTCTCACTGTTGTGGCCTATCCCATTGCGGAGCACAGGCTCCGGATGCACAGGCTCAGAGGCCATGGCTCACGGGCCCAGCCACTCCGCGGCATGTGGGATCCTCCCAGACCGGGGCACGAACCTGTGTCCCCTGCATTGGCAGGCGGACTCTCAACCACTGTGCCACCAGGGAAGCCCATATATACATGTGTTTTAAAACATAAAAATTTCAGTGACTTCAGCTGGTTCCAAGATGTTGATGATAATTCACATGATATTTGAAATCTGATCCATCTCAGTGCCATGTCAAAGATAGCCTCTTTTCTTTTTTTTCCTTTTTTTTTTTTTGGCTGTGTTGGGTCTCCGTTGCTGCATGTGGGCTTTCTCTAGTTGCGGCGAGCGGAGGCTACTCTTCCTCACAGTGCGCAGGCTTCTCATTGTGGTGGCTTCTCCTGTTGTGGAGCATGGGCTCTAGGTGTGCAGGCTTCAGTAATTGGAGCACGTGGGCTCAGTAGTTGCGGCACACGGGCCCTAGTTGTGGCTCGCAGGCTCTAGAGTGCAGGCTCAGTAGTTGTGGTGCACTGGCTTAGTTGCTCCGAGGCATGTGGGATCTTCCTGGACCAGGGCTCGAACCCGTGTCCCCTGCATTGGCAGGCGGATTCTTAACCGCTGAGCCACCAGGAAAGTCCCCAAAGTCTCTTTTCAACTGAAAGGTCACTGAAGTGTGAAGTTGTTAGACTGTGGATAAAAACAAAAATCATCTAGGTCTGACCGTAGAGGGTCTCCGGTCTGGCTCTGCTTTCCATCAACATCTCCATCATCATTCCATCACTGAATCCCTACTAAGTGCCAGGCACTGGGCTATCCTTTTACACACATGGCCTCTTTTCATCCTCAGAACCACCCTGCGAGGCAGGTGTCAGTATTGTCCCACTTTACAAATGAGGAAACTGAGACTCAGAGAAGTTAAGGTCACACAATAGTAAGTGTGTGACAACTCTGAGCCTTTGCATGTAACCACTGTATAAACCTCCATTGCTGCTGGTGGGGCAGAGTAGGGGTGGGGGAATTGCACTGTCTGCTGACACTTGGCACATGTAGTAAAAGAAAGTCCTTGAAACCAGCATTCTATCCTCTGAAAGGAAGACGAGACCCTACCTGGGGGTAAGAGAAATAAAAATAAGCAGGATAGTTTATATTTGTAAACTTTGAGGCCTGTGGATGTCCCACAAATATTGATGCTTTCAGATAATGAGAAATACATTTGATTAAGTTCGCTGTCATGTATACAGGGGAAAAGACATTTCCTCTTCCCAAAGAACCATGCTCTGCTGCCTTCAGTTATTAATCTTCAATTGCAGAGGACCATGTTAGCACGCAACACATTCAAGTCTAATTAAGCTAAAATGGAAACTTCCAAGAAATGTCTCTTCTGCAGGAAAACCACAGGAAACGCCACTAATCTAAAACTTAAACTTGGATCATGTGCATATTTGTTTTTTAGCTCTCACCCCAGATGTCCCCAAGGCTGGGGTCTTCTCTCTGCTCAGACGTCCCCCCTCGGGGCAACCACCTGACTGACCACTCTGGCTAAAGGCACCCTCAGTCATGTTATTCCCCTGCTAGTTTTCCCCTGCTGTGTTTCCTTCCTTGTACTTATCATTCTCTGACATGTTCTTGTTCCTTTCTTTAGTTATGCTTGCTGTTGGTTTCTCTTTCACTAACATATATGTTCCTGGAAAACCAGGACTGTGTTCATTTTGTTCAGAAGCGATTCTTCATGGGTATTTTGTGTTTGTACCCATCTTCAGAGCAAAGGCATTGAAAGATTTTGTCCTGCACTCACTTTCCGAGGCTGCTTGTATGGCAAACAGCCTGGGAGGATAGAGGTAATGTTTCTAATAAAGATAACGGCTCCTTCTGGGGCAAAAGTTGGGCAGGTTTGCTAGCAGCCCCTTTCAAAGATTGCAGTTTCCTGAGTTTGGAGTTCCTTACCTGGGACACAGACCCACTGTGCGCACAGCATCCACACTGGCTGCTCTGCACCACCCCGAGGGACTTTCAGGGCAACAGGAACCAATGTGCATATGCAGCTCTGGCTGCCTGTTATGTCGGCTGTGCTGTGAGTAATCAAGTTCTTTGTTTCTGGCCCAGGAGTCTCTTGTCTTCTGCTAGGAACTATAAGCTGGGCAGGCTAACTTACTAACTTTCAAACAGGGTCAAATGTCAGACCCTTTGCAGTTCCTGCCAGTTCTGTGCATTACCCCTTCTCCAGGGCAGGGGGCGGCGGGGGGGCAGAACCTGACACATAGTAGGTGCTTGGGAAACACTTGCTGAGTGAATGAAAATACAAAGGACACCTCAAAGCAAGTCAGTACAGCCAGCTGGCTAGGAAGCTTTGATAGTAACTACCTTTCATTTTTCCTGTCAGTATCTAGCTTAGATGACTCCTTGGAAAACCTAAATTCTATCTCTTTAGCTTTTGGATTGGACAATATTTCTCCACCTTCATTTTGCCCTGTGCATCACTTCCTTGCGTGAAAACACTGTCAAAGTAATTTGAATGTGTGGAGCTCTGTGAATTCGTTCTTACTCAGCGCCATGGAGCACCAGCCACAGGAAAGAGCAAAAGGGCTTCAGTCATCTGCGTTCCCCCGACCACTTTGGATGGCTCAGAATTGGGCTATAGGAGCAAACTTTCTTTTGAGGTTTACAGTGGCCTCAAAGTTCCTTAAAGAAGGGGAGTTCAGGTAAGGGGCGGGTGTGTGTGTGTGTGTGTCTCTGACCATTGGGTGGGTGTTGTCCATAAATCAGGGGAAACGGGTTCCTCTCTTAATCCCAGCTATACTCACAGGACATCCAAGAGCTAGTGCCCAGGAGAGGCTTAAAGCTCCCGTGCCGCCTCCCTTGGGGGGCGAGGTAGGGGCTGCATTTAGGAAGGAACGGCTGGTGTTGGGGCACCTTTTCTGGGGTGCTCCTGGCGACCCGAGCCTGGATCAGAGAGTTCGGACTCGGCTGGCGCCGGGTCCCCTGCCTACCCCAACGCCCTTGACCTCGCAGGGCTGGCCTCCTCCGGCCCAGGTTTCCGCCCGCCGCCTCCTCGCGCGCCGCTCTCACCTGGCCAGAGGAAGAAGCCCACGCCTCGTCCTCCGCCGAGAGCCCTGACCTCCGCTCTGCCGCCCTCCCGCGGAGTCTCCAGGCGAAGGCCCGCAGCCCGCGCGCCCGCCCGGCCTTTTTACAAACGTCGCCACGGCAACGCCATTCTGACGGCCGAGCTGGGGAGGGGCGTGGCGTGCGCGGTGCCCGAGGATGAGGGGGAGGTGCGCTGGCAGCACCCGGCCAATTACAGCCCGCTGCAGCGCTGCGAGCCCTCTCCGACCTGCCCCCTAGAGGTCCCCAGCCCCGTTTCAAGGATGGAGAAACAGGCTCAGTGTTCACAGAAGTAGCTCCAAGTCTTACAGCGGGGAAGGAGCAGACTCGAGAATCCTCCCTACTGACCTTAGCTCTAGGCTCGGTGCGTTGAGGAGGGGGTGGTCAGGCGTGGGAGGGTAATGGAGCTGAACCACGAGAAGCTTGGAGGTTAGTACCCCCCGTCCCACCCGAATCTCTAGTTCTCTCTGTTGTGGAGGAGAAAACAGAGTAAGCTGGGGGGACCATCACTTCTGGGGGTGGGGGTGGAGATGGGAGATGGATGGGGTGGAAGGAACACTTCTGAAAGAATGGAAGATTCTCCCCCGTGCTAGGGAAAGGGTATTAACAAGCCCACAGCCTTACTGTTCCTGTCCTTCCCTGTCAAAACTCGCGTTTATTCATTCATGTGTTCTTTACTTCTACAAACATCACCTGAGTCCCTATAAGGTCAGACGGTGGCCCCAGTGTTGACCTGGATCAGATCCTTAAGAAACCCCCCCGCACTCCCCATGGGCACGGGGCTGGGGGATGGAGCGTGTGGAGAAGACATGCAAATGCCAACTATCTCCCCTCACCCCATGTCACCTTTTTCAAATCAGCCCCTTCTGTCTGGGAGCAGAACAGACCTGCTGACTACCTACAGAATGCCTCATTTCCCTGGCAGGAAATGACGGACAAGGTGCCCCAAGACAAACTCAAAATATTCATCTGAGAAAGATGAAAGATGGCAGACTCCACTCTAGTCAATTAGAAGAAGATATAAGAGAGAAAAATCATGGAAATCGATATGGGATGGAATATATGGTAAAGATGCTCCCACATGCCTAGAGGCTCTTAGAAATGCACATTCCCTGGCACAGACCTCAGAGATTCTGATTAGGCAGCTCTGGAGCATGGTCCAGGAATGAATGTGTTGCATTCTTTCAAATTCCTTGTGCATTTGTTAAAAGCTTGGCAAAACCTCAGGACTTTTTCAACCCTGCAGTTGAATCGCAGAGCCCTCCCAGCACTTGTCCCTAGAAATCTCTTCCAGGCCCTCAGTCAGCCTGGAAGGTTCTGCCTGGGTTAGTTCCATTCGACCAGAAAGACCTTAGGAATGTATGAGGAGTGACCACAGAGGCCGGGGCCCTGAGTGGTAACTTCAGAGGAACAGAGAGGGTCAGGCTCAACTCTCCAGGCACATTTCTGCCTCAGGGCCTTTGCAGTTACTGTTTCTTCTCCCTACCAGGCACTTCCCCCAGGGATCTCCTTCAGCTCCTTCAGATTTTTACTCAAATGTCACCCTATTTAAAAGGGTCTTGGAATTCCCTGGCGGTCCAATGTTTAGGACTCGGTGCTTTCACTGCCCGGTTCGATCCCTGGTCGATCCTGCAAGCCCCATGATGCCACCCAAAAAAACAAAACAAAACAAAAGACACCCCCCAAAAAAAACATGAATAACAAAACAAACACCTCACTCTATTGCTCTTCCCTTCATCTTACCACTCCTCTAACATGCTATTTATTTAGTTTCCTTCTCTTATTTGTTGTCAGTCTCCCCACTCCCAACTCCCCCCTGCCCCCCAACTTAAGCTCCATGAGGGCAGGGTTTTTTTTTTCTCTTTTGTTCACTGCTGTATCACCAGTACATAGAACAGTGCCTGAATGAACGAATGAGTGAATGAACAGGGGCAGCCCTTGCCACCCGCCCACAGCCTTGCCTCCTACTCTTGAGCTGCTGAGCTGAACTGTCCTTACCCCAGGACCTAGGCTTCTGTAGCCTTGGCCCTCGCCAGCCCCATGCCCATCTCCATGCTTGTCTTCAGTGTCATCAACATGAGCACAGAATGCAACCCTGCTCATTGCCAGCCAGACCCTACAGAGCCCATCCAGGCCAGCCTGGAGCCGGTGCCGCCCTTGGCCCCCCGATAGGCTTGGGAGAGCCTATGTTGCCATTAGTCCATCTCTCGATGAGGAAATACTAAACGGAGAACAAAGCTGACATTCAGGCTCACTGGAGCAGAAATTGCCAAATCTTGATTGGACCCTGCCGCTCCCCACAGGATGCCACAGTCATCTCAAAGGGTGTGTGAAAGTCTTAAAACCCAGTTCCATGTCATCCACTTAAATTTCAAAAACAGAAACTAAAATACCCCAATAACTCATGGCTTTATCATAGCATGTCCTGGGCTGAGTGAGAGTTGTACTTTGCGATGATGGGGTGTTCAAAATACTGCACCTGGGGAATTCCCTGGCGGTCCACTGGTTCGGACTTGGTGCTTTCACTGCCCTGGCCCGGGTTCAATCCCTGGTGGGGAAATTAAGATCGCGCAAGCCACAAGGCATGGCCAAAAAAAAAAAGATTTCTAGCTTATATGGGCTCCTTGGTGATGCCTGTAATCAATCAATCTTCTTGAGCTCTGGGTGGCTACCAAGGCTGTACTGTATCTCCATCAACATCAGGATGCTGGTGTCTGAAAGGCCTGGGTCCAGGTCCCAGCTTTGTCATTCCCAGCTGTCCTCCTAATACTGGAGCGAGTGATGTTAACTCCGGGCTTTCCACCCGCAGGGCTCTGTCCCAGTCCTTCCTGTGGATCATCTCATTTAATCCTCAGCATAACCTGGGGCAGTAGGTGTGTGTGAAACACCTGGACCTCGGAGCTCTGCAGAGAAGCGCCCAAAAGTGTTGTGACGGG
The DNA here is from genome assembly GCF_964165515.1 of Mesoplodon bidens. NCBI lineage: Eukaryota > Metazoa > Chordata > Mammalia > Artiodactyla > Ziphiidae > Mesoplodon > Mesoplodon bidens. The sequence goes on from NW_027672497.1 coordinate 171,282, forward strand.
TGTTATTTCTATCACGTCACTCCCACTGGAACAGGAAAATAGGGCTCAAGAGCCATGGAGGTGTGTGACCAAGGTGACACAGCCAGAACAGGATTTGAATCTAGATGACTGTGATGGGACGGTATTTTCCCCGGGGACCACAGGTGACAGGTGTCACAGCCACGAGACACCCATGCTCACCACCTGCTTTCCCTCAGCCCTGAACAATCTGGGCTTCTGGCTGTCCTGAAGTTTGGGCAGTGCCTGCAGCAAGAGGGGGAGGGAGCTGAGGCCAGGAGGGGGTAGCTGGGGCTTGCCAGGGACCTCTCCTGCCACCCACTGGGCTTCTTTCCTGCAGGACCTCTGCCCCATAAAATCTCATTGGGCCGCAGTTACCTTCCCTGGGCTGTCCTTGACCGGGAGAGCCCATCCACTGTGCCCCCTCCCCAGATCTGCTTGTTGTCCCCTGCATTCCAACAAGAAATGAATGCTGGCCTCCTGCCTGGAACAGGTAGGGAGCTTGCCCAGCCTTTAAGGGGTAAGAGAGAGCCAGGGAAAGAGCTGGAACAGGAGAAAGGGAGTGTAAAAGAGAGAGAGAGCGCTCGAAGATCAGGAAGTAGCTAAGCTGTTGAGTAGGTGTCAGATGGGAGAGCAAAGGGCCACTGGAGGCTCCACAGTCCATTACTAACCTGACGCTATGGGCTAAGGAAATGCAGGTTTTTATACACACACACACACACACACACACACAGGTTCACAAAAATAAATTCAAACCACAAAATCACAGCTGGTCACTGAGGCCTTCTGCGGCCGTGCTCACCCCTTTCCCCTGTCAGAAAATGAGAAGTCACCCAGGTGTTTTCTCAGATACAGACAAGGCTGGTTGGGACATTCATCTCTTGCAAATCATAGATCTGCCAGGGGGCTTCCCTGGTGGCGCAGTGGTTGGGAGTCTGCCTGCCAATGCAGGGAACGTGGGTTCGAGCCCTTGTCTGGGAGGATCCCACATGCCGCGGAGCAACTACGCCCGTGAGCCACAACTACTGAGCCTGTGCGTCTGGAGCTTGTGCTCTGCAACAAGAGTCCGCGATAGTGAGAGGCCTGTGCACCGCGATGAACAGTGACCACTGCTTGCCACAACTGGAGAAAGGCCTCGCACAGAAACGAAGACCCAACACAGCCAAAAATAAATTAATTAATTAATTAAAAAAAATTAAAACAAAAACAAAAAACCACTGTCTCTAAAAAAAAAAAAAAAAAAAAAAAAACCAGAAAAAAAGCTTTGCCAGGGAGGTCAGTCTGTATGTTCTGTTTGAAAACTGCAGATGAAGGGTGCTGATCCCACCTCTGATCGGCCTGGTTTCGTTTGTTTGTTTGTTTTATTCTGTCTGTACCTCACTTCTCTCACCTGTAAAATGGAGGTAATAACAGCATTGACTGTAAAGACAAAATGGGTTAAATGTGTGAAGTAGTAAACTGTGCCCGGTACCACAGACTCCTTCTGTGAATGTCCGCGTTGCTGTCTGTCTGTTTGCTTGTTTTTGTTGCTTTCTTGATGATGTGGGAGGACAGCACCATCTCAACCCGATCACAGCCATCCTGGGGAGAGCTTTGATTTGCATCGTCTCAGTCCCAACCCAGAGCAAACTTGACCTCAGAACACTCGCATATCATCTTGCTTGTTGCCCAGGGACATTTCTGGGTGTGGGTGTCAGAGGCAGGCTGAGCTCCCCTGATCGCTGCTAGAGGGATTCTGAGAATCCAGCTGGTCTCTGTGGCGTGGCATGTGCAAGACAACTCCATATATTCGACTTCCAGGCATCCAGGCAAATCAACCTCCACTACTTTTTTTGGGGGGATTAACAATGAACCACTATGAATGAGGTTAACCAAACTAGCTAATATTTACTGAGGCTTGTTAGGTACCAGCCGCTATGCCATGCACTGTTTTATTTAATTCTTGGCCCAACCCATTTCACAGAAGCGGGCTCAGAAAAGTCAAGTAACTTGCCCAGTTACAAATCTTGTAAGTGATAGGTCCAAGATTCGAACCCTAGCTGTTGGACTCCAGCATATTTTCTTTTTTGTAAAGTTTTGTTTTCAAAACATAATATACATCTCGAAAAGAGCACAACTGATAAGTGTACACTTGAAGAATTTTCACAAAGTGTATGCACCCACCCTAACCAGAACCCAGAACAAGAAGCAGAACATCACCACCCACCCCCGCCCCTCCGAGAAGACTCCCTGTGCTCATTCTTGTTACCCCCTCCCGCTTGTCTGACTTCCAATCATAGATTAATTCTGCTTGGTTTTGAACTTCATGGAAATGGAATCTTACAGATTCCATTTGCTGCCTGGTTTCTTTCACTCAACTATGTGAGGTTCGACCACGTTGTCTGATGTAGCTGTGGTTCATTCATTCTCACTGCTGCATTGCATTACACTCTGTTATCTATTCCTGCAGAACAAATTACGGCAAACTTAACGGATCCCAAAAACACACACTTATGTCACAGTTTCTGTGGGTCACGAATCCGGGCACTGCTTAGCTGGGTTCTCTGCTCAGGGTCTCTCCCAGGCTGCAATGAGGGAGGTGGCCAGGGCTGGGGTCTCATCTGAGGCTCAGCTGGGGAAGGATCCTCTTTCCAGTTCATGTGGTGGTTGGCAGGATACAGTTCCCTGAGGGTTGTTAGTCTGAGGGCCTCACCGCCTTGCTGGCTGTTAGCCAGAGATCTTGCACTGTTTCTTGCCATGTGGGCCTCTCCATAAGGTGGCTTGCTTCATCAAAGCCAGGGAGAGTCCATAGAGAGAGTCTCCAGGCAAGATGGAAGTTACAATCTTCTGTAACATAATCACAGAAATGACATGCCCATCACCTTTGCAGCATCTACTGATTAGAAATAAGGTACAGTCCTGCCTACTCTCAAGGGGAGGGGACACAGAGGTGTGAACACCAGGGATATTTGGGGGCCGTTGTGTATGCCTTTTGGTATGCACATGTGCACATATCTCTTGGGTATATATCTAGGAGTAGAATTTCTGGGTCACACATACATCCGGCTTTATGAGATTCTGCCAAACATTTTTCCAAAGTGCAGGCACCCTCTACACTCCCTCAGCAGGCTATGAGCTTCCCAGTTAGAGCACATGCTTTCAATACACTCCTCCCCTCTCTCCTTACAGAAGGGGTGTTTGAGCTGGGGCTCTTTGGGACGACAGGTCCTAATTCTGGCCCCATGTCAGAATCACTGAATTCCCGGGCCGCTTCGCCAGACATTCTGATCATTTGAGGGCTCAGATACAAACTGGAAGGTCCACTCCATGAGGCGAGGATCCCTGTATCCTTGGTGCCCGGAGCAGTACCTGGCAGCAGTTCCTGGCAGGTACCAGGTAGCTGGCACGCAATGAATGTTTTTTTGATTAAGTGAATGAGTTTAGGAAATATTGTTCAAGAGATGGGCCCCAGGGCGGGTATAAGCTGCTTAAACGGGAAGGAAACTTTGTTGTGTCTGAGGCTGTGTGTATTTTTCTGGGAAGAGGGCTCAGAGCCTCAACCAGGTATGTCCCCAACAAAGGTTAAAGACCGCTGTGATTGGATACTCTCCGGCTTAGGTATTTTATCACATGAAGAAAGACTTGGTCCCAGGGTAGGTGGCATGGGAACTGTGGACAAGGTCCCATGGTCCTTAGAAGTAAAAAGCGAGACAGTGCTTCCCTGGGGTGGCTCATAAACTGACACCTTGCTTGTTTTGTCCTTTGACCCATGGTAGTTCTTTTGGTACATCTAGCCACTGCCTGGCCTCCTGGGACCCTCCCTGTGTCTGTCTGTTGAACAGAAAATTCCAGGAGGCCTCGGTGCCCTGAGTTTCCATCAGGGGCAAGCCAACATGAGCCCTAGCTTTTGAAAAACCCCTTTCAATTCATAGAAAGCCTCCCAGTTTATCTGGTTTGAAATGACCTCATCCTTTGTCACCTTCTCTCTTGTTTTCTGGAGGTTTCTCAGCGTCTTGCTGCTGTCCGTATTCTTTTCTCATGTGAACAGTGCACCTATTTTGGGCATTTTGTCGTTGTTGTTTTGGGTCATTCCCGTCACACAATTTTTATATTCCTTTCCAGTCAGATCAACCTCATGCCTCTCTAGACATTTCTTCTCAGGTTTCCTCTGAATCATTTCGTTTGGTCTAAATATGTCCAGTGTTTCCTCCTTCCTCACTGCACTCCACATAGACCCTCTCTTTTCCCCGGAACAACTGTTCTTTTCTTTCGAATCCCTGACCCAAATTCTCATCTTTCACCATGTTTTCTGACTTCTCCTAAGAACTGATTGTTTTTTGAAACTTAAGCCTCAAATATCATCCCTTCTAATCTGGGTCTGAATTTGGATCACGGTCAAGAAGCAGGGGAGACAGGAACGTGGATGGGTAATTAGGATCCTCAGCAGAAGGGCTGAGTGTTCATCGGTGGGGGGGTCAGAGGGGCCTGGGGATGGAGGGAGAGGTATCTTCTTCTGCCTCGGGTAGGGCTTAGGGTGGGGTTGTCAGGAAAAGCGCTAAGAAAAAAGGACCCATTTGACTTGAGTTCTGAAGGATGAGTAGGATTTCCGGAGGCAGAGCAGGGAGAGAAGAGGATGGTCCAAGGCAGGAGCAGTGGGAATGGAGGCCAGAACATGAGTCATCAGAGAAGCTAGGGACAAGAGTACAGAAGGAGAGGGGGGGCCAGGTGCTGAGACCGCAGACTGAAGGTCCATGGTCAGCCCTCAGATATGTTTGTCTGGCTTTCCCAGCGTGTTAAAAGACTTTTAATTAATTGCTGAAGGGAGAGGCCTCTTTCTGTGGAGTGACAGAGAAACCTATTCAAATTGTCCTCAGCATGAATGCAAATTCACTGGTTACCAAAAATGAAAAGTCTAGAGGGAACCTCTGGGTTCAGGCTCAGATGATATCATGAGGCCTTGACCTCTCTCCAGCTCTCAGGGATTCTTTGAACCATGTGGATCCAACCTTAGACAGAATCTCTCTATAATGGTCACAAAAAGGCAGCCGAAGCTCCAGCCCTTACATCTTCTCAGCTTTGAATTCCATAGGGAAGGATAAGAATCTTTTTCTTAAGCTTCCCCCAATGGCCTCACTGCTTCTCATTTTCTCTGGGTGGGTCAAAAGCCCATTCCTGAGCCAATTATTGTGGCCCAGGAGACTGCTCTGATTGGCTGAGCTTGAGCCACATGCCCAGCCCTGCAGCCAGAGGTGGAATCAACACCATCTCTGAGAAACTGGACTGAGACTAGGAGAAAGGTGTTGTCCCCAAAGGGGGATCATAACACCATAATATTTTAGAAGAGAGGTCAATTGCTATTAGGTGACAAAAACCAGATGTCTACCACAGTAGCCAACATGTACAGATCATTGACATCTGGATTTATGCCTTTTTTTGGGAAAATGGGAATATCTGGCAATACCTGGACTCTCTTCTTGTATATAGATCAACAATCTGCTGGGGCTGAGAAGAGGCTCCCTCTTTAGATACAGCCTATGTTCTGCCTGCCCAATGCACTGATCATATTTCCTCTCGGGCTCCTGGAAGCACTTGAATTTTTATTGCCAGCATAATTTGATTCTGTAAAGAAATCTGTTTTTCCCACCAGAATGGAAGAGCCAAATGTACAGGGGTCAAATAGCTCTCCTGTGCTCCCACAAACTCCTGAGGACAAATGCCTGGCCATTTTTGATAGTCTCATTCCTTGCTCATTTTAAAAGCCTTCTTTAAACAAATATTGAACACATAGTGATTTTAGAATCTGTTATCTGATAATTCTAACATCTGAAATCTTTGGGTGGGAGTGGCAGTGGGGTGGTGTCTCAATGTCTTGTTTGTTGTGTCTGCTTACTCTGGCTCATACTGACTTATTGCTTGGATGTTTAGTAATTTGACTGTGATCTCATTCTTCATTGAACTTAATCTGTGGGAATCCTGAGGGGTCTGATTCCTGGCTGCTTTGCTCTCGGAAGTCTTTTTTGTTTGTTTCAGCTGGATGCCAGGGATGCTAATAACCTCTGAACACTGACATTTATTTCCTCAACTTGGGAGTTTTCCCACTGAATACATGGAGTATAAACTTGAGCCCCAGACCCACGTGGTTACAAACCTTCAGGGTGATCATCATCATCATCAGTATTGTGGCCATTATTAGTTTTCCCCTCCAGAGCCACATTGAAAACTACAGGTTTTCATAGGCTCCCCTTTCTGAAAGTCCAGAAAAAAAAAGTTTTTAAGCCCTCCTCTTGCCAGGGTGTGGAGCATCTTTGAGGGTGCCAGCTTAATACAGGCATCTTAGACTTGGTGAGCTCATTTTTCAAGGCCCAAGGCTTAATCTCCCTTTTCCTGCACTTACTAAAGGCAAATGGCTTCCTCATTTGCTTATGCTTTGGTTGTAGCTCACTCTGTTTGTGTGTGTGTCTGTATGTTCCTTTGAGATTGCCTACATAAAAATTGTTTTTTATTCTGGGATTTTGGAAACACACACAAAACTAGAGAAGCCTGCGATTAACTCCATGTATTCATCATCCAGCTTCAACATTTTCCCAGTGTTCTCTCATTCTTTTTTCTTCCTTTTTGAGTTTTTTTCTAGGTTAATTTAAAGCAAGTTGTGTCATTTCACCCATAAAGACATCCTAACTGAAAGGACTTTTTTTCCTTTACATTATCCCCGCCTTGACATGATCACAGCTAAAAATACTTATTATCATTCCTGAATATCATCTATTATTCAGTCCATGCTCACATTTCCTTGATTCTCTCAGAGATATCTTTTTTACTGTTGGTTTGTTAGAATCAGGATCCAGACAATGTCCACACATTACACTTGGTTGTTATGTCTCTGAAATGTCTTTAATTCTGTAACAGCAACACCCCGCCCCTGACCTTTTTTATCCCCCAGCCACTGATTTGTTGTAGAAACTGGGTCTTTTGTCCTGTAGAACATTCACATACTGGATTTGGCTGATCACTTCTTCTTGGTTTCAGTTAACTTGTTCCTCTTTTCCCCATGTTTCCTGTAAACAAATAGTTAGATCTAGAGGTCTGAGGAGATCAAAGTCTTTTTGTTGTCCAGTCGCCTTCACAGGCGGTACTGTGTGATCCATCCTGCATCACACAGTGAGCACATAATATCTGGTCATCCTGTTTTTAACGATATTGAGATTGAATGGTAAGTCCAGTGCTAACAGACTGAGCCATCCATTATAAAGTCCCCAACGGCATTTTTTCCCCAAATAATTAACATTTTTAATTTTTAATTATGGTAAAATATACATAACATAACATTTACCATCTTAACCATTTGAAAGTATACAGTTCGGTCTTCCCTGGTGGCGCAGTGGTTGAGAGTCCACCTGCCGATGCAGGGGACCCGGGTTCATGCCCCGGTCCGGGAAGATGCCACATACCACAGAGCGGCTGGGCCCGTGAGCCATGGCCGCTGAGCCTGCGCGTCCGGAGCCTGTGCTCCGCAGCGGGAGAGGCCACAACAGTGAGAGGCCTGCGTACCGCAAAAACAAACAAACAAACAAACAAAACACACAAGTGCAAGGAGGAAGCCAGAATCTTGACAATACCTGGGCCCAAGGAAATCTTGGAAGACAGTGAGTTAAATAGAATAGTGAGGATAATGACGATGGTAGGAGAGCGTGTATGCTTTGTGGTCCTATGTACTAAGGGTTTTGTATACAAGCTCCCATTGGGAAGGCTACGAGCTAGGTGCCATTTTTATTCTCATCTTAAAGAAGAGGGATGTGAGCTAATTAAGCAGAGGGAAGGTTAGGGGGTTTTCCTGGCTGAGACCACAAGACAAAGCGGTGGTCATGCCCCCTAGACAGGACTTCATTGGCTGGAGATTTGATTGGCAGGAGAGCTGAGCGGCTTCTCCTGCCAGCAGCAGCCTGTGCCCTTCAGCCTTTCTTACACTTCAAGCCCTAAGAAAGGGCTTGCGTGCTTCCCAAGTGGCAACTTCTGTGCATTTAAAAATTTCCTCTTGAAAATCCCAGCCTTAGCCCATTCACAAAAGGTATCTGGGTCCTTTCTTGGCCGTGGCCCTAGTCGTATTCACCAAAGAGAAGAGCGTGTCCCATAAGAGCTGGCGGCTTTGGGAGGACCGGGGAAGGCGTCAGCTGGCAGGAAGCTCCCTGAAAGAAATAGAGGAATCCCCACCCATCCATGAGCTGCCTATTCTTCCCCCTTAGAAACGGGGCTTGCGATGTGTCAGGAACTGCAGGCATTTTGCCATTTAACCCTCACACTGCCCCACGGAGGAGGCCCCTTGCTAACAGTTTTGGTTGCTTTTGTAGAGGAACCTGCGATACAGAGGTCAAGCCACTTACTCAGGGTCATTCGGGGCAGCGGTGGGGCTTGACCCCTATTTGTTTGACTCCAAATCTGGCCTCTGAACTCTGAGAGACACTGCCGGCTTCTCGAGTGATGTGGGATGTGGATTCGAGTGAGCACGGCCTGGGCCGCGGTTCCCGTCCCTCTGCCACATGGACAGAGCCACAGGCCCAGTTCGCTGTGAAGGCCCAGCATCTTATACCAAGTCTCATTCTCACAGCCAGAGATATTAATGTGGAAATAGGACTTTTGATTCTTGAAAGGTCTGCTTGGTGAAGAGATGGTCAAACATTAAAACTACAAACTCCATTTTTGGGGGGGGGCAATTCTGAAGCATAAGATGTGTAATTTCATCTCAGTGCTTCAACCGTGCAACCTCTGTGAACGGGTGAAGAGTTTCAAAGTTTTATACAGGAGGCTAAAAAACTAAGGCTCCTTGTGAAAATACTAAGTGTAAAACTTAGAAAAGAGGAATTCTACTTTCTGTTAATTTCTGCTTAAAGACAACGAAGATATACTCCCTGGAAGGAACGGATACCAAGACAGATGTACACAAGTGCCCTTTAGGATCCAGCAAAACTTAAAATGTATTATTGTTTTCTTCCTGACAAACAGGGATTTCTGACAACATATTAACAACAAGCCTGAAATGCAAACCTGAGTCCTGGAGTGAAACCCCCAGGAGCAATGGTGCGAGGTATCCAAGGGGGCCACCCTGGTAAGGGAGACACAGAAGGAAGGGGTGTGGAAAAGTGAACCTGGGCGGGGGAGGGCAGCAGGTGGGGAGGAAATCCTGTTTCTGCCACTTAGTAGCCAGGGAACGGTACCCTCTGTCAAATCAGCTTTCCCCTCTCTCTAAGGGGCCGACACTTGCCAGAATCCCTTGCGGGTTGATGGGAGAGATGAAGCATGTGTGGTGTGGAGCAGGTGCCTGCCCCTTGGTAAGTCTTTCCCCCAGTTGTGAATTCCACGAATTTGAAAGCTACTAGCTGTAGCTCTTCTGGGGACCCTGACACAGGTTCAACTTGGCCATTTCAGACCCTTCTCGGCTGAGGGATGTCCAGCGCCAAACAGGCTGGCACGTCCCTTGCGTTGTGTGTGAATGAGGCAGCCCAGGAATAAAGCATGTGAAACCTCATTATGTAAATCCTCAGGTTTTCAGTACATGACAATGGCTTTTTTTTGGGCCCTTCTCTGTCCCATTCTGTGGTCTGGTGTCTCTGCTTTGGGACCTAGTCTGCCAAGCCCTGGGGGCGGGGGTGGGCACTTCGGGGAGGGGTAAGCTCTCCAGAGGGCACATCAAAGGGAAAGTCACAACTCTGTCACTGGCCCAGCTCTCCCTGGCATTGCTTGGTGTGAAAGGAAACTGTCCTCTGCCTGAGGCAGCCCCATGTCACACAGAGATTAAGGCCTGTGATGTTTAATTCACAGCAGTGAGCACTGGAAACACCGCACCCAGGCTCCCTCAGAGCAGGACAGCCACTTTTCATTTCTGGGGCTCTAAGCCAGAAAGCCTGCTGTCTGGAAACTTATTGCCTGGAAGGTTCGCAGGATGGAGGGCAGGCTTCTGCAAGGAACTATCTGACCATCACCTCCTGGTTGAGGAGAAGGGCACCCTTCTATGACCTTGGCCTCCTTAGAGCTCATGCAGGCAACAAACACACACATACAAATACACACACATGCCAACCCACAGCACATACTCACATGTACACACATACATGCAAGGATGCGTGTACAAATACACAGCCCCAAGTCAGAAAGACTGGAGTACTATTCTGGCTACTCAGAAGAGCAAACCCAAATCTTTATTCTCAGAGAGCTTCTTCCTCGGTGTATCCCTGGCACCTGGCAGAGCAATGAAAATCAGAATCGCTGCCTTTAAAAACACTCGGGCTGTTCACTCAACTGATTGTGGTCATCATTGCAGGAGGCAGGGAAGTCAGATCATGATGCTGGACACCCTTAAGCTCAGTACAGTGCTGTGTGTCAATTATGTCTCAATACAACTGGTAGAAAAAAGAGTTATCTGGATAGAAAGAACAAGATAAAATACACGAATTATCAAAAGTTAAAAAAATACAGACGAGCTAGACTATGAGTCTCAGAAAGCACTGTTCACAACAGCCAGGACATGGAAGCAGCCTAAATGTTGATGGAGGAGTGGATAAAGAAGATGTGGTACAAATATACAGTGGAATACTACTCAGCCGTAAAAAAGAATGAAGTAATGCCATTTGCAGCAACATGGATGGACCCAGAGACTATCATACTATGTGAAGTAAGTCAGACAAAGACAAGTATCATATGATATCACTTATATGTGCAATCTAAAAAACATGATACAAATGTGCTTATTTATAAAACAGAAACAGACTCACAGGCTTTGAAAAGAAAGTTATGGTTACCAAAGTGGAAATGTGGTGGGGAGGGATAAATTAGAGGAGTTTGGGATTAACATATACACACTATTATATATAAAATATGTAATCAACAAGGACCTACTATATAGCACAGGGAACTCTACTCAATATTCTGTAATAACTTATATGGGAAAAGAATCTGAAAAAGAATAGATATATGTGTATGTATAACTGAATCACTTTGCTGTACACCTGAAACTAACACAACACTGTAAATCAACTATACTCCAATATAAAATAAAAATTAACTTAAAAAAAAAAGAAAGTTTAAAAACATAGAGGCGGGGCTTCCCTGGTGGCGCAGTGGTTGAGAATCTGCCTGCTAATGCAGGGGACACGGGTTCGAGCCCTGGTCTGGGAGGATCCCACATGCCGTGGAGCAACTAAGCCCATGAGCCACAGCTACTGAGCCTGCGCATCTGGAGCCTGTGCTCTGCAACAAGAGAGGCCGCGATAGTGAGAGGCCCACACACTGCGATGAAGAGTGGCCCCCGCTTGCCACAACTAGAGAAAGCCCTTGCACAGAAATGAAGACCCAACACAGCCCAAAATAAATAAATAAATAAATTAAAAAAAAAAAAAAAACATAGAGGCAAGCTAGACTATGAGTCTCAGAGAGGTTAAGCTGACACATATATATGGAATCTAAAAAAAAAAATGTTCTGATGAACCTAGGGGCATGCCAGGAATAAAGACACAGATGTAGAGAATGGACTTGAGGACATGGGGAGGGGGAAGGGTAAGCTGGGACGAAGTGAGAGAGTGGCATGGACATATATACACTACCAAATGTAAAACAGATAGCTAGTGGGAAGCAGCCGCATGGAACAGGGAGATCAGCTCAATGCTTTGCGACCATCTAGAAGGGTGGGATAAGGAGGGTGGGAGGGAGACACAAGAGGGAGGGATGTGAGGATATACGTATGCATATAGCTGATTCACTTTGTTATACAGCAGAAACGAACACCACACTGTAAAGCAATTATACTCCAATAAAGATGTTAAAAAAAAAAAAAGCTGCCTGAAGTCACACAGTAAGTGGCAGAACAAGAGTCTAAACCTATGTCTGCCTAACGCTAAAGCTATTCTGCCACCTTCCTTTGCAATGAGCGAAGGCATTCTGTGCTGCCTGGATCCCACTGGGACCTCAGTTGGCTGTTTCTAAAGGGAGCTGAGGGGCAGCCTCAGAGGCTCTGCTCCGAGCAGGGACCTCTCACCTTCTGCTGCCTGATCGCCCTGGTGACCCTCTTCTCCTGGTGCAGCCGCTCTTCCATGTGCGCCAGGGCCTCCTTCAGCAGCGCCTTTTCTTCGGCCTCTTTGGAGATGTCGTCCTTCAGCTTTGCCACCTGTGACTGGTACATCTGAACCGACACTTTGCTCTGCCTGAGCACACGGGAGAGACAAAGTCTCTTTTCTCCTCAGCTTTCTCACTCACCACCAATGCTCCCGACCTGGGAGATCCTCAGAACACTTCCATATATGCCTGGCTTCGCGGTTTCCTTACAAGTGGGGGGAAGGCTGAAGATGTGGGGACTAGAGGGCAGAATAAATAGCCCATTGGCTGTGGACGTGCAGCATGAAGGGGGCAACGGTTATGCTACCAGCCCCTCCCAATTTCCCAGAGAGGGTGGGGGAACGGATACCACTGAAAATAGGATGGAATTATGAAAAGCACACACATGGTGAAACACCAGACACATTTATAAAAGGTGCACCTTATTCCTTAACAGTAGGGTACTTTAACTGCTGCTTTCTTGCCCAGAGACTTGGGTCCATCAGGCCCTGAGTCACCATCCCGCCTCCCCCCTCCACACCCAGGCCTCTGTCCTCTTGTCCTGGTCCCTATGGGTCTGCAGCTGCACCGAGGTTTAGCCGGGAGAATGGAGGCCTTGGCCTTTTGCCGGAGACATGGGCCATACTTGAGCTGTTCAATGTCCTTCTCGTATCGTCTCAAAAGCTCTTCTTTTCTCTGCAGCTGGTTCTTGAGTAGGGTGATCTTATCAAACACCAGGTACAGGTCTCTTTGTCGAAGCTGGTGCACTCTCTCCCTCTCTTTTGGGGAGAGGTGTTTCATGGACACGTGACCTGACATACCTTTGATGTTCATCATAGTCTCGAGGGTTTTGCTCATATCCAAGTACTACGAGAAAGCGTTTCACAGGTAAGAGGCCTGGCCCAAGACCGCTGGTGGCCACTTTGAGGAGGCAAACATCTAATTCTGTTTCATTCATTTTCTGCAGTTGCAGAGAAGAAACACATGCTTTGCAAATGAGTGCATTTGGGGCTTTTAGTATGACTTTCATTTTCCCCCGCATCCATTTACACTATGCCATTTTGAGAACTGGTGGGGGGCGGGGAATGACAACAGATATAAACATTCATTCTTACTACCCAGTCTTCCAAGGAATTGGGCTCTGCAATTTCCAGCCCATGCTGGGATAGGAGATGGGTCTCGTGGAGCTACTGTAACAACTAAACATGTATGTGAGGTTGATGTGTAAACTATCTGCAGGGCACGCAGGTTTGGACAGGAGGGGACTGATGCTGGGTATACCTACCAGCTTTTCATTAAGATCTAAAGCCTCAGCCACATCTGTTTTCCATAACTTCTCAGTGGCCATGATGGACCCTGGGCTGGAAAGGCCATTTTGAGGCTGAAATAAAAAAAAAGAAAAAAGTCTCTTGGCATTCCATTATGATTTTCTACATCCAGAAGAATAACCCGAACAATAATGGAAGAACTGGAAAGTTACTAAAGAATAATTTGAGAGAGTTAATTTTTTTAACATCTTTATTGGAGTATAATTGCTTTACAATGGTGTGTTAGTTTCTGCTGTATCAAAAAGTGAATCAGGGCTTCCCTGGTGGCGCAGTGGTTGAGAGTCCGCCTGCCGATGCAGGGGACACGGGTTCGTGCCCCGGTCCGGGAGGATCCCACATGCTGCGGAGCGGCTGGGCCCGTGAGCCATGGCTGCTGAGCCTGCGCGTCCAGAGCCTGTGCTCTGCAGCGGGAGAGGCCACAACAGTGAGAGGCCCGCATACTGCAAAAAAAAAAAAAAAAAAAGTGAATCAGCTATACGTATCCATATATCCCCATATCCCCTGCCTCTTGCGTCTCCCTCCCACCCTCCCTATCTCACCCCTCTAGGTAGACACACAGCAACGACCTGCTCTCCCTGTGCGATGCAGCTGCTTCCCACTAGCTATCTATTTTACCTTTGGTAGCATGTGTGTGTATATATGTCCATGCCAAGAGAGTTGGTTTTAAATCCAGTCTGACTCTGTGAACTGCTTTCTTTATGACTGTGCTCCTACCCCTTCAGCGCACGACTGCCTTTGAAATGATGCATCACTTGTGCCGTTCTTTGGCCACCGTCTCGTCTGTCTTCCCTTTAGGCCAGTGGTTCTCAACCGGGGGTGACTCTGGCCACCCTACCCCCTCCAGGACATTTAGCAATGCCTGGACACATTTGTGGTTGTCATAATTGCTGCTGGCGTCTAGTGGGTGGAGGACAAGGATGCTGCTAAACACCCCACGATGCATAGGGCAGTCTCCCAAACAAAGAGTTACCTGGCTCAAAAAATCAGTACCGCTGATGTTGAGAAGACAAGCTCCAGAAAAATGGGCACCATGCGGCTTTTGCTCACTATCTCCCTCCTTGTGCCTAGCATGGCACCTGGCAACGAGTGGTGCATAGTGGGCATGTTTGTTGAATGAACGAATGAAGGTTAAGTGGAAAATAGCCTCCCTCCTTTTTATTAAAGGAATCTCTTTTCTGTGCAGCAGAAACCATACCCTCACAAAATTTGGCCCAACCTTCTCCTAGCTCTGGAACCTGGTGGGTGGGCATCACTTCAGACCCTTTCCAGAGACAATGCAGATAGTGTTTGCAGCTGCATCTCCCTAAGACCCCAACCAGCCAGCTGGCTGCTGGAAGCCCAACTGACTGCATGGAAAGGCCACCAGACTGAATAGGGGACCTGATCTGAACGACTACAAATAACCATAGTAAGCCTCCTTAAAAAATAAAGTGGCTTTTAATGCTTGCCATGAGCCTCTCTTAGCCCTAGCATTTGTTGGCACTACCTGAAAACCTCTGAGATTAAAAACAAAACAACTGGCGGCACCGCCCAAGTACCCAGGAGGAAGGCACGGGCCCTCCCTGCCTGAGGGATTAGAAGTCTAAAGTGGATGAACACTTAGTGACCATCTTGTTGGAGACCCTCTTCCTACGTGGTATCTGAGACTCAGTGGAAATGTAATTCTCTGTCCAAGGTCACACAAGGCAGCACCAGTGGAACCAGAAGTCTGGGCTCTGGACTTACCATATGTTTCTTCAGTCATTCATCACAGAATTATTGAACACCTACTAGACTAGATGCTGGAGATGTAATGCTATCCACTTATCTCAATACCACGTTTAAAAAACCTATCTTTTGGACCCGGAGGAAGATGGCGGAAGAGTAAGACGCGGAGATCACCTTCCTCCCCACGGATACACCAGAAATACAGCTACACGTGGAACAACTCCTACAGAACACCTACTGAATGCTGGCAGAAGACCCCAGACCTCCCAAAAGGCAAGAAACTCCCCACATACCTGGGTAGGGCAAAGCGGAGAGATTCCCGCACAGAGGATCGGTGCCGAGCGGCACTCACCAGCCCGAGAGGCTTGTCTGCTCGCCCGCCAGGGCAGGCGGCGCTGGAAGCTGAGGCTCGGGCTTCGGTCAGAGCGCAGAGAGAGGACTGGGGCTGGCGGCGAGAACTCAGCCTGAAGGGGGCTAATGTGCCACAGCTAGCCGGCAGGGAGTCCGGGAAAACTCTGGAGCTGCCGAAGAGGCAAGAGACTTTTTCTTCCCTCTTGGTTTCCTGGTGCGCGAGGAGAGGGGATTAAGAGCGCTGCTTAAAGGGGCTCCACAGACGGGCGCGAGTCACGACTGAAAGCGCGGAGCCCAGTGACGGGCGTGGGACGCTGGGGCTGCTGCTGCCGCCACCAAGAAGCCTGTGTGCGAGCGCAGGACACTGTCCACGCCGCCCTTCCGGGAGCCTGTGCAGCCCGCCACTGCCGGGGTCCCGGGATCCAGAGACGGCTTCCCTAGGAGAACGCACGGCGCGCCTCGGGCTGGTGCAACGTCACGCCGAACTCTGCCGCTGCAGGCTCGCCCCGCACTCTGTGCCCCTCTCTCCCGCCCGGCCTGAGTGAGCCAGAGTCCCCAAAGAGGCTGCTCCTTTAACCCTGTCCTGTCTAAGCGAAGAACAGACGCCCTCCGGCGACCTACACGCAGAGGCGGGGCCAAATCCAAAGCTGAGACCCAGGAGCTGTGAGAACAAAGAAGAGAAAGGGAAACCTCTCCCAGCAGCCTCAGAAGCAGCGGATTAAAGCTCCACAATCAACTTGATGTACCCTGCATCTGTGGAATACATGAATAGACAACACATCATCCCAAATTGAGGAGCCAGGAGTCAGTGCTGGGCCTCTGAGGTGGGAGAGCCAACTTCAGGACACTGGTCCACAAGAGACCTCCCAGCTCCACATAATATCAAACGGCGAAAATCTTCCAGAGATCTCCATCTCAACACCAGCACCCAGCTTCACTCAACGACCAGCAAGCTACAGTGCTGGACACCCTATGCCAAACAGCTAGCAAGACAGGAACACAACGCCACCCATTAGCAGAGAGGTGGCCTAAAATCATAAAAAGTCCGCAGACACCCCAAAACACACCACCAGACGTGGACCTGCCCACCAGAAAGACAAGATCCAGCCTCATCCACCAGAACACAGGCACTAGTCCCCTCCACCAGGAAGCCTACACAACCCACTAAACCAACCTTAGCCACTGGGGACAGACACCAAAAACAACGGGAACTACGAACCTGCAGCCTGCAAAAAGGAGACCCCAAACACAGTAACATAAGCAAAATGAGAAGACAGAAAAACACACAGCAGGAGAAGGAGCAAGATAAAAACCCACCAGACCTAACAAATGAAAAGGTAATAGGCAGTCTACCTGAAAAAGAATTCAGAATAATGATGGTAAAGATGATCCAAGATTCTATTTCCCAGATCCAAAATCTTGGAAATAGAATAGACAAAATGCAAGAAACAGTTAACAAGGACCTAGAAGAACTAAAGATGAATCAAGCATCGATTAAAAACACAATACATGAAATAAAAAATACTCTAGATGGGATCAATAGCAGAATAACTGAGGCAGAAGAACGGATAAGTGAGGTGGAAGATAAAATAGTGGAAATAACTGCTGCAGAGCAAAATAAAGAAAAAAGAATGAAAAGAACAGAGGACAGTCTCAGAGACCTCTGGGACAACATTAAACGCACCAACATTCGAATTATAGGGGTTCCAGAAGAAGAAGAGAAAAAGAAAGGGACTGAGAAAATATTTGAAGAGATTATAGTTGAAAACTTCCCTAATATGGGAAAGGAAATAGTTAATCAAGTCCAGGAGGCACAGACAGTCCCATACAGAATAAATCCAAGGAGAAATACGCCAAGACACATATTAATCAAACTGTCAAAAATTAAACACAAAGAAATCATATTAAAAGCAGCAAGGCAAAAACAACAAATAACACACAAGGGAATCCCCGTCAGGATAACAGCTGATCTCTCAGCAGAAACCCTACAAGCCAGAAGGGAGTGGCAGGACATAATTAAAGTGATGAAGGAGAAAAACCTGCAACCAAGATTACTCTACCCAGCAAGGATCTCATTCAGATTTGATGGAGAAATTAAAACGTTTACAGACAAGCAAAAGCTGAGAGAGTTCACCACCACCAAACCAGCTTTACAACAAATGCTAAAGGAACTTCTCTAGGCAAGAAACACAACAGAAGGAAAAGACCTACAATAACGAACCCAAAACAATTAAGGAAATGGGAATAGGAACATACATATCGATAATTACCTTAAATGTAAATGGACTAAATGCTCCCACCAAAAGACACAGATTGGCTGAATGGATACAAAAACAAGACCCATATATATGCTGTCTACAAGAGACCCACTTCAGACCTAGAGACACATACAGACTGAAAGTAAGGGGATGGAAACAGATATTCCATGCAAATGGAAACCAAAAGAAAGCTGGAGTAGCAAGTCTCATATCAGACAAAATAGACTTTAAAATAAAGACTACTAGAAGAGACAAAGAAGGACACTACATAATGATCAAGGGATCGATCCAAGAAGAAGATATAACAATTGTAAATATTTAGGCACCCAACATAGGAGCACCTCAATACATAAGGCAAATACTAACAGCCATAAAAGGAGAAATCGACAGTAACACAATCATAGTAGGGGACTTTAACACCCCACTTTCACAAATGGACAGATCATCCAAAATGAAAATAAATAAGGAAACACAAGCTTTAAATGATACATTAAACAAGATGGACTTAATTGATATTTATAGGACATTCCATCCAAAAACAACAGAATACACATTTTTCTCAAGTGCTCATGGAACATTCTCCAGGATAGATCATATCTTCGGTCACAAATCAAGCCTTGGTAAATTTAAGAAAATTGAAATTGTATCAAGTATCTTTTCTGACCACAATGCTATGAGACTAGATATCAATTACAGGAAAAGAGCTGTAAAAAATACAAACACATGGAGGCTAAACAATACACTACTTAATAACGAAGTGATAACCGAAGAAATCAAAGAGGAAATTAAAAAATACCTAGAAACAAATGACAATGGAGACACGATGACCCAAAACCTATGGGATGCAGCAAAAGCAGTTCTAAGAGGGAAGTTTATAGCAATACAATCCCACCTTAAGAAACAGGAAACATCTCGAATAAACAACCTAACCTTGCACCTAAAGGGTGCAAAAAAAAAAAAGGCAAAAAAACAAAACAAAACAAAAACAAACAAACAAACAAACAAAAAAACCCCCCAAAAAAAAAAGAGAGCTTAAATCAGCCAGAGAACATTCCCCAGCTTAGAGAAGCAGGGACACCCAGGTCAGCTACATCCTCGCGCCCCCTGTTAAGATCCCCAATCAGAACCTGGGCCTCAGATGCTCTTGTCTGTATGTTAAGAAGAGTTAAAGAGAAGCTCTCTCCCTCCATCCTCGAGGAATGACACAAAATGCCTCCAATAACCCCACCCTCTATTTTGCCTCACTCCACCCTCTCGGGGCAGAATCAGTCTAAAATTTTCATATTTACTCAAGTTAATGACAGGAACCTGATACACCACAGGCTGCAACCTCCACATTTCAAGAATCAAATAAAACGTTCACCGCCCCACCCCCCACCCCGGAGATGTTCTGTGTCAACACTGTGCATTAGCATCACTGTTACTAACCTTATTTTTTGTCTTGTTAAAATATTAATATGAACCACTCCCAGTAAGCAGAGCAGGAACTTATTCAATGTTTTATTACCTTAAGAAAGTTTTCAGACACATCGAAAGCATATGCCACCAGAAAACACGTTACACTGTTTATACTGGGTAAGTCGTGCCCAGCAGAGAGCCGTCAGGTTCTGAGAGCTGGGAGTAGGCAGAACATGCATGTGGCCCAACACATGGTCTGCAGGGTAAGGGGGGATGGGATGGGGTCAGAACAGGCCTCCTTGTGACATCTCTCAGGTAACTCATCTGTTAAACCTAAAACGGGGGTCATTCTAGCCGCCCATAAGTGCGAGATGGGTTCTGTAAAACCTTTTATGCCCTTTGGAGGATACGCCAATCAAAGGTGACCACTCACTTGGGAGCGAACTAGAATGTTCCATTTCCTTACCACGTGAACCCAATGGGGCATGCTGGTAAACCTGGCCATCGGTGCCCTGTTACTTCAGGTCACTGCAGCAGCTCCCTTCCAAAACAAGAGGAGGAAGAGAAAAGGCACGCCCACGAATGCGTTTCTCCGTTTACATCCCAACCTGCCAGAAAGCCCACAATCCTCTGGGCTCCCAGGCCACCTGCCCCGAGCCCTGGTATCCAGGATACCGCATGAAGCTGCTGCTCTTTTAGCAGGCCCTCACTAGCCAGACTTGAGTGGACGGCTGCAAGCTAATGAGTTGTGTGCCCCAGCCAGGGAGAGGCCCTGTCACGTGGCTCTGGGATCAGGTCTGAACGCCACCAACTGCTGTGCACACATCAATTTACTCAACCCAGGGTTTATTTGCTGTGACAATCATGGCCTTCACCTGGAAACCTTCATCACTACTAGGGCAGATTCAAGGGTACCTAGAAATGAAAGGCCGTCCAAGCTGATGGGTAAGTCAACTCTCTTCTCCTGGAAGATGGCAGCAAAGGCAGCAGTAGCCCCACGGCCAGGTCAGACTTTTTGCCACGGGCTGTCCTAACTCAACCACGTTGATACCACTATTTACACAGTGCTTCTCATTTCCCCAGATGAGGACATCTTCTGTCACCCACAGGAACCCAGGAGATAGCAGGAAAGGAAGGTAGTACTATCCTCATTCAACACTTGGAAACTGAGGCCCAGAGATATTAAACCCCAAGTTCAACATGAAGTACTAGACCTATAACTCAGGTCTTTGGTACCTGGTCAGCTGGGAAGATTCAAAAGGCCCAAGAGGGCCCCAGTTAGAGGGATGCAATCCAGCTGTGACGAGCATCCCACAGGCCTTCTCTGTTGGGGGTCAAGTGGGCTAACTACACTCTCCTAGCTAAGAGGGTGATGGCCTCTAAATGGATGGCAACCGTCGCCACCAGCACTTTCTCTAACTGAAAGGTGAAGAGGCGGGGCGAGTCTGTCGATGCAACACATTCCTTGGTTTATTTTCTCCGCTAGAAATAAACGGGAGTGTCTGAAGGGCAGCCCAGCCATTCCAGAGCAAAGTCAAACTGCTTTTGTTGGACAGCTCTCTGTTCAGCGGCTATAAACCGAATGCCATTACCCGCAAAATGTAACCATAAAGGCCATAAGCCCGACGTTGTGAGTTAATTAAATGCCTCATTAACTTTTTTAAAAACATGACTTATTCAATTCATAGAAAATTTAACTATCACCGCTAAAGGCACAAGCATGTGGTTGCACACTGGCGTTTCAGCCTAAGAAATAGAAGCCTTTTTCCCAGGAGGGAAAGGTTTGAGGTCTTTGGCCACACAAGTGATCTATTTAACGCGGATCTGAAGCCAGAGTGTGTTTCTAAACTTCCAGAACCAGATTATCATGACATAAAGCTCAGACAGCCTTTATACTGCACATGGTATCTTTGGCTAAGCAGAAGAAAATAACCAAGAATGCTGAAGACAAAACTTCAGGAAAACCCTCCCAAACCACACCCTTATCTGCTTAAGCAAACTGTCCTTCAATTTGAAAAGGTTGAAGCTGCCACATCTCCCAACTGGGCCTTCATCCCAACATTTAAAATTCTGCCCAGAGAAATCCCAGAAAGTTGGATTCAAAGTTGAAAGCGTTCGTCTACTTGTCACAATGTTCAGCAACAACACTGGTGATCTGTGGAATCTACATATTGAAATTTACATTTGAAGAAAAAAACAAATCCGACCGTAAACATTCCCAAGGCTTCCTGTGCAATCAAAGGCCAGGTAGCCTAAAAAAGGATGGATCAAGTGCCCCTTGGTCCAGGCCTCAGAGCCACCAAACCAAAATGGAAACTGTCTTAGAGGACCAACGAGGGTCTTTTGACGTCTCTGGTCCCAAAGGGAGACTGCTGGAAATGATGCCAAGTTCACAGGTGGGGCTCGGAGCCCCGCCCTCCACGGCGGGTGCAGCAGCACCCCGCCCCCCCATCTCCAGCATTTGCTGGAAGCGGGAGTCTACTTTCTCAACCCTAACCCAAAAGTTGGGGTTGGGAGTCTCCCCCCCAACTCCAGCGTTTGCTGGAAGCAAGGAGACTATTTTCTCAACCACGGGGGTCTCTAGCTCAACACTATGTGCAACATCTGCTCTGTCCTCCTAGGCGCCCGCTCTCAGCTCTTGGGAAACCAACTGGGTGCTCCTTGGACTTCACCTGCAAGTAACTGCGCTAACTACCAGAAAGTGCTCTCTAGCTAATGGAGAGGTCTCCAAGAGACGTGTAGATATAAACAACAGCACATTCAACCCACAACAACAACAACAAAACACCCCAAACTAAGCATAGCCCTAGTGCTTCCAACTTCCCACCCACAGTCATGCCTTAGGGCCAAGGCAGGCACACTTCCAAGGGCTCACGGCACTATGGACCGGGGTGGGGGGACACGACGGGAGACGGGGGACAGGGGCACAGAGCTGGCTGAGGGTGTGGGCGCCAGGGCTCCGGGCCAGCCTGGGTCCTGCCACCCCAGTGCTCAGCCACACCTCCACGCTCGCCTGCTGAACCGCGTTTTACTGTCACCATTCAACTCCCAGAGGGCTGATGCCAGCACAGAAAAATGCCTTTGCCCTGTGGGCTATTACATCACAATTGCTACTGACAAGTATGGTGGGGGAACTGCACAGGGCAGAGAGAGTCATCTGTCTTACAGAGGTTTTGAACTGTCAAAAGGGCAATTCCAGTGTGAGCCAGTCTTGCTGAGGAGCGTGGTGGGCTGTGGAGCACTGCTGGATTGCTACCTGTACGGGTATCAGCTAACCCCTCTGAGGCTCAGTTTCCTCATCCGAGAGTGGGCTAGTACGCGTTACTACCAAGTGAAGATGTTAACAGGGTGAAAGGAGTTACTACAGATCACACGGGCTTAGGCAGATATCAGCTATCTTTCTATGTTGCTCTAGCAATAGAGGCCATCACTGTCATCAGCCGTGCTGGGTTGGGATACAGCAGTGTGGACAGGGAGTTTTGTGCAAGGTTCAACCCCTGCTCCCCGCCCATCAGCCCTCGGCTCCCGTGCCCTCTCAGAAAGAGACTGCTCAGGTCTGCCCCACTCCCATCCCTACTCTGCACAGACACTACCCACCCGCTACCCCACAGGGGCATCACTCTGCCCCAAACAGCACAAGTTAGTAGAGCTAATAACTACTCTCCTACTCTCTTTCTTGCTATTCAGATTCCAAAAGGGCTCATTAAAATTCCCCTGGTCGCCAAGCCCTGGGTTAGGTCAGATTTTATATCAGAGATAAGTGAGCCAGACTGGCCGAAGCAGCCTACCTGCCTGAACGGGAACGGAACATCAGAGAGGCCTGCCTTTCTTTTCACACCACGACTGAACAAGCCACCAAAGAGCCTGCAGTGTGAGCGGGAGCCAACGCAAACACCCTGCTGGAACACCCAGCCCAGCCCGCCACGTGGAGGGGGCTGGGCTCTGAGACACGCCCCCCATCCACAGCCAGTGTGTCCCCCACCCAAGGAGCAGAAGCCAGCGGATCCTGATCCAGGGCACCCACAAGGATGCTCACCTCGTAGCCAAGCCGGGAGGCCTGCTGTAGGAGGGTCTCGCCCGCGTTCTTATTGACAATAAGTCTCCGCGCTTCCGGTGGCATCGGGCGGGACTGGGTGGTCTCTGGAGGGGAGCTTGAGCATGTCAGCTGCGAGGCCTGGGAAGCTGGTAACAATTGCTGCAAACAGTCCAAGGGCTTCTGGTCCTGCTTGGCCGGCGAAAGATCATAGTCGGAACTGGGCTCAGGCCGCTTTCAAAATCTCCGGACGGTCACCTATCACGAAACCAGGCAGCGCACACATTTCAGGCTGTCCTTCCACCACCCGCCTGGTTCGCCTCCTCCCTGAGTTACAAACCTGAGTGGAGGAAAGCACTTTTCCTCCTCTCTGTCTGGGGGAGGCGGGGCGCGAGGAAGGGGTTGCATTTTTACTCGCTGGAAACTTCACCGCCACCCAGGAGACACGTCCCCTAGGAAGGGGCAGGGACGTTTTGGGGGGAGGGGTTCAGGAAAAGGAAAGCTTTGTCCCCAGAAGCAGAGAAGTAGGCAGGCGGGATGTGCCTGCATGGGCCCGGGGGGCGGGGGAGAACCAGGGCCAAGAGGTACCTTGCCATCCGCATTGTCCACCTAGGAGTCCCCTGGCAGCGGCAAGCCCCGCCTGGGCTCCTGAGGGATCAAAGGCTTGGTTTTGCACGGTTGCTTCGCGGATGGTTTCTCGCTGTTGTCGGTGTATTTCTGCGGCAGGGGCGAAGGCTGCCGATCCATTTCTTCGTCCATGCACAGCACATCTGTCAGGGGGAGAAGCAGCGGGCGTTACACAGTTGTAGCCGGTGAGGAGAGAAAAGCCCATTGTTAGCACTGATCGTTGGAGCAGCTTCAGTTTTTAAAGATATACCAATTATGTTTTCAAAGCACTAATATTTTAATTATCCCACATTCAACCGGCAAATAGGCTAACCCACGAAACGCCAAATGGCAAGTCGCTTCAAAGGGCCGCAAGAGAGGGCAGAAGCCAGCCCTTCGTGCGCTCCCGTCCCCACCCGTGGGGGGCCTGGGTGCTCGGGACAGGGCGACTGCGGACAGCCTGAGGCTGGAATGAGGGCACTGACAAGCGCCCGGGGTCACCCAAGACTTCCCTTCCTGCCCAGCCGGGCTGGGTGATGAGGAGCAGCCCAGGAAGTCAAGCTCCCACCTCACTGTCCATTCCATAAGGAAGTGTGCAGGCTGAAAGGACCTCAGGAAGAAAACTCCCCGCTCGCCACACGCTACTCTTGTCAACTTGGATGGCGCTCAGGTCCCCTCCAGGGCCGTTTCCCACAGAGGGCGGGTGATCCAACCTCCAGGAGCGCCCCCCGCCCCGTGCGTACCTTGTTCATTGTCACTGCATTTAAGGGACTCCTCCAACCAGCTGCTGTTGCTTTTGGCCTCTGCCCTTTTCCTGCCAGGTTTCTCTTCGGAGATGCTATTGCCCTGGGGGGTGACCGCAGGCTGAACCGCCTGGGTCACTTCCTTCCTGCCCTGCCGGCCAGGTTTGCTCTCTGCTCCCGACGTTCTCTAAGGTGCAGCAAGCGGCGCTGCTTTCTGGGATGGAGCCCTGTTAATTCAATGCACACCTCAGGTTGGTCAGCTCACTATAATGTGGCTCTTCTAAGTGGTTAGAGGAACTGTTTGTCATTTCCCTCTCAGGCCAGTCAGCTAATGGACAAATAACTACAAATTAAAGAAGAAGCCCCCCAGGGCGGGGGGGTGGGCCGAACAAACTGTCTTACACATCACTAACAGGGGTGGGGGAGGGGAGGGGTGTGGTCACTGTGTTGGCTGGAACTTGTCACCAAGTCTCGGGAGGGGGCCTATTTGCCTTTGGCCACCTTTGGGCTCCAGCCCCGGCAACTGGCTTTGGGGGGGTGGGGGGTGGGATGGGGGTGGGGGGTGGGGAGGTGTGAGTGGCTCCCCCCAGGGATCCAGGGTGGGACTGGAACTTTCCACTGCTCCGCTCCAGGACTTCCGTAGGGTGCCCTGCGGGCCCGAAGCCAAACCGAGCTCACCTTTGGAGACCCGTCTCCGCTTGGCTTTCAGCAGAGAGTCCTCCGGGAGCACAGTGGTCTCAGTGTGGTTCCTATTGCCAGACACCTTGCGCTTTCTGTTCAGCCGGAGGGTGGGGCTGCGTGACGCGTCCGGGGCCGCCTGGTCGGCGGGGGACTCTCTGGGGGGCTCCGTGTCCATGTCCTCAGGAAGATCACTGTCTTCTGGGGCTTCGAAGGGGTCAGGTTTGCTTCCATCATAACACTCCCCTAGGGGAGGGGAGACAACCCGGAAAGGAGGGAACAAAGGTCACCAGGAGCAGGCAGGACCCCCACGCCCAAGGCAATCTGCTACCAACAGACCACCCCCCTTTGGAGACCAGGGGCCTCACACGCCGCAAGCACAAAACCCTCAGAAAGACGTCCCAAAGGAAGGACAGCTGAACACAACCAGCAAAGAAAGCACAAAATGAGGCGCGTAGCCCACTCACAATCCATCCTTCAAGGGTCAAGGTGAGGCATCTACACCATCCGTCTATAGGCATGTGAGATCACTCCCTAACTGCTTAACTCTCCAAGGTGGCTTACTTTTAAAGGGGGGGTGAGTGACCTCACAGTAAGATCCAACCAATCAGAGCGGAGCTACAAATGACTATGGAAACAGCTGCTAGTCAACAAAAAAGGCTGATGTCATCAAGAGACCAAATAGCCCCCAACTGCCATCTACACAGACATAGCACCAATGTTCACTTGGGTCAGCAGGGGTGAGGGTGAAGAAAAAGGGTAGGGAAAGAATGGTGGGAGGCTGGGAAGCTGGGGAGACCAAGGCAAGAGGAGCCTGGCAAAGGGAAAGGAAAGGCTTCCTGGTGCACACACAAGGGTCAAGGGCAATTTCAAAGAACTCAACCAGATTGCTACAAGTCCGTCTGTCCTCTTTCCACACCCGTGGGGGGAAAAGCATTTCACTGCCATCGAGGGGCTGCTCCTAGTTCCTGTCTAGGAAGAAGGCCCTCAGTGACACCAGTCACCCACCTGGCACGTCTCCACGCCTTCCTTCCCAGGCAACAAGCATCTAAGGACATTTCAAAGACAAGACTCCAACCCCCTTCATGGGGGGTGGGGGGTGGGGGGGTGGCGGGCAGGGCTGAACTGCTCACACCCCAGCTCCGCCTGTGTTGCTCCTGCCCCCCTGCTCAATCTAGCATCCACTTGGGGCTTTTCCTCCAATCACCCCAGCCTAACATCACTCCTCACTTTTGCTCTAGCCAAAGAAACAGTTCAACTGCTTTGCTAGTCACATTGTTTCTAACACACAAATAATTCCATAATGATCACTGTGCTGTTAAAGAGTTCCCCGTAGATGACCCTGTGTCCATCACCGGCCGGGGGTGGGGGTGGGTGTATGAGTTTGGTATTTCATTAACACCTGAGCTAAGCTCCCACAGCCCGTTTTTCTAGATGAAATCATGGACACACCCCTCACATGCTGCTCGCATTCCTCCTCCTCTCCCTAGACCACTTCAAGTATCACTCCCACTTCTGCCCAGCCGGCTGGTCCCCTGATCAGCCTCTCTTGGGGGGCATTCCCAGCATTTAATGGCAGCCAGTTGTGGGGATGAACCTAACCCTGGCCTGGGCTAGCCTGACCTGTGTTCTCAATGGTGGAACACACTTAGCTTTTCTCCAAGGGTATCCCAAGGTGGGAGAGATCCCCATCTACTCTTGCCAGAATGGTGGAATCACCCCAACCGCGAGGGTCTCCTGTCATGGCAGCAGGAGAAACCCCAAACTCCTGGCCTGTGCTTACAGGTGATGCAGCCCAGGCTACCACAGGCCCGGTGAAGACGGCGTGCTGCAACTCTCACTCCGGCTGCTCTGTGACCCTCTTAAACACTTGCGCAGGAATGGCGCCACTTTACAACTCGGCCCCCTTCACTTGTAAAGTGCGAATGTTATTGCTAGCCTCCCTCCAGGGTGGGCTTCATAATCACGGGCCGGGCTCAGCACAGAGAAAGGCTGGAAAAATCCCTTTAACCAAAAGATGCCAAGACTTTCAGACCAGCCTGAATCTCAGGCCTGAAACGTAGGAAATTTTAAGAGGTGAGCCCTGCTGGTTACACCATTGGACTTCTCTGGTCCAATCAGCCTTCCCTAAAAGCTCCGTGGGAGGGGATCCATGGAGGAATGGAAGGGCTACCTTAAGAACCCCCATGTCCAATTTGAAAGTTTCTTTTTCCAAACTAGGTCCATCCACCCATCCCCCAACCCCGGAGCCTTTTAGGGCAAAGACCTCAATTCCCCTCAGCTAAGGCCCCCCAAGACCTTACGCTAGTGTGACCTTACCCAGGCCAGTAATAACCCTGAAGGACACCCACCCCGACTGCCCAAGATGCCCATGGCCACCAGCTATGGGGTAGAGGCTCCGTGTCACTTGGAGCTTCTCAAAGACTGTTCTAACCACGACCCACAGGAGGATGACCCTTGAGGGCAAAGGAGTTGGGGAGATAAATAGATACACGGGGATCCTAACCATCAGGCTTTGCCATCATTGCTACTTTTGGCCCTTCTAAAAGTGGGAAGCCATGTGCCCTTGGTCACCCAGTCTAAGCAAGATGTGAACGTGGTCCCTGCAGCATGGTCCTATGACTCACAGCACATATATCCCAAATTCATTATGGTTGTACCATAGCATCACCTCACAGAAGCATCACCACAGCAACATTTACAAGTCACTGTGGCAGCAAAGCACCCTCACCACTGTTGAGCCATGCCCAGTGAGGCCTAAACAAGGTGAGAGGGTTCTGAGTCGCTGTAAGGCTCCCCAGGATTAAAATCCCCTTCTCTGTAGCTTAACTATAATAGCACCTCCAGTCAGGGCTAACCTTGTTCAAAGTTAAACCCGCTACACAAGGAGTGCAGGGGATCTCTGTTCCAAAGTAGTTTACAAACATGCAGGTGCTCAGCTGGAAGAGAAGTTCCCTGAGCAAAGAAGTTTCATGAAGCCCCTCAACTGAGGCTTCCTCCAGCTCCTGGCCAGGCACTGCCACTGAGCAGGTCCTAGGCCTGTCCCAGCCAAGTGGCTGGCAAGGGAGATGGTTACTCCAAGTTTGAGAAGGAAGGGACCAATGCCTCCTTGCCCCGCCCCATCTTCAAATGCCACTGAGCGTTCCTAGTGATGAACTTCCAAGTCTGAGGAACCTCCAAACTCATTTGGTGAACTTCCAAAATAAAAATTTCACTCAGCCACCCATGTGATCATAAAGAATAAATGAGTATCTCAGCCACTGTGTTTTCAAGTTAATTTCTTTTTTAAACAAGCCCCTAGCAACAAGATGCACCCGCACCAGGACAACCAGGGCCGTGCAAACAGCACCCACCACCTTAGAAGCTCCTGGGCCCTCCATGAGTAGGGGCTGCCTCAGAAGGGGGAAGGCATCTTGAAGGCATCCTGGACCCTCTCTGGGACCCCTGCCCGCCCCAAATCCCCGCCCCAGCTCCCATGTGCTCACAGCTCGGCTCTCGGCCACACCGACACCCATGAGAAGGACCTGAGCCCATATCAGCTCAAGACATGATGGCCCAAGAACAAGAAGGCCCATTCATATCCAGTTGAATGGAATGAACACCTGCTGGGCCTTGGACGTGGAGGCCGCAGTAAGAACAGTGGCCCCTTCAGGTGACCTTTCTTGACCAGCTATTTACAAACCCCACGTCTCTACAAGACAGAGGGTGGGTGGGGAACCCACCTTCGTTGCCCCAACCTTTCAAACGGAGCCCCTCACCTTCCCCAACCCTTCTCCTGACCTCCCATGGTGGCCATTCATGGCTCACTGGGCCACGTCCCGGGTGCTCCAGGAAGAGACCCGTCGGTCGGTCTGAGATTGGAGGCAGGCGGTGGGGGGAGGGGGCTTTCGGAATCATCTGGGGCTCAGGCCCTGCTCCCCATCAGCCACACCGAGTTCTCGTCTCCACGCTCAGCAGGAAAGACTGGGAAGGATGCACACAAACGTCTCTGGGAAGAAGGGCGGGTGAGGCCACTGAGACGTGAAGGGCAGCGGCCACCCTGGGTTTGGCCACGTTGCTGGAGAAAAGGGCAAAAAGACTCGAGGCCGGTTACCTGCCCGCTCCCTTCCTCCAGCCTACCTCACCGTCCACCCACAACAGGCAGATCCCCTCCTCAGAAAAGTGCATCCCCGTGAACTTGGCCGTGCCCACTTTTATCACATCTCTCTGAGAAACTTCCCCAGGAGCTGAGTTATGAGGCCACTCAGGAGGGTAAGGGTTGCGTGTCAGCTGTGAGCACAGGCAAGGAGGCAGGCCTTCTTGCTGCTTCACTCCAGGGTGGCCTGGACCCTCCGTTTTTCATTCCAATCCCGAGGGGGAGGAGCTCGGAATCGTCTACTCCAGGCACATCAAGAGCCCCATCCCTCGGGTAAGGCCGCCACTGACTAGCCCCAGAAATCCCCTTCTACGGGAGCCACGTGGGACACACCGGTCCCGCTGTGGCTTACCCAGAACCCTGGCCACAGGCCTTTCTCTGACCCCAAACATAAGCTGGGGGAGGGCAGTGCTCCAAGCAGCACAGAGAAGCACACGCTGCTGCTGACCACAATTCTCCCGAACTGCATCAGGCACCCACGACCTAAGCGTGCGGGCGAACGCCGACCCTACGACCGGGTCCAAGGGCCTGGGCCTCCCAAACGTGCCCACCACCCCCGACTGTCCCGTCTCAGGAGGATTGCACGCCCACCCTGTCCTCGACGTTCACCGAGGTGCCCTCACTCACCATCACCGGTGAGGTTTCTGGGGTCCGGAGCAGGCTGCAGGCCACAAGCACGCACACTGAAGAAAGCGGGAGAAAGACCTCCACTTGCTGCCAACGCATCTCATTCGCCCAGGAAGTCTCGAGGGCCAAGCCCGAAGTCAACCCCAGTGGGGGAGCAGCTGATGGGACCGCAGAGTGTGACTCGAGGCCAACACGAGCTTTCTCTCCAGTTCGGCCTCCAGAACAGAACACACCCGTCTGGTGGGAAGAACGGCCTCGTTGATCCCACGGCCTGGGAGCGTGGTGTCAGCTCCTCCTGACTGCAAACGAGCCTCCACAGAACACAATGATGCTCATCTCTCTGGGGCCTTCATCAGCCCTCATCGCACTTGAACGAAACCTCTGCCTCTGGAGGGAGAGTCCGAGTACTCTCCACTCCCTCCCACAGGAGACTGTCACTCTGGAGGGTCTGGCTCTGGCTGCAAGTGTCATTCAACTGCTACCAAAAACCCGTGTCCGTACCTGCTACACAACAGAACACATACCTGCTACGCCGGAGGTCCTGCACTGCCATTCCTCTGCTCTACTGTATCAGACTATTACTAACTACAGGACTAGCATTGCTCCGGAAAAAGGAGACGCGTGCCAGGAAACAGCATTTCATAGGTGCTTCACTCCTGGATGCCGCAACGCTCAAAAGGACAGCCAGCCTTGCAATCCACAGCTGGGAAGGGTGGCCAGAGCAGCCCGTTCTCCGAACAGCCAGCACCCAGACGCTGGGCCGTTGGAAGCGTACTGCTTCCTCTCACCTCCCTCGGCACTGGGAGCGGAACCGCCCCGTTCCCACCGACGTGGTACCACACGCGAGCCGCCTGGGTTCACTTACATCTCTCACTGTCGTTCTGGTCGGCAATGGCCTCCTCCGGGGCGAACGACTTTGGCTTTTTGTCCTGACTTCCTTTCAGCCTTTCCCAGTCAGCGGGGCTGAATTTGCGCACCTCGGAGTCTTTGGTCGTGGGGTGGCCACCTTCTCGCTCTTTCATCTCCAACTCTGAGAAGCGCATCACTGCACGCTACAAAGAGAACGGAGATGGAAAAAAGACACACCTTACCACCAAAGCTATTTCACTGCCCTTACCTTAAAGGAAAGTATCTTCAAAGAAAAGTTTGCCCAAAACCAACCACAATTTATGATACAACTGAGATATTTTAAAATTAAACGATAAAAACGTAAGAGTGTCTATGTGTAACTAGTCACACACTCTTTCTTCGTAAAGCCATATGTATGTAGAGATATATGTGGTGTGTATGTAAAGCCATACATACACTGTGGCATACAGACAGACATTCTCTTTCGAAGGTAAATAAAACAAAACAAAAACACAACGCAAAGAAAGCGAAACAAAAACACAACAGAAAAGAAAACAAATGCACAGTGAATAAAGATGACCATGGCCCACAAACTTCCCTTTGTATATTTGGAAATGAAATTTAACTCAAAAGGTTTATGGAAGATTCTAGTAATAAAAATTTGAAGAACTGACCTCACAGTAAGCAGCGGGTAGACATAAAATACTGTCCTCTTGTAATCCTTCCATCTATGTAATTAAAATGGGCACTCAATGGATCATTTAGATAACTTCATCCATTTTTATAAGCATAAACCAATTGTTTTCTTAACATTGCAAAACAATTTGTCTTTGTGTTTTAATTAAAAGTAAAATATCTTAAGGAAATTCCTATACAACATCTATCATTCACTAGCAAGTTAAATACATACTCTATCCCTTTAAGCAAGGTTTGTGTTTTTGTTTTGTTTGTTTGTTTGTTTTTTGGGTGGAAAAAAAAATTGCACGAATCTCACAGACATGCGGCCGCTACACACCTCCACCAAGTATCACGTAAGGCAGTCTAAGCAGCGCTTTTAGGTATATTTGTTAACGTACAGTAACGGCAGAGAAATCAAAGCGATTGATAGGTAAATGTCATGCAGTCTTCTAGACATCCTTCGCAATAATTAAAACTTCCGTTATCAGCATTCGAGTGGAGTTCGCTTAAAATCTACAGAATAACTTAAAGTATCCACTTACGTCCCCTTACTGGACACATTTCAAACATTTCAATTACCCTAAGCTTCATTAACCAAATCAGCCCGGTGTCCTGCCCTATCATACCCCCGGCCCCCTCCTCTTCACACATTAAAAAAACCTGACAACTGGTCAGGCTCCTGAAATTCAGGTTGGGGGGGCTCACCTGCAATGCCCGCTGCTCCCGGCCGAGCTGACTGGAGTCTCCGTACAGTCCGGTAGCGACACACTTGAACCGGTCACCCACGTAACCAGCGGAGTTGGCGATTCTCTTTGCCAGCTTAGATGGCTTCGGGTTCAGAACTTTGCCATCGGTTGATCCTGCCTCGTCAGCTCCGTCTTTCGTGTAGGTGGGGGTGACGTCCACACTCGGTGGGGCACTGCCCACGCAAAACGGTTTGGGATCCTCTTGGGTTTTCCCGAAAGTGACCGCAGAGCCGTCGCTCCCCAGGGTCGGCTCCAAGAATGGAGTCGAGACCGGCGTCGCCAGGTTCTCCTTGTTGGTTACCACTGGAACATTCTCCTTGCTTAAGTCGGAAACAGGCTGGCCCGGAGCCTGTTTGAAAGTATAGGCTTCGTGGAAGTCACTAATGCGCCCCAACTCCTCTCTCAGGGCAATGAAATCCCGGTGTGGCTGTAGGGCCACATTTTACTTTTTTATTTTTAATATATGTTCACATGTTTCCATAAAGGATCCAAGGTGGCCCATAACGTAAGGACACACAATATTAGCTTTAAAAAAACATGAAAAAAAAAAAAAGGGAAATCATGATCCTGGAAATGGGTTGCATCCTTTTAAGGGGTGAGAATAACAGAATGAGTGAGCCAAAGATTTGGGAAAGGATCTCACATTTCCAAATGTCCAAATCTTAAAATTGCACCAAGTGGGAATGTAGCTGTGGCAATATTAACCTGAGAGAGCTCTATGATCGTTTTCTTTACTCATCACTTGGTTGCAAGGTTATAAATGACAGGGTAAGTGAAGGAGGGCAAGTAGACAGATAAGAGTCATTTCCTGATTCTCAAAAGAAGGGGCATCACCTAGGGAAGGGCACTCCAAAACCCTACAGGAATCGTCTGGATATACTAAAGTTTCTAGGTGGCAAAAGTATCTCATTTGACCCTAGGAGCCAAATGGAACTTAGAAAAGTAGTGAAAAGCTACTCAACTGAATGCAAGTCATATGACTAGGAGCATGTCAGTGAAAAGTTCAAGGGAAGATGCTGTGGAAGAGCAGTTCACCTTGTGGTTGAGCATCCTCAGAGCGTGCAATGCGAGGTGCAGTACCTGCTCTGTCTCACAGGGACCCTCCAACCTCTAAACGCATCTCTCCTGGGAAACTGAATTCAAAGAGTCAATTTAAAAAAAAGAGAGGGCTTCCCTGGTGGCGCAGTGGTTGAGAGTCCGCCTGCCGATGCAAGGGACACGGGTTCGTGCCCCGGTCCGGGAAGATCCCACATGCCGCGGAGCGGCTGGGCCTGTGAACCATGGCCACCGAGCCTGCGCGTCCGGAGCCTGTGCTCCGCAATGGGAGAGGCCACAACAGTGAGCGGCCCGCGTACCACAAAAAATAAATAAATTAATTAATTAATTTTAAAAAGATAAAAGTCTCTAGTAGAGAAATTTTATCAGAGCCTAGTATTAAGAGCTGTAGAGCCACAAGTTTCCCACAATACAGCCTTAGCAGAGCCTGTTAAGGCAGTGACAGAAAATTTGTACCGAGGGAAATAGCAGAAGAGTTTGCCTACAATTCACGAAAAGGATCCCTGCACTTGGCCTGAAGGAAATCAGCAAAATTTGTAATAGCTTGTGTATTTGTATGCGGGATTGAGAATGAATTTCATTTTTTAATTTCTCTGAATTATCACATAAGATTCAGAAGATGCTCTCTCTGCCTAGAAGCCACCCCACTGGGATAACTATGCCTACGGAGTGCCTTTGCCTATGACTCCTACTTGCTAACCGACTGGCAGCCTGGCCCCAGGGCCTGGTCGCTGCTCCCAGTGCAATGGTGGATATGGTGTCAACGGTTGCAAAATCAAAGCCCCTTACATCCTCTCCATGCCTCTGTCCCACCCCCAACCCCACTCACCATTGATGTTCAGGAAGGGGAAGGTGTCCTGGATGGGAACGTGGTGCTGTGACTGGTCCAGCTCATCTTCCTCATCTTCTTCATCCACACCATTATCTTTCTTATCCCAAGGAGCAGATCCAGTGGATCCTACCCGAGAAACACACACACACACAAAGGTCAAAAGTGAGGCGCTCACGTTGCACTGTCATCCCTGCAGCTGACCCACTGTTCAAGCTAGGCACTGCCAGCACAGAGGTTCCTTGGGTTCAGTGTGCACCCTCAATGCCAAAGAGTGGGAACCAAGGGTGTTCACCCCACTCCCAGCTCCTCCTACGGAGCCCCAGTTCAAGCTCTCATCCCCTCCCCTATCCAGGAGCTGCAGACCCTACTCCCTTCTCCTAGAAATCTTTTAATTCCTACTCTAAACCCCTTTCTACACATTCGCATCCCTTCTAAGGACCCAAGGAGCACGGCTTCTCTCCTTTGTAAGCTTACTGTGAAGACAGACCCTTCCCTCATGGCAGAGCCTCACTAGATTCACTGGAGGTCAAGTCTAAATTATCTGGCTCTTAGTCGGAACTGGCTAAACATTGAGTAAATATAGGGATCAGGTGGTATTCTCCTAGGAAAAAATACCATACAAATTAAATGATCACTTACCCATCATTTATAAAGAGAACTTAATAGCCTTCATAATGTCATGGCAATTGATTCTTAGAACAGCCTTTGAAATACGCAGGAAAGATGAGAACCCAGATTTTATAGTGGAAGAAGCTGAGGCTCAAAATGTTGAATGACTTGATTCAATGTCCCACAAGTAGTGAAATGGAAAGACCGAGGTTTATAACTCAGACCTTCTAAGTTTTAAGCCCTCCTTCTTCTAAACTACCTGGCCTCTCTTCTCAGTGTTGAGTCCCAAGAGAAGTTATTTTTTATAGAACTCAATACCCCCTCTTCTTTCTAATGCTTTACTGTTCCACTGGGTGGGCAGGAAGACTGTGCTGAGTTTATATCTTTTGTTCTCTGGGTTCTTTCTAGGGACAGCATTTCTTGCTTTATTTACCAGTCTTCAACTTTGTAAGCGAGGCGACTTTCAAGTCGACTATCGCTTTTAGGGTCCAGCCCGGAACCTGGCACACTGTCCACCTTCTCCCCAGCAGCTGGGGCCTCACCTGGGTTAATGATAGAGCCCTGGGGCTGGGAGATGTCACACACTTGATATATCTTCACTGGGTTCATGGGCACCTCCTTGGTGCCGTCGTACATCAGGTTGAATTCCCTGCTCTTGTTGAGCGCACAGCGGAGCTGGGCCTTCCATTTAGCTGGGTCGGGGTCGTCCACCCCTTCCTGGTACTTCCCCTGTCTCCACAGCCCAGGCCTGAGGGATAGGAAACTGTAGTGAGTGCCTGCTTGTTGCCCAGAAACACTGGAAAGTGTGCCCACCCTCCCTCGTACAGACACAGATACACACAGCCCTGCCTGACCGCCCCATCACCCCAACTCCAATTTACAGAGACTGCAGCAGAAAACACCATGTTGGGGACCAGGCAAGGCAGGGCCTGAGAGAAACTAAGCCAAATGCAAATACAGTATTTTAAAAAGAGGAGCCTCATCTCAAGTGCTTGTGCCAGCATCATCTGTCAAGACAATGGCCTTAATGAAGGGTTGAAAATAAAGAAAAATCTGGAACAAGTATACACCAAAATACTAATGGTAACTTTTGGATAGCAAGACTTCAGGTAATTTTGTTTTGTTTTGCTTGCCTTATTAGTTTTTCACATGAATTGCTTATATAATAAGAAGAGAAAGGGAGGTGGCGTATGATATGAAGAATTTAGGCTTGCTGTTCCCTCTCCCTTCAGTCTTTAATTTGATGCACAAATAACTGTTGAAACCAAGTACCTTTAGGAGTAGCAGCCCATAGGAGGGCAGGAAGCACGCTCTGGGGGTTCAGCTGGCCTCAGTGCGAGGCTGAGGGCCTCAAGTCCTAATAAACTCACACCACCTGCCTTTCCCTGCTTCCTCAAACTCCCACATTGGGAACATTTTGCTGGGAACACCAGTGGCTGGTGGCCTGGGCCAAAACCAGTGTGGCCCCGCCTCTCTGGTTTTCAATTTCCAGGTCTAACAGGCATCTATGTGTCTGTTCACGGGATATCAGCCCTCCTCCACTGTTAACGTATCTCAGATGTCTACACTTTCTTCAGGGCTGTGACGTATGTGCTGGTGCAGAAAAGGGGGATGTCTTTTGCAGAGGACTCAAGATCAAGAGAACGAGATGGACCGGCCAGACTGCTCCCACTTGATGTTAGGAAGATAAGGTGGCCATGTAGTTAGAATTCTGCAGCGGAACATAGCCTATAGAGTCTATGGGTTTGCGGATCCACAACTTTTATTTTTTCAGTAATGCCAACCAAGCTCGTAAGAGACTGACATATAATCCAGAATGCCAGTCTACTCGTTTTCAAAGGGGGATAAAGCTGGTCAGTGACCAGCATGGTTAAGTCCAATAACCTGGACATAACCATGTATGATCTCAACCAGTAACTCCTGTATCTGGTTTCTAATGACAATTCCAAGAACATAAGACCCACTCAACCTTTAAATCCAAATTTTCAGATGACTCCAAAGCTAAATGGAAATGATTTGATATTGAACTCTAAATCTGCATTATCTAGACTATCTCTTACCCAGTTGGGTAACCCAGAATCGACAGTAAGAGGCTCCTGCTTTCCCAAAAATCACAGGGCGTAAAGATGAAAAGCACTGGAAAGGCAAGTCCCCAGTGAATTTGCAAAGCTGCTCTTGTGTCTTTTTCTTTTTGACCTTGAAGCCAGGAGAAATTCTAAAAATACAAATGTATTTATTTTTAAAACTTGACTTTACTGACTATTGTTCAGATCCCCAAGCCTACAAAAATAATTTTATT
Source organism: Mesoplodon bidens (assembly GCF_964165515.1). Taxonomy (NCBI): domain Eukaryota; kingdom Metazoa; phylum Chordata; class Mammalia; order Artiodactyla; family Ziphiidae; genus Mesoplodon; species Mesoplodon bidens. The sequence continues at coordinate 208,269 of NW_027672497.1, forward strand.
TTTTTAAAAATGCTCCCTGCCCCAAAGGAGTTTACAATCCCTTAAAGGAGACAGATGAGTCCACAGATCAGAAATACAGATACTATGTGAACACCAGTAAAACTGCCTAATCCATATAGAGTCGGGGGGTAGGTATGGTTGGACAAGTTTATCAGAATTTATGATTCTAGGGCTGAATCTTGAACATGGGTAGAAGTTAACCAGGTGAGAAGCGTGGGTCACGATACTCCAAGCAGAAGAAGCTTTATGGGCAAAGGCAGAGGCTGAAAAGCACAGTGCTTAGGGGACCTACAAGCAGTTCAGCTTGCGTGGAGGCAGCATGAGATGAAAGTCTGGGCTTGTAAGTAGGAACCATGCCAAGGAGTTTGGACCTGATTCTTAGAACACCGAGAAACACTGAGAGATCTAAGCAGGTTGTGATGGGATCAGATTTAAGCTTTAGAAAGAACCCTCTAGCTGCAGGACTGAAAAGGGTTTGAAGGGAGGCAAGGCATGAAGATAATACATAGTCTCTATATAATCCATATAATAGTGTCACTAGGGTCTGAACTAAGGAGGTGGCGGTAGGGATAGAGGATACAGGTAACGAAGGAGCCGTTAAAGACGCTGACTTGACAGAGCTTGATGACTAACTGAGTCCTTGAAGAAGGTGAGAGAGAAATCAAGGATGATTCCCTGGTTTAGGGTTTGGGAGACTGGGTGGGGGGTGATGCTGGCCACTGAGATAGGAGCAGGTTTAGAAAGATGATTTCCCTTTGGAAATGTCGGAGTTCAAATGCCTGTGGAAGGCCTAGGGGAGAAGGCCCAGCATGCCCAGGGCAGTTTTTTATCCCCACTCACCTCTCACATCACCTGAGGGACTCTCCCTGCCTGCCTCCAGCCTGGACGAAGGTCCACCAGATTACGGACATCTCTGCCCTGTGGGCAAGGACCAATTTCTTTTCATTTCTGTATCCCTGCTCAGGCTTTAGCACACAGTAGGTCAATGTGTATTTGTTGAATTGCCTCAAATTTACAGAAATACACTTCTTGGGGAATGAATAAGTTGCTATTACAGATGGAAGACCAGAAAAACAGCTATGAGCAGAAGGCCAAGGAGACACTGCAGAAAGTGCTGGAGGAGAAAATGGGTTGCAGAACAGCAACTGCAGAGCAAACAGGTGTGGGGATGCTCCATAATCCTTGGGGCTGGGAACCCTGGGGCAGTCTGGGTGGCAAGGAAGGGAGCCAGCTGCACAACTCCCTGGAACCCCCAAGGCACCACCCTCTCCTCTGATCTCCCTCAGCGGTCCCCGGCCCTGGCCGAGCACAAGTGTGAAGAGTGGAAGAGCCAGTACGAGAGCCACCCCCAGCATGCAACTGTCCCCTACCCTGCCAGCCCAGTAATCATGAACACCGTCTTCCTTCTCTTTTTTACAATGTGGTACATATGGATTTTTTTTGAATGAGATTCAACCAGCTTTTAAACCTTTCTTCTTTCTAACAATATCAGTACTCTCTGACTCTCCAAATGCGCCTTTTCAAGTTGATTTAATTTATGGAAACATCACCCTTCATACTTTCCCTTTCTTTTTTAAACCTCCCCATGGTAGTGGAATGTAGTAGAAGGAGATTTGGCCTGGGAGTTTGGACACCAGGGTTCTAGCGGCAGTAACCCACAGTTACACACGTTATATTATTAAAGAAAAAAGTAACTTACAGAAATGTATGAGGCCATTATGCACATACACACAAATATATATTCACTCATATATCCATAAAAAAGTAGTCTGGAAGGTTCTATAAAATGTTAAAGGTGTTCATCCCACGGTGGAGGAGATATACGTTAACTATATTACCCTCTTAAATTTTTACAGTAAATATATATTACTTTTATAATTTAAAAAGCCAAACTTTTCATTTTTAAAAACCTAAAACATGAAAGAAAACTGGAAAACCAACAAAATTAAAACAATCCCTAAGTCTGAGGCAACGATTTTTTTATCCGAGTACAAGTGATGAATTAAAATACTAAGAATGGTGTGTGACACCTTAAAGTATAGAAAAAAATACAGTAAGGCAAGTAGGCATTAAGATAATGGAACATAAAAAGTTACCCAGATATATTCAGACAATGGACTACTATTCCAGTAATAAAAAGAAATGAATTACTAATATGAGCTACACGGATGAGTCACAACAACATGAGGAGCCAAAGAAGCCACGTGCAAAAGGGTACTTGTTGTATGCTTCCATTCATATGAATTTCTAGAATAGGAAACACTAATACATAGTGAAAGAAAGCATGTCAGTGGTTGCCTGATGCCAGGCCTGGGAAACTGACTGTAAAAGGACAAGAAGGAACTTTTTGCAGGTATTGGAAGTGTTCTGTATCTTGACTTTGGCGATGACAATATAGATATACACATTTGTCAAGACTTATCAAATTACATGCTTAAAACGGGTACACCTTGTTGAATGTAATTCATACTTCAATAAAGTTGATTTTAAAGTTAAATTAAAAAGTCACCTATGGGGATTTCCCTGGTGGCACAGTGGTTAAGAATTCGCCTGCTAATGCAGGGGACGTGGTTTCAAGCCCTAGTCTGGGAAGATCCCACATGCCGCCGAGCAACTAAGCCCGTGCGCCACAACTACAGAGCCTGTGCTCTAGAGCTCGTGAGCCACAACTACTGAGCCCGTGTGCCACAACTACCGAAGCACACGTGCCTAGAGCCCATGCTCCACAACAAGAGAAGCCACCACAGTGAGAAGCCGGCGCACTGCAACAAAGACACAATGCAGCCAAAAATAAATAAATTAATAATAATTAAAAAAAAAAATAGTCACCTAGATGTCTGAGTGAGACAGAGTTCCTTTCAGCTTTCAGTCCCAGCTCTTCTCTGAAGCCTCCCCTCATTCACCCTGGCAGCATGTGACCACTTTGCATCTCTTTAACACCTTATATTTATCGGTTCCATTCAGATTGGATGCTTGAAAAGTTTTGTGTATTTTATGTCTATCTTCCATTAAACTTGGTTCCTCTAAGGCAGGAACAATCATCTCTTTCATAAATTGAGACCATTACAAAAACAGAATTATGTTCCCTTTCCTCTCAATCAGGGGAATTTGAAGTAGGATTGATGAAATCCTGGAAATCATAAGCAAAAATGTCATTTCTGCATTTTTATGGCCACAGGGTCCTGTGTTTTCATCAGATTCTTGAAGATATCACAGAGCCCAACAATGTTAAGAATCTCTGCTTTGAATCCATGTGCTTTCACCCAGCTCTGTGGTACAAGGCACCCTGCCCCTGGGGCAATCTGTCTGTGGTCCCTGCAAAGATGATAAACCCACATCAGAGACACTCACTCTTCTGCATGTCAGTGGACTCCACTGCCAGCTCTTCCTCCACAATGACGTCACTCTCGCCATCTTCAAGATTCATTTCTGTCTCATCTAGAACACTGTCTTCTTCCTCTTCCTCCTCCTCATCTTCCTTGGAGACATCCTTTAATGTGGCAAGTAGTCTGTTGTAACCAAAAACTTGTTCTGGTTCACTCTATGCTTCACTTTCAGAACTTGAAGTATCTATAAACTCTCTGACTAAAAGGAAAATGGGGATTTTAAAAACAAAAATTATACTGTTCTTGTTGCTACCCCACGACTATCATCAGGTCCACAGTGGAACCAAGTTCAGACTTTTCTAGATAAAAACTAGCTTTTCTGCAAATATGCAGTCCTATCTATTCAACCAGACCTAGCACCAAATTTGTTTCAAACAGCTAATCTAGCTATGATTCTAGAAGCGCTTCCTCTTCTTTGAACTGCTCATGTTCCACATGGGAAGACAGCAAACTAAACACACGGAGCTTTAGGTTATAAGGCGATCTAACCTATGTGTCAGACATTTGACACCTTTAAAGGAGCAACAGGAAAACTTACAACAAAAAAGTGTACTTTATTTCTGAGTCTGTGGTAATGAAATAAGACCTTTGATGATTTTGCACTCTATTTTATGTTAAGCAAACATGACATTCCCTCTTAGGATTCACCAAGAGCCCTCTGGTAAGCCTCCTTAACAGGTTCTAACAGGCTAATCTCTCAGGACAGTTTCATACTCTATACTATATTAGTTATCACAATGGCATTTTAACAGACATCTGCACTTAAAACTAAGCAATATTACTAAAGTATAGCTTACATCTAAAATCAAAGAGAGTGGAAATGTAGCCAAACTTTATTACCATATATAATCTTAAAAGTAACAGTCCAGAATCTACTATCATAAAGAAGGTATAAAGCATTACCAGTTGACAAGTCTGTGGTTTTGCTTCCTTTCTGGAAACCCTGAGAAGAAACAGGCAATGTTAAACTTTAACTACAGTAGGTAGCAATTAGGAAAAGTCTAATGATACAACTTTAAATGAACATGGCAGACTATACCGTTATAACTACATTATATCTATTGTCAAGTAAAAACTCCATATGCATTTGGACAGGTTTTGGAAGGATATGCCAAATAAATAAGAGACGAATGAAAAAGTCTAACAAGACCACATGACAAATACTACAGTCACACAGTAACAGGCTCTCATCCAAAAGATGGGAAATTTTGGCAAATAAAAGCCCTCGGGGTTCACCTTTTCTAGCAAATTTCTTAAGTAGACTATCCCTCTAACTGTTGATAAAGCAGCCCAAAGGGGTGGGATGAGCACTAAGATCATAACTGAGAGTCTGGACACTTAGAGAGGAACCCACAACTACCCAAACATTAGTTTCCTCATGGTCATTGAATAGATAGGTGATGTCGAGGGTCCCAAGCAATTCTTTTTTTATTTTTTTTTAACTTCTTTAATTTATTTATTTTGGCCTGCTATGGGTCTTCGTTGCTGCGCCCGGGCTTTCTCTAGTTGCGGCGACAGGTGGCTTCTCTTGTTGCGGAGCAGGGGCTCTAGGCTCGCGGGCATCAGTAGTTGCACCACCCTGGCTCAGTAGTTGTGGCTCGCGGGCTCTGGAGTGCAGGCTCAATAGTTGTGGCGCACGGGCTTACTTGCACCGCGGCATGTGGGATCTTCCCGGACCAGGGCTCGAACCCCTGTCCCCTCCCTTGGCAGGCGGATTCTTAACCACTGCGCCACCAGGGAAGCCCCCAAGCAATTCTTTAAAAACATAGAAAACGAACACAAGCTTATAAAACCTCTGCCCAGTCGCCACACAGGAGGCGTGCCGTCTAGCATAAAACTACAGGCTCAACAAAGGGTAGGAAGACCGGCGAAGAACCCCACCTCAGGCGGGAAGCCGCCAGGATCCCCGGGCGAGCTAGGCCGGCGCCGGGGCAGCGTGGCACGCGGCGGGAGCTGCCCTGTCACTACCCCCGGGGCACCGGCGGACCAAACGCGGGGACACGCGGGCTCCCACCGGGAAAGGACGCCGGCAGCGCCGGTCCCAGCCTCGCCTCTCCATACCTGTCATAGAAGGGATGCTCCTCGCCGAAATCCCTTAGATGCTTCTTCTGCCTTTTAGTTAGGGAGTTGAGCAGCTGGCTCTGGCTCCGGCTCCGGCTCCGGCTCCCGCGTTTGCCCATGAGGAAGACGTCAAGTCAGCCAACCTCCAAGAATCGCGTTTTTCACCTGGCAGTCGTCTCCTCAACCCACTCACGCGGGATTGCCAACGGCGCTTTACGGCGGAAGCAGGGTGCCATAAAGCAGACCCGCTTTACGTCGCGCTTGTACGACAGGCGTGGCTGTGAGAATCAGCCTGCATAAACGTGTAGTAACTGAGATGGTTGAATGCAGTGCCTTTCTATTATGCCATAATACAAATACCAACTAACATTTAAGGCTGCCGGTGCATCTCAATTCATCCTCACAACAGTAAACAAATAGGCCTTGTTAATAAGCCTGATATTGGAGATGAGAAAGCTGATGCTTACAAAAGGTTACACACACACTAGCAAGAGAGGAGATGGAAACCTAATTCTCTCTGATGCGACCACAGGCTTTTCCCACTAGGATCTGCCACGTGCGTGTGCTATGTGAAGAATGAGGACGCAAGGCTGAGATTCCCGCCCTTACCCTACCCCCTCATTTTCTGAAAGTATTGCAAGGACCCTTGGTAACATATCTGTTCTGGCATTTTTCATGTTATAAAAGCAAAAACACATCCAGAGAGGTAAAGTGACTTTCCTAAATCACCCGGAGAGTCGATGTTAGAGAAAGCAGTAAAACTCAATAAAGTGTCTCAAAACTGAATTGGGGCAAATTGGGATGGAAAACTTTTAAAAGTTAAGTAACTTTGCTATATCTGGGTCGTGGTAGTGGTTACACCTGGTATACAATTACCAAAATTAATCAAACTGTACCTTTGAAATTGGTACATTTTAATGCAAGTAAATAATAATCTCAATAAACAAAGAGGTGAGAACAGCGCAACTGGACTTAATACTCTAGAGACAGGCAGAGTGTGCAGGGATACTTAAAAACCACAGGATAGGGCTTCCCTGGTGGCGCAGTGGTTGAGAGTCCGCCTGCCGAGGCAGGGGACATGGGTTCGTGCCCCGGTCCGGGAGGATCCCACGTGCCGCGGAGCGGCTGGGCCCGTGAGCCATGGCCACCGAGCCTGCGCGTCCGGAGCCTGTGCTCCGCAATGGGAGAGGCCACAACAGTGAGAGGCCCGCGTACCACAATAAATAAATAAATAAATTTTAAAAAGATAAAAGTCTCTAGTAGAGAAATTGTATCAGAGCCTAGTATTAAGAGCTGTAGAGCCACAAGTTTCCCACGATACGGCCTTAGCAGAGGCTGTTAAGGCAGTGACAGAAAATTTGTACCGAGGGAAATAGCAGAAGAGTTTGCCTACAACTCACGAAAAGGATCCCTGCACTTGGCCTGAAGGAAATCAGCAAAATTTGTAACAGCTTCTGTATTTGTATGCGGGATTGAGAATGAATTTCATTTTTTAATTTCTCTGAAATATCACATAAGATTCAGAAGATGCTCTCTCTGCCTAGAAGCCACCCCACTGGGATAACTATGCCTACGGAGTGCCTTTGCCTATGACTCCTACTTGCTAACCGACTGGCAGCCTGGCCCCAGGGCCTGGTCGCTGCTCCCAGTGCAATGGTGGATATGGTGTCAACGGTTGCAAAATCAAAGCCCCGTACATCCTCTCCATGCCTCGGTCCCACCCCCCAACCCACTCACCACTGATGTTCAGGAAGGGGAAGGTGTCCTGGATGGGAACGTGGTGCTGTGACTGGTCCAGCTCACCTTCCTCATCTTCTTCATCCACACCATTATCTTTCTCATCCCAAGGAGCAGATCCAGTGGATCCTACCCGAGAAACACACACACACACACACACACACAAAGGTCAAAAGTGAGGCGCTCACGTTGCACTGTCATCCCTGCAGCTGACCCACTGTTCAAGCTAGGCACTGCCAGCACAGAGGTTCCTTGGGTTCAGTTTGCACCCTCAATGCCAAAGAGTGGGAACCAAGGGTGTTCACCCCACTCCCAGCTCCTCCTACGGAGCCCCAGTGCAAGCTCTCATCCCCTCCCCTATCCAGGAGCTGCAGACCCTACTCCCCTCTCCTAGAAATCTTTTAATTCCTACTCTAAACCCCTTTCTACACATTCGCATCCCTTCTAAGGACCCAAGGAGCACAGCTTCTCTCCTTTATAAGCTTACTGTGAAGACAGACCCGTCCCTCATGGCAGAGCCTCACTAGATTCACTGGAGGTCAAGTCTAAATTATCTGGCTCTTAGTCGGAACTGGCTAAACATTGAGTAAATATAGGGATCAGGTGGTATTCTCCTAGGAAAAATACCATACAAATTAAATGATCACTTACCCATCATTTATAAAGAGAACTTAATAGCCTTCATAATGTCATGGCAATTGATTCTTACAACAGCCTTTGAAATACGCAGGAAAGATGAGAACCCAGATTTTATAGTGGAAGAAGCTGAGGCTCAAAACGTTGAATGACTTGATTCAATGTCCCACAAGTAGTGAAATGGAAAGACCGAGGTTTATAACTCAGACCTTCTAAGTTTTAAGCCCTCCGTCTTCTAAATTACCTGGCCTCTCTTCTCAGTGTTGAGTCCCAAGAGAAGTTATTTTTTATAGAACTCAATACCCCCTCTTCTTTCTAATGCTTTACTGTTCCACTGGGTGGGCAGGAAGACTGTGCTGAGTTTATATCTTTTGTTCTCTGGGTTCTTTCTAGGGACAGCATTTCTTGCTTTATTTACCAGTCTTCAACTTTGTAAGCGAGGCGACTTTCAAGTCGACTATCGCTTTAAGGGTCCAGCCGGGAACCTGGCACACTGTCCACCTTCTCCCCAGCAGCTGGGGCCTCACCTGGGTTAATGATAGAGCCCTGGGGCTGGGGGATGTCACACACTTGATATATCTTCACTGGGTTCATGGGCACCTCCTTGGTGCCGTTGTACATCAGGTTGAATTCCCTGCTCTTGTTGAGCGCACAGTGGAGCTGGGCCTTCCATTTAGCTGGGTCGGGGTCGTCCACCCCTTCCTGGTACTTCCCCTGCCTCCACAGCCCAGGCCTGAGGGATAGGAAACTGCAGTGAGTGCCTGCTTGTTGCCCAGAAACACTGGAAAGTGTGCCCCTCCTCCCTCGTACAGACACAGATACACACAGCCCTGCCTGACCGCCCCATCACCCCAACTCCAATTTACAGAGACTGCAGCAGAAAACACCACGCTGGGGACCAGGCAAGGCAGGGCCTGAGACAAATTCAGCCAAATGCAAATACAGTATTTTAAAAAGAGGAGCCTCATTTCAAGTGCTTGTGCCAGCATCATCTGTCAAGACTACAATGGCCTTAATGAAGGGTTGAAAATAAAGAAAAATCTGGAACACGTATACACCAAAATACTAATGGCAACTTTTGGATAGCAAGATTTCAGGTAATTTTGTTTTGTTTTGCTTGCCTTATTTGTTTTTCACATGAATTGCTTATATAATAAGAAGAGAAAGGGAGGTGGCGTATGATATGAAGAATTTAGGCTTGCTGTTCCTCTCCCTTCAGTCTTTAATCTGATGCACAAATAACTGTTGAAACCAAGTACCTTTAGGAGTAGCAGCCCATAGGAGGGCAGGAAGCACGCTCTGGGGGTTCAGCTGGCCTCAGTGCGAGGCTGAGGGCCTCAAGTCCTAATAAACTCACACCACCTGCCTTTCCCTGCTTCCTCAAACTCCCACATTGGGAATATTTTGCTGGGAACACCAGTGGCTGGTGGCCTGGGCCAAAACCAGTGTGGCCCCGCCTCTCTGGTTTTCAATTTCCAGGTCTAACAGGCATTTATGTGTCTGTTCACGGGATATCAGCCCTCCCCCACTGTTAACGTATCTCAGATGTCTACACTTTCTTCAGGGCTGTGACGTATGTGCTGGTGCAGAAAAGGGGGATGTCTTTTGCAGAGGACTCAAGATCAAGAGAACGAGATGGACCGGCCAGACTGCTCCCACTTGATGTCAGGAAGATAAGGTGGCCGTGTAGTTAGAATTCTGCAGGGAAACATAGCCTATAGAGTCTATGGGTTTGTGGATCCACAACTTTTATTTTTTCAGTAATGCCAACCAAGCTCATAAGAGACTGACATATAATCCAGAATGCCAGTCTACTCATTTTCAATGGGGGATAAAGCTGGTCAGTGACCAGCATGGTTAAGTCCAATAACCTGGACATAACCATGTATGATCTCAACCAGTAACTCCTGTGTCTGGTTTCTAATGACAATTCTAAGAACATAAGACCCACTCAACCTTTAAATCCAAATTTTCAGATGACTCCAAAGCTAAATGGAAATGATTTGATATTGAACTCTAAATCTGCATTATCTAGACTACCTCTTACCCAGTTGGGTAACCCAGAAGCGACAGTAAGAGGCTCCTGCTTTCCCAAAAATCACAGGGCGTAAAAATGAAAAGCACTGGAAAGGCAAGACCCCCAGGGAATTTGCAAAGCTGCTCTTGTGTCTTTGTCTTTTTGACCTTGAAGCCAGGAGAAATTCTAAAAATACAAATGTATTCATTTTTAAAACTTGACTTTACTGACTATTGTTCAGATCCCCAAGCCTACAAAAATAATTTTATTTTTTTAAAAATGCTCCCTGCCCCAAAGGAGTTTACAATCCCTTAAAGGAGACAGATGAGTCCTCAGATCAGAAATACAGATACTATGTGAACACCAGTAAAACTGCCTAATCCATAAAGAGTCGGGGGGTAGGTATGGTTGGCCAAGTTTATCAGAATTTATGATTCTAGGGCTGAATCTTGAACATGGGTAGAAGTTAACCAGGTGAGAAGCGTGGGTCACGATACTCTAAGCAGAAGAAGCTTTATGGGCAAAGGCAGAGGCTGAAAAGCACAGTGCTTAGGGGACCTACAAGCAGTTCAGCTTGCGTGGAGGCAGCATGAGATGAAAGTCTGGGCTTGTAAGTAGGAACCATGCCAAGGAGTTTGGACCTGATTCTTAGAACACTGAGAACCACTGAGAGATTTAAGCAGGTTGTGATGGGATCAGATTTAAGCTTTAGAAAGAACCCTCTAGCTGCAGGACTGAAAAGGGTTTGGAGGGAGGCAAGGCATGAAGATAATACATAGTCTCTATATAATCCATATAATAGTGTCACTAGGGTCTGAACTAAGGAGGTGGCGGTAGGGATAGAGGATACAGGTAACGAAGGAGCCGTTAAAGACGCTGACTTGACAGAGCTTGATGAGGAACTGATTCCTTGAAGAAGGTGAGAGAGAAATCAAGGATGATTCCCTGGTTTAGGGTTTGGGAGACTGGGTGGGGGGTGATGCTGGCCACTGAGATAGGAGCAGGTTTAGAAAGATGATTTCCCTTTGGAAATGTCAGAGTTCAAATGCCTGTGGAAGGCCTAGGGGAGGAGGCCCAGCATGCCCAGGGCAGTTTTTTATCCCCACTCACCTCTCACATCACCTGAGGGACTCTCCCTGCCTGCCTCCAGCCTGGAAGAAGGTCCACCAGATTACGGACATCTCTGCCCTGTGGGCAAGGACCAAGTTCGTTTCATTTCTGTATCCCTGCTCAGGCTTTAGCACACAGTAGGTCAATGTGTATTTGTTGAATTGCCTCAAATTTACAGAAATACAGTTCTTGGGGAATGAATAAGTTGCTATTACAGATGGAAGACCAGAAAAACAGCTATGAGCAGAAGGCCAAGGAGACACTGCAGAAAGTGCTGGAGGAGAAAATGGGTTGCAGAACAGCAACTGCAGAGCAAACAGGTGTGGGGATGCTCCATAATCCTTGGGGCTGGGAACCCTGGGGCAGTCTGGGTGGCAAGGAAGCCAGCTGCACAACTCCCCGGAACCCCCAAGGCACCACCCTCTCCTCTGATCTCCCTCAGCGGTCCCCGGCCCTGGCCGAGCACAAGTGTGAAGAGTGGAAGAGCCAGTACGAGAGCCACCCCCAGCATGCAACTGTCCCCTACCCTGCCAGCCCAGTAATCATGAACGCCGTCTTCCTTCTCTTTTTTACAATGTGGTACATATGGATTTTTTTTGAATGAGATTCAACCAGCTTTTAAACCTTTCTTCTTTCTAACAATATCAGTACTCTCTGACTCTCCAAATGCGCCTTTTCAAGTTGATTTAATTTATGGAAACATCACCCTTCATACTTTCCCTTTCTTTTTTAAACCTCCCCATGGTAGTGGAATGTAGTAGAAGGAGATTTGGCCTGGGAGTTTGGACACCAGGGTTCTAGCGGCAGTAACCCACAGTTACACACGTTATATTATTAAAGAAAAAAGTAACTTACAGAAATGTATGAGGCCATTATGCACATACACACAAATATATATTCACTCATATATCCATAAAAAAGTAGTCTGGAAGGTTCTATAAAATGTTAAAGGTGTTCATCCCACGGTGGAGGAGATATACGTTAACTATATTACCCTCTTAAATTTTTACAGTAAATATATATTACTTTTATAATTTAAAAAGCCAAACTTTTCATTTTTAAAAACCTAAAACATGAAAGAAAACTGGAAAACCAACAAAATTAAAACAATCCCTAAGTCTGAGGCAACGATTTTTTTATCCAAGTACAAGTGATGAATGAAAATACTAAGAATGGTGTGTGACACCTTAAAGTATATACACATCATTTATTTTTGACTCTTAATGGACATTTGGTTTGTTTTCAGTTTGTGCTAATGCAAATCATGGACAGGAATCCTGCTGTACCCGTTATTCTGGAGCATTTACACAGGGCGGAGGTGAGGGCTGCTGGCTCACAGGCTATTTATATACCTTCAGTTGATGGAGAGGGCTAAATGCTTTCCAAAGTAGTTGTGTCGATTTACACTCCAGTATAAACAGGGTAGAGGATTCCCATAGTACTTCAGGTCTACAATACCTGATACTACCAGACTTTATTTATGTATTTGTAAATCTGATTGGCATGTAGTTTCCTTGGTTTTGACTCACTTTTCTCTTATTACTTAATGAAGTCGTACACTTTTCTGTGTTTACTGGCTGTTTGGATTTCCTTTTTTATGAGGTTTACGTCAACTATTGTTATTTATTATTATTATTTTTTATTATTTATTTATTTATTTTTGGATGTGCTGGGTCTTCGCTACTGCATACAGGCTTTCTCTAGTTGCGGCAAGCGGGGGCTACTCTTCATTGCGGTGGCTTCTCTTGCTATGGAGCTCAGGATCTAGGCGCGCGGGCTTCAGTAGTTGTGGCACGTGGGCTCAGTCGTTGTGGTTCGCAGGCTCCGTAGTTTTGGCGCACGGCCTTTGCTGTTCCGCGGCATGTGGGATCTTCCCAGACCAGGGCTCGAAACCATGTCCCCTTCCTTGGCAGGCAGTTTCTTAACCACTGCGCCACCAGGGAGGTCCAACTATTGTCATTTTGAATTCTTCTCCATTTCCAAGTAATACTCTCACATGACTATTTTCTCACTAAATTGGAGGCATTATCTGTTCACTTTCTGAATTACTAACAAGTAACGGTTTAGTTCCTCTACATTCTTTCCTATGTCCACACTGCTCAGTAAAGTTATGTCATCATGAGTTATTCCACTGCTCACGATCTCTTTGACATGTAGTGATATACGTAAAAATCTACATTGTTTGGCTTCCCTGGTGGCGCAGTGGTTGAGAGTTCGCCTGCCAATGCAGGGGACACGGGTTCGTGCCCCGGTCTGGGAAGATCCCACATGCCGCGGAGCGGCTGGGCCCGTGAGCCGTGGCCGCTGAGCTTGCGCGTCCGGAGCCTGTGCTTCGCAACGGGAGAGGCCAAAACAGTGAGAGGCCCGCGTACAGCACAAAAAACAAAACAAAACAAAACAAAAACCTATATTGTTGATCAACTAGAAACTCTCTCAACGTCACACTGTGTAAAATAAGGACATTCATACCATCTTCCCTTTTTTCAACCTCCTGTCTACCATCCAAACCTAGCTCTTACATTGTCAAAGTTGAAATTTATATTCTATTCTATGTGCAGTTAATTCTTCTGTTAGTTGAGAGTCAGTACGGAATAAGGTTTAAGAGAACAGGCAGAGAGCCTGAACTCAAAGCCTCGATCCAACCTTAAATTAGGTACAACCTAGGCAAGTTCCTTCCCTGTCTTAGCTTCCTGTTCTCAAAAGTGGGAATGATATTAGCACCAACCTCATAAGGCTATTCAGAGGATTAAATGAGTTAATATATGCAAAAACACTTAGAGCCTAATATATACTAAGTACATACTAGTACACAATACATTTCAGTACATACCAAGTTAATACTAATACATACTAACTATAGTTTACTTTAGTTATTTGTGATTACATGCACGTTGACAATAAAAGCTGCAAACCAAGACAGTATTGCCAGTATTACAATGAAATTAATATTGCCCACTGCAGATGTACTGTGTCTCTGTGTATAGACTACACCTCGTTCCATACTGTGCCAGTGTCACTGCCCTTGTGCAGGGTGACCACATACCCCAAGCTGCCTTGGGCTGTTCCAGTTTATACCTGTTGTCCTGATGTTACAGCATTAGAGTGCCTCCTTACACTATTGAAGTGTAAGGAGTTTGGACAAGTTCTGGTTTGGACAACCAATTAGATAGGTGGTCATTACCCCGTGTGTCACTGAAAAGGGGGACATCTATAGTGTCAAGTTGAAGTGGATTCTTCCCTTCCTCACCAATACTAGGTTAAAAATCAACCATAGTTCAGTGTGCTTCAGGTTTATGTCCGTATAGCCTTTTCTCCTCTGGAGTTCAAGTTCCTTCTCCTCTTCCTCTCCCTCCTCCCTTCCAACAGTGCCTAACACCTAGTAAGTACAATATGCCTCAAGGTGTTTCTAAGCTCTCAATCACACAATCAATAGAAGCCTCTCCACTCTAGACTAGCTGCAATCTGCACTGAATCCCCTATTACCTTCCTTCTTGGTTTATTGCCTCATTTTGCTGGATTATGTCTATAAATAGCTTAAGGTGTAGCATAGGAGGTCAATTTTTCAAATTTCTTTGGGTACAAAATATCTTCTTCAGCCTCCACGTATGACTGATAGTTTGGCTGGATACAAACCCCTAGGGTGAAAATTATGTGCCTGAAAAACTTTGGAGGTATCTTTCTAATGCCTTCCAGGATCCATGGTGCTCATGACAAGTATGATAAAGTCAGATTGTAACCTTTTTTTTTAGGTGACCAGTATTTTTCTCTCTGGAATGGATGTATCCTCTCAGTATTTTATTCTATTTTAATTTATTTTTTCGGTATTTTAAAGTTTCACAATGAAGGGTGCCTAGGTATGAGTCTATTCTTGCTCATCTTGCATAACTATTTTCAATCTGAGGCCTGATGTCTACTTTCAGCTGTGGGGAATTTTGTTGCCCTTTGACAGCTTCCCTCCATTTTTTTTCTGGGTCTGGACTTTCTAATAGTAACATGTGGGATCTCCCAGATGCAGCCTCTCTAACATATTTCTATCACATTTTCCATTGGGTCTTTCATTTTTATATACTGAGAAATATTTTAAATTCCTACTGAATTTATTTCAGCACCCATATTTTCATTTCCAGGAGAACTCTCTTGCTTTCTGACCATTCTCCTTTTCATTAATACCCTAGTCTTCTTTTATAGTTGCTAGCTCTTTTTAAACCTCTCTCAGGATACTAATTAGGGTTTTTTGTTAAATTATTCTGTTCCCTAAATTGTCCCTGGTCCTACTAGGATATGCTTTCACTCTTTTTCCCCCTCTCTCATGTTGTAAGCTTTACTCAACTAACAGGCAAATGACACTTATTTTCTATTTAAGAATGAGCGCAGAAAGCTCCCTGAAGTCAACGATTGATTGGCTTCTTATGCAGGAAGAAGCGGGCAGTAACTGTAATAGGATCTCCCCCTAACACAATTTTCTAGGGTGTAAAAACTCACACTAGCTGCCCCAGTTCTCGCCAGTTTCACTGTTTTCAAAATGAAATCATCTCATTTCACGAGCATGAGGGCGGGTCTGGGAGTCCACTCCTCCAAACACAACCCTTCAATGAGCTCCCCTATTTCAGTCACACTTTTAACTAACTCCACCCTCTCTCCTACATGCGCACCTGAGCATGGGGCTACTTTTTCAGGTGGGGTCAGAATCCTCCTCAGTTGCACGTGGCCCCTGTGCATATTCTAGGTGATGCTTTTCCTCTGTTCTACTGCTTCAGTTTCACACTCTTCCACCTGTCTTCTGTCTTTCAAAACTATGTTGAAATCTCTTGATTGTTGCGGGCATATATACTTAAACACTTTGATGCCATCATTGTAGTGTCTTGTCGAAACAGAGATGAGCTAAAAGGGTTCTCAGTGCATTCTGAATCTGCTATTCTGTGGTCCCAGTGTTTAAACTTCTTGGACTTCCCCAGTGTCTATTACTGCTTTTACAAATACAATCTCGTGGTCTATTCGTGAAGGAAATGAATACACCACATCTAAAATAACAAGGAATGCGGGTTAGATGCTCTAGGGTCTTGTCATACTCTGCCATTTACTAATAAACCACTTACGTTCTACAAATTGTAGGTGCTCATTTATAAAACGAAAGGGAGTAACTCTACATGAACTATAGATTTCTCCTACTCTAACATTTCATAATTTTCTAAGTTCTTTTCTTAAAATTTCTCTATATTATCATTAATTTTAATTAAAAAATAAAAATCTAACTCTTTAGAAAATCAAAGAGTAATTCCCGTACTCCTACAATAATGGGATAATTAGTTCTGAAACCTGTCAAGTGTCATGTTTCATATGAAGAGAAAATCATATTAAATAATTTTAAAAAATTAAACATGGACTTTGTAGCACAAAGACAAGGTCCCCCACAAATGGTGTTCCTTTATTTACTAGAAATGTTCAGCTCTGCATTAAAGTTGAAATAAAATAAATATATTAATTTTGAGGTGCAAAAATATCTTATGAAAATCAATTTTTCTTTTCTGTCCATACAAACAAAAGTATGGAATGACATTAGAGGTCAGGTTTATTTGGTAATAGAATGTAGCTTCTTGATATTTTTGATTTTAGGAAAGGAGAATATCAACATCGAAACGTTTTTCAACTTTACTTTTATTTAAAATGAGGCCATATTTTCCTCTTATAAAAAGAGAGTTCAACTAGAACTGTCTATTTTCTCATCTGTAAAACAAGAGCACTGAATCAGCTGACTGTATTCATTCAGAACTCAATTTCCTTATCTTATGATCACTAAGCTTCTCCCTAAATCTAAAATACTAAGCTTCTAAGCAAAGGAAAATATATTACTAACGACATGTTTTGATTTTAGTTTCTTAGAGTTCAAATGTCCACCATTCACCTTGGTCTAAGCTTAAGGAACCATTCAAGGGGATACAACGCAGATGGGAGGAGAAAACAGAACCCTCACACAAGCTGTGCTGTGTTGCAATCAGCCTTCCGTTTGAAAAATAATCTTCTCTATAGCTTTAAAGTGATAACTTTGTACCTGCAATGCTTCTTGTTTCAAACGGATTTTCTCTGGCTCCTCCTGAACACGTTCTGAGGAATCGTCGACCTCTTCGATTTCTGAGGAGGAAGGACTCTCTACTGTCACAGTCACAGGAAATTCTGATGGACCTGAGTGTCACAAGAAGAAGATAGGAAACCACAGAGTTCTTACACTAAAGTGCAAAGAAAGAAGACAAGATTGTATAAAAGACAACACAAGCCAGATACCAAATATCCAAATATTAGAGGACATTTAACAAAAGTGATCTGAGGTATCATTCTTTATAAATGTCTCTCACTGCTCTTTAGTGTAAAACAGGCAATGACTAAGTAAAAGTACAGTAACTTATTTTTGCTATGTTACTGTACAGACCTCTGTTGTACGTGGTTAGGATTAGTAATGGGAATTGCCCATATTATTTTATTACGTTTCTTTCACAGAAGCCAAGTGAAGATCCAAGGTAAACATTTTTTCTCACATCAACTTTATACTGCCAATGAAAAATTTATTCTTCACCATCAGACAAAAACAGTCTGGAAGAAAATGCAGTTTTTCAGAGGAAAATACATCAGTAAAGGGACTGATGAATAATCAGGAAGTCAACATATCTAAGCTGTGAATAATAGACATTAGAATTTAAAAAAATAAATCACATACACATACACAACTAAAACTGACCCATCAAAAATTTCATCTTCTCACCACCCTTAAGCCAAAACTAGGGCAACAATTCTCCCAGCAAGCTTCACTGCCACTGCAATGTTGTTCAATAGGACATTTCCAAACATTTAAAAACTGACCTGGCCACAACCCCATAAAAGTCTACAGATCATAAAGAACTGTGCTGGGATTATATAACCACGCAGAAGACAAGTCACTAGGACATCATTTTGACAACAAGCAGCAAACCCGGCAGCATAGGAAAACCCTAACAGGAGAACGAGGTGCACACCCCTCTCTCTGGGAATGCAAGGCCAGGACTGACACCCAAGATGCTCTTCTCTCAACCTCAGCAGTGGTGCCTTTCACAGAGCAACTATGCAGTCTCCCAAGACCACTGGGAAGGAGAATCTGATACTGACAGTATTAGCTTGCCACGAGGCCATAAAACGAGGGAATGTGTGTGGCCTTGGTGAGAGAGCAGAGGTTTGGGAGATGTTGCTTTATATTGGCTTTCAGATCAGGAATTTGTACATATAGCCCGCAAACAACGTTTCTTGAAAACATGTGAACATTCTTGAGTATGACAGCTCCATGTGAGGGGTCAGAAATGGCAGTCAAGTTCGTCTCACTGGGTAACAGCTGATTTGCGGACTGGAAAACAGGATTCCTTGTTTACAGACATCACCACAAGGCTGCCCGTTGTGTGCCAAATCCACACAACTACACAGTTGCATTGGGAGAGCGACCAAACATGTTTTACATGGATTTATTTCAGAGAGGGAAATGCTTCTTGGAAGGCTCTGTCAGTTTAAAAAGCAAGAATGACCATCCACCTTTCCCAATTCCAGCCCTATATATCATAAATATGATAGCTACACACCACCAACTGATTACATACATCACGAGCTTTGATGAATGGAAAGCCCCTAAAAAGATAGCAACAAAACGAAGTTAGATCTTCATGTAAATACATCACCAGTTAAACCCAGTTAATACAACTATTTAGTAGTATGAACAGTATCCATACAGAATTGTGTATAAAAATAAATAAGCTCAAAACAAGGACCTGGAGGGCTCTGCTACGGAGAAAACAGAACAGAATTCAGCCTACTGGCTTGGTAATAACTCTCTGAACTGCTGAGAGGCCCCTTCAGCTCCTATGTTCAGGATGGTTGAGATTTCAGTCTCTCTTCTTTAAATGGTGATATTAATCGTTCTCTAATTTACCACCCTGTGTGAGGAGGATGGACCTGCGATTAAGTGTCTCAGGAAGAAGACAGGAAACCACAGAGCTGTGAAACTCAAGTGCAAACACTGGGGATTCAACACTATAGTTTATGCAACAGCAATTCACATTACCATTTGCAAAAAAGTAGTCGGTTGTCCAGTGGGGATTAGAAACATCCATTTAACATGAGCAACTGAACAGATATTTTACATAGTAACTACTTCAAGTACTATTTAAAATCAATTCTTTGTTTTCTTAAGCAATTGTTAATCCCCAATTTCCTGATTACTACCAAGTAAGTCACCTGAAGATCATCTAGAGCCATCTATTTCACTTAGCAAGCCTAAAGCTATAATTCAACCATTTTATTTACTGTTCTGTGACAAAAATTACTATGAACAGCTATCCCCTGGATAAGAAATCAGGTAATGCTGGTTTGACTCACTAAATCTGATTTACTGAGTTAATAAGCCAGTTGATTTAGAAGAGGTCTAATGCATATTTTTCATCCATTCTGCATTAAACAATTTCCCATGCCTAAAATGTCTTTTTTCCCATTCGTACGTATCCAAATTCCTACTTCTGTGCTGTAGGGCTTCGCTCAACTACACCTGCCTTTAATGACACTTTCCTCACATGCACAATTGGTGATCATTTTAGTCTCCTCAAGACTCCCACGGAGTTACCTCTGTTGTGACACTTGAGAAACAACTTGAAACTCCCAATTACTTTTAATTTTTCTTCCTTAGAGGGCTCATTAGGCAGAAGCCATGTGTGAGTTACCTTTTTTCCTCTACACAAAGCACCAGAGACCACCCACATAATACAAGTTCCAAAATAAAGAACTCTAAATGACTGAAAAAGACAGGGAATGCAAACAGGTTACCTGTTGCTTTTTGCACTTTCTGCAGGACACAATGGCCGGAAACCAGACACTCCAGGTGGTAGCGCTTCAGGAGGGTAATATTCTTGACCAGCAGAGTGTTTCCTTCCATTACTTACAGGCTTCTTTGTGGCCAAGACTACGGTTGACAAAGCATGAAAACAAGGAATCAAGATGCACCAAAGGTCTACAGAGCAACTGTCACACGTGCACACGTCGAAAGGAATCAAAAAGGCACTTGACAATGATGCCAAGCCCATTAAAAAGAGGATCGGTTTTGTACAAAGGTTTTACATAAGCCAGCATTTTAAAAAAATATAAGTTCTCTACAGTAACAAGTTATTTTAACTAAAACAAAACTATTGAGATGTGCAGAAATGCAAAAATAAAGTTTAAAAAAAATCCCAAAGTATGATACATTTTATGTATCATGCAGAAACACTCAAGTTTCCTGAATCTTAGAACACCTTTGGCATTTCTGAATCTCAAGGACACAGAAACACAGATACACCCATGACTTCTGCCCAACAGAATCTTCAGAAGTAGACCAAAAGTTAAATTTAAGATTTTTTCTATGGAAAAACAATACAAGTTATAAGGCTGCAAGTTGCTGGGGGGTAGGTGAGTCAATTTTACCCTCCTATAAGCCTGTCAACCTTCACTGCTCCTTTGATTTCATATAGAAAACACAAAAAAACAAATGAAACGCACTGGATGAAAGAGTGAAATGTGGAGAATTACCCTATATTTCAGTAGTAAAGAGGCAAGTATCTTTATAGGAAACATTTGGTTGCAAAAACTAGACCTACGTGTTAATATTTTACTTAGAACAAGCCATATATTAAAATTCACATTTAAATATTTAATTTGAATTTACTGAAAACAAACATCATAGGTTAAAATGGTTATATTTATCCTTCAAAGCTACTGTATTTTATGTTATTTTATTTATTTATTTTAATAGATCTTGATTGGAGTATAATTGCTTCACAATTCTGTGTTAGTTTCTGTTACACAACAAAGCGAATCAGCCGTATGCATACCCATTTCCCCATATCCCACCCTCTTGAGCCTCCCTCCCACCCTCCCTATCCCACCCCTCTAGGTCATCGCAAAGCACCAAGCTGATCTCCCTGTGCTATGCTGCTGCTTTCTACTATATTTTAGCAGCATTAGGATGCAGGGTAAAATGGAGTGTATTCGGTAATATAGGACAAATATTTCATAGAGTGTAGCTTATTGATAATCACCACACGATCCTCTGTGATTTACAAGCCTCTTAAAAATATATAGGAGGGCTTCCCTGGTGGCGCAGTGGTTGAGAGTCCACCTGCCGATGCAGGGGACACGGGTTCGTGCCCCGGTCCGGGAAGATCCCACATGCTGCGGAGCGACTGGGCCCGTGAGCCATGGCCGCTGAGCCTGTGCTCCGCAACGGGAGAGGCCACAAAAGTGAGAGGCCCGCGTACCACACACGCACACACACACACAAATATATATATATATATATATATATATATATATAGATATATATATATATAGATATATATATATATATGTATTAAAATTTTTTTAAATTACACTTTTCTTGTTAGGAGATTAAAAAATTTCTAATAAAAGTTCCCATCTTTTATTACGCATACATAAGTACAATATAAATGGGACACAATTCACACCATTATTTCACCCCTATACTCACCTGGATCTAGGTATATACCCAGATACTGATTTGGCTTACCTCTATGCCTCCAAATAACTGAGACAAATACAAAAAAAAGCCCAAGAAATAAAATTACTCTTAAAAGAGCTCAATGAGCTTGTATACTTCAGTTACATTTCCACTTTGTTTAATCATGCTAACTAAAAAAAAATGTTTAACTGTTCTCATTCCATGATGCCCTATTATTCTGTACTAATTTTACAGAATTCCTAATATGTTTTACATATACATGTTTTATTTATATATCTTTCCATTTCTAATATCATAGCAAAAGTCAATGTAGCTATTTTAAGAATGCTTTACATAGGATATACATTTTTAATAATAATATCTAATTAGTGTAACTTCTTTGAATGTACTATTTGATTATTAAAATATCACTCTCTTGAAATAACAATTGGCAGACGATCATAAGCTTTTTTTAGCTTCATAAACACTCTTAACAACTTATTTAATACACTATTGTCCAAGCAAGTTGATTAATAGAAAATCAAAAACATACAATTTGAAGTAGAAAAAAAAAAGCTGTATTTATGAAGATGTTTACAATAGTTTATTTTAGGTTATTTCCAATTTTTCACCAATTTAAAAACTTGACCAACTCAATGAAACCTTGTGAATGCAATGTTAAAAAGTATAACTACGAATCACAGAATTGAAATTTAGTATGAAAAGATAAGAATGGCAAATTATATTGAAGCTATGTGGAACTATGTTTATAGACAGCAGGAAGAGAAAATTAAAATGTAAATATTGCTTGATAGGATAATGGGATTAGAGGTGGTCTCTTAAATTTTTCTTTTTTATGCTAATACAATACCTTTATAAAACCCAAAAATCTTCAAACAACACATTTTTTAAAAATTGTGGTAAGCTACACAAAACAGAAAATTTATAATTTTAACCATTTTAAAGTGGACCATTCAGTGATATGAAGTCAACAAATTTTTAAAACTTTCAGAGGGCACCTGAATAAAAGATGTGTTGTCCACTGGTGATTTTAATGTATCTGGTATATAACTAAAGTCACCACAAAACTCTTTCTGGGAAATTGGCAGATTATAAACATAAAAAATTTATTTTGCTTTTTATTAAACCTTATTGTTTTGCTGTTTCAAAATTCAAATTTACTCACAAGAAAGAGTCAGTTTCATATTAGATTTGGTTTCACAAATGCTGCTCCTGCTATTCATTCTTATCACCAAAAAAAAAAACACTATTTGTGACTAACGATAATATGTTACAGAAAATAAAAAGTTAAAAGGTTTTCAATCTGCATATCTGGGAACCTAAATTAAAGCATCACACAACATTTTCAAAAACAGAAAAACCATTTGATTTGACTCAAATCTTACTTTTAAGATGGCAGAAAGTACCTTGATAATTTTAAGAAAGAAAGAAAACCAAGCCATTAAAGAGAAATTCTTCCGAGAGAACTGAAACATGTTATATACCTCTGACTTGGCACTCCTTCCATCTGGAGAACTTTTTTGGTAACTGTTTTCATCACAGAATGATCTAAAGTAAAATGAATTGAAATTAGAGTAATTATTTTCCAATGAGTGGCTATTTCCATTTAAAACCAAAAGCCAACTAATTATTGCTTTTCCCATACATTTAAATATGAAATCTACATTATATAATTATACACTTATTTCCCCCTTTGTGTATTCTAATTTCTTCCTCAGAAACCTAAGATGCCATCTTGCAGACTGCCCACAGTGGCTACTATTTTGGCAGCAGCAAAGGTCAACTTGAAACATTTTGCATCTAAAGTGGCTTTGGATACCTTTGGATACAAAGTACAGTCTGAGCACCGTCCAGACGCTTAGATACCTAAAGAGCATCTAAGATATCAAACCAGGGCATCCAAGATAACAAACCAAGTCCTGATATTCCCTCAAAAGCTGCTCCTCCCATCAGCCCCCTTCTTCTAAGAGATACTACCCAGTTGCACACATAATCATCAACGACTTGTCTCCTTGTTACTATTTCCTTCATACCTCACATCTATCTGCAGGTCTTGAGAGCTACACCCTCAAAACACAACCTGAATTCAACCACTTTTCACTTGCTGCAAACTTCCAACCTAACCTAGGCCATAAACATCTCTTATTTGGAGCACTGTGATAGTCTCCTAACTGGTCTCCCTGTTCCTCTTCTTTTTTTTTTTTTTTTTGCGGTACGCGGGCCTCTCACAGTTGTGGCCTCTCCCCTTGCGGAGCACAGGCTCCGGACGTGCAGGCTCAGCGGCCATGGCTCACGGGCCCAGTCGCTCCGCGGCATGTGGGATCTTTCCGGAACGGGGCACGAACCCGCGTCCCCTGCATCGGCAGGCGGATTCTCAACCACTGCACCACCAGGGAAACCCCCTGTTCCTCATCTTTATCCTCCTAAGTCCCTTCTCTATACCAGGTCACCTTATTCAGATACGATTTGGATCATGCCTTTTTCCAGTTCAAACCCCTCTACTCATTTAGAATAATCCACATCTTTACTCTGGCCTTCAGGACTTTACAAGAGCAGACCCCTGGCTAGCTCCTTGACCTCATGTCCTACCACACTCTTCTTCACTCGGTACTCTGCCCAGATTGGCCTCCTTGCTTTTCCTTAAATACTCCACCCACCTACATGCCTACATACTCATTGCCTCCTTGTCCTGGAATGTGCTTACTCCACATCTTCCATGGCTTGCTCCTCTCTTCATTCAGGTCTCCGTTCAAATGCCACTTCTCCAGTGAAGCTGTCCCCTAACAAACCTATCCAATGGAGTCCTACCTGCTCTCCCTCACTCTCCTTACATTAAGATACTTTTGCACTTCCTACTCTCTAAAGTTATATGACTTATCTGTTTACTCATTTCTATCTGATCTCCTTCACTAGAATGTAAGCTCCATGAGGGCAAGACTTTTGTCTGTCTGGTTCACTGCTTTATCCCTAGTCCCTAAACCCGTATCTGGCACACAGAAGATGATTACAAAATTACTTGTGAAGCTGACAAATGAATAAAGTACTCCTGGCAAGAATTCAGAGGCTGCACAGGAAAGAAAGAATGCTCTTGGTGGAAGCAGGCTTAGTATCTAGGTTCACCTCTATTCAGAGTAGAGATAAGAAAAATTGACAAGTATAATTAACTTTAATTAGTATATTAGCTGCTAAAAACATAAGGGAAGTGCAACACTAGAAAAGTACAGTTGAAGCTTGAACAACATGGGTTTGAACCTCGCGGGTCCACTGACACACGCATAGTTTTCAATACATACGTACTATCATCCTACATGATCCAAGGTTGGTTGAATCCACAGATGTGGAACCACTGACTATAAACTTATACCCAGATCTTCAACAGCGTAGGGGTCGACACCCCTAAGCCCACGTTGTTCAAAGGCCAACTGTATATGATGAGGAAAGTTAAACACATTAAGTTTTAAAAAACTGTTAATATCTGAACAAATTCTTTTTGTTTTGCTATGTGTTTATCAATTTAAAAAAAGTGACCACGTACCAACAAGCAGATTTTTTCTTATATCCAGAACGAGCAGAGTTCTGTTGGTTTCAAGGGCCTTTAGTAAAGCCTTTGCTCCTTCACTGGTGAGGCCGCACTGCTGCAGGTCAAGTGCTTTCGATGAAAGAGAAGAGGTCACTTGCTAACTCTACAGATTTAACATATAGACAACTCTCATTTTCTCACGTGTGGAAGAGTCCTGCACAAGACAAGTCATGGCAGGTTTGTAATTTTGGCTATTTAAAAAAACAGAAACATATACGCACACACATAATGCATAATCCAATTTAAAAACCTCTTCTTGGATGTGCAATGATAACCCTGGCTTTAGTACCAATAAATCAGACTACATATTTTACAATTACAGAACTGAAGAATAACTGTATATAACCTATGAGCAAAAAGCATCACAAAATGAATCTCAGTTCATAATTAGCAAGGGCAGCAGGGGCATGTAAACCTCACAAGCAAAACCTGGTGGAGCTCAGAAATGCACTGCATTCTTTTGATCATGATCTTCAGCTCCAAATCACACTTGAAACTAGTTCAAAGGGGAAAACAAAATAGAAGAAATGTAATAACTGTTAGTTTTAGAGGAAAAAAAGACAAGTCTAAGAGGATACAAATAATAAAAACTTTCAACAATGTGTGAATAGAGAATACATACTAAAAACCTATCATGAAAGTATGATGGTCAAGAACCCTCGCAGTAAAAGGTCAGACAAAAACCAGAAAAACTGATCATGAATTCTAGTAGTTCTGGGGCTGAACAACCTACTCATTTAAACCAAAGGGATCATCACTAAAGCACAGGGATTAAAAACTATTACATGAAAGGAAACTATCATGAGTCTTTTGTTTAAGTGTTGTGTGGACCATCACATTAAAATAACTGGAGTCTTTCAACACCCCCATGACGCACAGAAATAGCAAGTCAGACATACGGATCTGACAGGATATGATACAACCCTTACAAACTCTCACTACAGAAGAATGGACACAGGGTATAATTAACCAAATAGCCAAATTAATACAAACAGCCAGTAAACCTCACCAGTCAATCAGATGAATACAAAATAAAACAAAATGTGGTTATTGTCCTATCAGATGAAGCCAAGATTCTGTAAGAAAAGCCTTTAAATAATGTCTATACACTTTGGATCCAACAACTCTCTTTCTAAGAATTTAACCAAAAGAAATAGTCAGAGATATAGGTAAGGATATATATCAGAGTACTATTTGTAACTGAAAAACTGGACAAAGCTTATATACAAGAATGGATAAGCTACGTGCACTGTGGCATATTCATATAATGGAATACTGAACAATCACAAAAAATGATGTAGGAGATGCAAATTTACTGACTTGCTAAAATGCTCATACTAAATTAATTGAAAAAAGTTATAAAATTTGGAGTAATCCCACTTGCATAGAAAATGGACAGGTACTCATTTTTGTAGTTTCACATGTTTTTACAAGTGCTACAGGCCAGTGTTTGTGAGAGGCAGGCTTCACATCTACTGTTGGGGTGGACTACAAATTGGCATAGCCTTTCTGGGTGGTAATTTGGCCATGTGTATCAAATGTCTTAAAAATAGGTCACACGTAGTCATTCCACTTGTAGTACCTTATTCTACAGAAGTAATCCCGATGCACACAGAGACGTATATACAACGTATTCACATTGTTTCTGACAGGGAAAAGCAAACTGTTTAAATAGAATTGCAAAGAATTGATTAAACTATGGGACATCAATACGACGCAATACTACATGATACATCTTTAAGTGAAAAAAGCAGGAATGTGAAATAGCAAGTATACTACAATTCTATTTTTGGAATCCCTAAGTGTACATACATATTTGTAGAAGAAAAAAAGACTGAAAGTATATACGCCAAAATGAACAGTGATTATATCTGGGTATTAAAATTATAGGTTCTCTTGTTACTCTGTATTTTCTGTAAAGGATATATGCAACTCTTGGAGAAAGTTGAAAAGCAAAATAAAAGCTATCAGTAAAATGAGGCTTTAAAAAATCCTATCACAGGGGCTTCCCTGGTGGCGCAGTGGTTGAGATTCCACCTGCCGATGCAGGGGACACGGGTTCGTGCCCCGGTCCAGGAAGATCCCACATGCCGCGGAGCGGCTAGGCCCATGAGCCATGGCCGCTGGGCCTGCGCGTCTGGAGCCTGTGCTCCGCAATGGGAGAGGCCACAGCAGTGAGAGGCCCGCGTAATGCAAAAAAAAAAAAAAAAAAAAAAAAAATCCTATCACAATAGTATCATGCCAAAAGCTAAGCATATTTCATATTAAAAATTCAATATTTTCAATTTTAGAATTTCCCTCTAAGCCATAAATCCTAAGAGATTCTGCCAAAGCCCTTGCACCCAGGTCACCAATGAGCGTGTTGCAGTTCAGAGTGATGCGCCTCAAACCAGCCATGCAGTCAAGATCAGGTCTCCTGGAATGAAGACTCTCAGCCCAGGTTTCTTCATGCCTTCTGGTAGTCGGATACTTCAAAGATTTAATGGGATGAAATTAAGATGCTTGAATAAGGAAACAGGGTGTGCCTGAGTATGGCTTATTATGTCAGAGAGTTACACACACACACAGATCAAGCATATATGCCAGGAGCATCAACCTGAGAAATTCAACAGTCACTTCTGGTTTACGAGTCCAGTGACCCAGATTCTGCTCGGTCAGTGATTGGATTCTAGCCACTGCATTTCCTGTTTCTGAACACTTATGCAAAGTTGGACAACTCAATTACAGTCTATGAATTATTTTCCTTATCTTCTAAGTCAGGGAATTGGTTCTAAATTCTATCTTTGCTGAGGCCCTATATTTCATCATCCTGTCCTCCAATGGCCTCCAAACACCTGACTGGGCAAACCATAAGAAAACTTTTAAACATGCATCTTATTTATTAACAAATTATATACACAAAGTTCCATACATAGAATTTATGTACATGATAAACTACACAGATTTTTAAAAATAATACAAAGGTAAAAATGTTCTAATATTTTCTTTTCCTAACTCCTAAGGCATTATTTTATTTTACTTATTTTTTTATAAAGATTTATTTATTTATTTGCTTGTTTGTTTGTTTGGCTGTGCCGGGTCTTTAGTTGCAGCATGCCGGATCTTTTAGTTGTGGCATGTGGGCTCTTAGTTATGGCAGGCATGTGGGATCTAGTTCCTTGAGCAGGGATCGAACCCAAGCCCCCTACATTGGGAGCACATAGTGTTAACTGCTGGACCGCCAGGGAAGTCTCAAGCATTATTTAAAAAACTATATTTACAAAATGTATCTCACATGCTACCTAGGGTGTGCACACAAGCTTTAGAGGCCTGGACTATGCAGAGCCAGTTTGATGTGCCTTGGGAAAATAATGGTTTGACATTTAAGCAAAAGTACTGTCTTGAAGACATTCAATTCTTTATATTCATAAAGTAAATTTTGGTAACAGGGAACACTGACTGTCAATGAAAAAAGTCTTATTACATTCCAGAAAAAGTAAAAGACTCAAACTGCCTTTGTTACTCTAAAAGGAAAATCATTAGTGTCATTTTTCTATTAACAATAACTTATTAAAACTCCAAGCAGAAACAACAGCAATCACTTACACAGTGCTTAGTATGTGCCAGGCACTATTTATACAAATAAGTGCATTTAAACCTCGTAATGAGGCATAGAGGTTAAGTGATTTGCCCATGGTCACTAGCTATGAAATGGGAGAAAGGGAATTTGAACCTAGGCCATTTGGCTTCCGCACCCAAGTTCCTGACTGTTTTCTACCTCAGGGGTCAATGGACTCGCCCTGTATAGGCTCAAAGAATTTTTCAATTTTTAAAATGTAAATTTAAACATTTCCAGATTTGTGGGCTATACAGTTTCTGTTGCAACTACTCGGCCCCACTGGTGTAGGGTGAAAGGAGCCACAACTACCACGTAAACAATGGGTGCGACTATGTTCCAGAAAAACTTCCTTTACAAAGCCAGGCGACGGGCTGGATCTGGCCCACCAGCCAGAGTTTACCTATCCCTTATCTGCACCATCAAACTATTAAAAAGCCTTCATGTCAAATTATTAACTAACTTTAGGCCTAAATACAGTCATTATAACCACTGTAAAGTTGTTAAGGCATTATTTCAAAAACTGTATTTACAAATTGCTGATGTACTGACTTTTATTAGTTTAAAAACTACAACAGCTAATAAACACTTGATTCATTTAAGTCTTAAAGACTAGAATGGCATAGTTCCTTCACAGTATTACAATAAATGTTTTCAGTAAAAAAACATACATAAAAGTATTATTAGGTATTATATATTAAATCTCTTATTTCTAAAATTAAGTGGACTATCTTTCCTAAATGGTAGAATCCCAAACTGAAAACTGGTCATATTCTTTCAGCAAAATGAAAGCTGCGCTCACATGTATCAAAAGGCAAAAATTAGGGCTTCCCTGGTGGCGCAGTGGTTGAGAGTCTGCCTGCCAATGCAGGGGACATGGGTTCGTGCCCCGGTCCGGGAAGATACCACATGCTGTGGAACGGCTAGGCCCGTGAGCCATGGCCGCTGAGCCTGCGCATACAGAGCCTGTGCTCCGCAATGGGAGAGGCCACAACAGTACCACACACACACACAAAAAAGACAAAAATTAACTGCCCTCTGTATCAATATATTAATGTGTTTCAAGCACATATGTTTTCATGAAAGTTTAAACATAAAATCACCTTTAAGATCTAGGCCATGGGATCTGCTCCATGCCATGTCAGAATACACCCTGTGACGTTTACTTAACTTGTCTTAAGTGTGATAGAATTCTTTATACCTTGACAAATAACTAAAAGGAAAAAAAAAACCCACACACACAATAAGATGAAGAGCCTATACATTTGTCAATCTTGACTTATTTGCTTTTCTTGAGTCAGTTGGAGGTTTATAGCCACATTCTCAAAATCATTAACTACAATCTTCCCAAACAGGTAATTGACGAACAGATGCATTCTAAAACTTGTCAGTAACAAAGTGCTATTCCCGTTTACAGCAACAGTTTAATTCTACTTAGATACTAAAACTGAATACACTGAATACTGCAAACTTGATTCCCAACCACTCAGCAAAGTACTACATACCTTTTCAGATATAGGAAAAAAAAGAAAAAGCATACGATTCTTCCTATTTTCATTTCCAAAGATACATCCCAATCTTAATGATCAATCAGCGATTTAAACGTCAACTGTAAACCCAGTATACTGCTGCTGTGCAGTGTACTAGAGCAATAGGAGAGGACCTCAAACCCTCTGTTCCCTCAAATTCAAAGGCAGGCTTCCTGACCCCTCCAGACCACTACTGGACACAGGGAAGGCACACTAATGTTTCAGGACCCCAACCAACAGTCACCTGCTTTGTGATTACTTCCATGACACACCCTCACCAACACCACTGAGTTTGCTGCTCCTACGGGACGTTACATGTATTTACTAATTTAACACATACCACAGTGCATCATAATTATGATTTCAGATAGATGTTCTAACAATTGAAAGAGAATGATGACTTTTTTGCTCTTTACATCTTGCTATTTCCCTTCCCATAATATTTCTTGAAGCAAAACCATAAAATATACACAAACACAAAAAACAGAAAATATACAAAAAGTGTGCTTTGCACCTTAACGCAAACTTAAGTAAAATTAGTTCTGACAGTATCCGGCATGACAAACTTCCATGGTACAAATGAGAATGGACCAAGGTTTGAGCAGGTACAGGAGACAATCCAGGCATGAACAACACCAAGGAAAGGTAGACAGGAAGTAACATGGTGTGTAGGAAATCACGAGACCAGTCTGATGGGAAGAGACTTAAACAAGACTGAAACTCACTTTCTAAACCTCCATCTCCAATTGGACAATTCGCAGGACACAGGTGCACCAAAGTGGCCAATTTATTCAATCCCTTTAATATGGAGGAGGAGTTTAAAATTTTACTGGTTTAATTTGCCCCAAAAGCAACTCTCAACAGTTATGGCCTCTGTCATCGGAGCTTTGTATGAAATTAAGTCAAAGTGTGAAGCTCCTTTGCCTTCTTTTTTTCTCCTTAAAAAAGAAAAGAAACAATTGTTCCGAGTAAAAACAAACATATTCCAAAGCATGTGTACATTGAAAAGTAAAGAAACTTTATTAACAACTTCATAAAAACTGACTTAAAATTTTAAAAAGAAAAAAACATGTTTTGAAGTCCTTCCGACTGGAGTTGTGTCTCATCGTGTCCTTTCTTTACAGAAATAGTCGTATTGTGACACATATGCACAAGGATTAACACCATGACACACTGTACACGGCGGGCCCCGGCGAGCTCACCAGGCGTCGTCTGAGTCCAGGTCTCTGGGGAGGATCCACTCCACGGATGAGCCCAGGAGAGTCTGAAGCTCGTTCGTGAACTCCACCAGATCTAAGAGCTCCTTACTTTCCGGATTAAAGGACTCCAGGTCTTTGGGGCAAGAGAATAAGAGACTTGCCGACACTTGCCGGCAGAACTCGGCCTCCGCGATGGTGACAATTTCCACATTTGGGAAATTGCAGCGGAATATGCAGAAGGACATTTGCAGTTTCTTGAGCAGGTCTGAGAGCAACAGCCAGTTACGAGGCCTACACCAGAGAAAGGACAGTGGTTTGAGTTTCCGGCAAAATGAGAGGCGCTCCCAACCAGGAACTACCCGTCTCCTGGCGGTGAAAGGGCCTGCTACTTCCACTTTGATTACCCCACCCCCACCCCACTTCTCACTGTCCTTAGAAGATCTACTTCTTCTTTTTCTTTTTTAATTTTATTTATTTATTTATTTTTGGCTGCGTTGGGCCTGTTGCTGCGCACGGGCTTTCTCTAGTTGTGGCTCACGGGCTCTAGAGCGCAGGCTCAGTAGCTCTGGCGCACGGGCTTAGTTGCTCCGTGGCATGTGGGATCTTCCTGGACCAGGGCTCGAACCTGTGTCCCCTGAACTGGCAGGCGGATTCTTAACCACTGTGCCACCAGGGAAGCCCGGAAGATCTACTTCTAGCGGGGGAACTCTGGACTCATGTGCATGTGTTAAGAGACCACCTAGGGCGGATCAGCCAACTTAGACAAAAGCAGGAGCAGCGCCCCTGAATGAGCCTCGTTGAAGGCCACCCCAGTGCTGCCTTGGCTCTGGCCACAACTCAGGTCACCCCTCTCCAAGTAAGTGCACCCCGTTCTAGTCACTGGGGAAAACCAGTCTGTATGCCAACCCAAGGGAGATGGCAAACACCTCTTTGACCTCTCCTCTCCTCCGGCCCTCACGGAGAGAGCATGAGAAACACTCGAGGTCACCTGGCTTTCCTTGCCTTTCCCACACCTCCAACCCGCCCCTCAATGCTGCCGGGAGTGAGGCTCTTTCGAGAAGGGAGGTGGTACAATCCTTCCTGATACCCTGCCACGCTTTATGATCTCTATCCCGAATACAATGTCACCACAAAGGCAGACACGTTCCCAGCCTCAGAGTCCAAGGAGGATGCTACTCCTTAAGCACCGGGGTCAACACACAGCAGAGCAAGATGTCCTGATGTGTTCACTCCGAAGGGTTGGTCATCGGGCACAGTGGCCCGACCGTGGGGACAAGACTCGATCTAAGCAAATCTGAAGACACATAAGATCCCAGGTGCCACATACGGCTTTCTCTAATCTTATACGAGAAGACGGTACACATCAGTATCGTCCCGTGGACCTCACGCGCCTTGGACGGCCCCTATGGTAGCCGTTTGGGGTGGATCCCTTCCCCAAGAGTTTACTGACTGAAACTGTGCAATTGCAGTCGCTGACTCCCGTGTCCTTTGGGCTCTAGGGGTGTGTTCCAATGAGGGCAGTTGGCTGGGGAGACCTCCCACCCTACAAACTTTTCTGGAAAAGTTCCACTGCATTATGTGAGGTCGGTGGACACTTGGTGAGGGATTCACTCACCCCCCAACCCAGCCACCCTCATCTGCTGAAGGGGATTTCTAACTCCTGCCACCCCACAGAACAGCTGGGCTGGCTCTCGACCACATGCTGGCCACGCTTACCCCTGAGCGACGGACACCTGGACGTTATAACACGACAAAACGGGGTCTTCGGAAAATTCAAACTCCAATAGGTCACCATAGGCCTCGTTGCTGTCATCCTGGTCCTCCGGTCGTGGGGGATTTGCTAAAACATCGTAACCACTTTCATCATCTGGTTCTAACCGGGGGGGGGGGCGGCAAACAAGAGAGAGGTCAGTAAGCTGGAGCAAGATTCCAGCTGCTCTCCAAAAAGGACCCTGGAAAAATTCTTTCCCAAGCAAGCCCTGCTCACAGCACCACCACCACCCCCAGCCCCACCCCCACAAGCCCAACTGAAATGAACAAGGCTGCTCACCACACACACAGCTGCCAGAGAACTCCGAAGAGCAACCGGGGTTACCGTCGTCAGGAGCCTGCAGGTTATTTAAAGCCTGCAGAGAGAGGGGGAGAGAGAGAAAGAGAGAGAGAAACAAGATAACGCCTGCTGGTAAGAGGCAAATGCTGCTGGAGTTCGGGAACATCTCACGCTGGGGCTGGTGTCACCTCCTGACAAGTCCCACTGCACACGCCTCCAGGTATCTGACTGAAACCTCCCCACACGTCCACCCGCCTTCCTGAGGGACTGCCCGCCTCACCGCCCCAGCCTGCCAAACAAAAGCTAGCCTGGCTAGCTAAGAGTTTTCCAGCCCCCCACCTCGCAAAACTCAAAGTATGTATCTCTTCTTTGACAGACTAACGTTGGGCCGCTTTTCCCAGTAAAGGGTCACTTAGAGTAAACGAGGGTGGGGGTAGGGGGAACCCAGGTGAAAGGCTGTGAAGTCACCGTCTAGATGCTTGAACAAGACCGTGTCTTGAACTCTGCCGTACCTGTTAAGAACTTCTCCAGAAGTTCGCTGTGGTTCACTTTCTTGATGGTTCTACCTGAGTACGTAGCCAGGGTAGGATCAGCACCGTAGGAGAGGAGCAAGCGGACAATTTCGAGATGATCATTCTTGACAGCATCGTGGAGAGGCCTAGGAGAGGTGCGGAGGATTACACCTGTGCACGCGATGCTTGCTTCTAAGGACACGGGGCAATATCGAGCGTGTGCGGCCAAGCCTCGTAGGCGCGCTATTTCACCGAGGTGGTGAGTGTACGGTCGCTGGGACAAATCACTCTGTTATTTCAACACATAACCCTTTACGGGACAGGTGAAGGGACCATCTCAGGCCTAATTCTTCAATGCAAATCTCTCTTAATGCATGGCCCAAGGAGGAACTCAGGCCACGATGAAAACGTTTCCAATGAACTTAAACAGTGACAGACTGTAAGAAGGTAACGTACGGCGGGGTGGGGGGAAGAACCACAGCATCATGGAAGCAGATACGACAAGCCATTGTTATACCATTACAAACAAAACCCAAAAAGTGCAGTTTGTAAAAGAAACTAGGGGCAAAGTGGAACCTCTCCTGAAACCAACTTGGAGATGAGTGATCAACCCTCTCCCCCAGAAGCAGTCGAAAGGCAGGGCGAGTTCTCAGGAGGATACAGAGTCCTCCTGCCCGTATCCGCTGGGGTCAGGAACACTGTCCGCAGTCCCATCCAGAAAGGATGCTATTTGGAAACCATGAGCCACCAAATACCTTACGGTTTTGCTAATGTTATGACCGTCAGGAAAGCCCCAGTGCCCTGCCTCGTGGTGGCATCCCAGGTACAACCGGGAAGATGATTGGGCTGACTCAGACCTGGGCCTCTGGCCAATAAACCGAGGTCAAGGACAGAGTGGGGGCCAGGCCCGGGGATGTGGGTGGACACGGCAGGTCCTATCAAGCCAGTTGCCACTGGACCTGTCTGTACTCCTGCAACTTTCAACTCACATATATGTTCAAGATTGTGATTCAACAGATGCTGGTGGAGAGTCCAGGGTCTTAAAAGAGAACACCCCTGATTATTCATGCAGGCTCAACATTTTCAGGGAATTCTGTCCATAAGAGCGTCACAGACTTTTAAAGTTCTATGTAAATTTGCCAGAAAGATCTGTCCGATTCCATTCTAGAGGACTCCGCCACCAGTGTGCTTACATGGCACTCACTCTCCATCTTTCCTTCTGGGGATCCCCGCACACCCTGAGAACCACTGGCTATTCCCCAAAAGGGCCAGGCCAAGATCAAGACCGCCACTGACCCGGTTTCATCCTGGGCACTGCAGTTGACATCAGCGCCATATTCAAGGAGGTATCGTACGATGTTGAGCCAACCTCTTGCACAAGCCTCGTGCAGGGCACAGTAACCCGCGTTGTTGCAGTGGTTCACATCACAAATCTTGTTCTCCAGGCAGTACAAGACCACTTCCTACGGGGAGAGGAGAGGAGAGGAGAGGAAATACCATCAGACCACCATACAGTGAAACTTGTAAGGGTGACCTCCCCATAGCTTGGCGGTACCCACTTTCAAAGGCATACATCCTTGGGGCCAAAAGCCCACCATGGCGCGGGCAGGCGGCAGGATCCTGGTGGTGGGCGAGAGTGCGTGAGAAGGGCTTGGAGATGCAGACAGTGTTGTCTAAGGCTCTGCTGCACCAGTGGCCTGGCCATGGGCAAGTTACCCTTGAACTTCTCCAAGCTTCCACAGGGCTGCTGAGAGGACGCATTCGGATAGCGATGAAAGCCCTCAGCCCAGGGGCCGACGTGACCAGTACAGAGGTGTCACGGCTGCTAACATCTTAGATGACACATTGCCAAGCACAGACCATTCTCACTTGATGGGTCTGTTCAGTCGGTGGCAGTGGACGATAACACAAGTTTAGATAAAAGTATGGATGACCAACACTTAAAGAGAGCTTCAATCAGCCGGAGAACATTCCCCAGCTTAGAAAAGCAGGGACACCCAGGTCAGCTACATCCTCGTGCCCCCTGTTAAGACCACAAATCAGAACCTGGGCCTCAGATGCTCTTGTCTGTATGTTAAGTAGAGTTAAAGAGAAGCTCTCTCCCTCCATCCTCGAGGAATGACACAAAATGCCTCCAATAACCCCACCCTCTATTTTGCCTCACTCCACCCTCTCGGGGCAGAATCAGTCAAAAATTTTCATATTTACTCAAGTTAATGACAGGAACCTGATACACCACAGGCTGCAACCTCCACATTTCAAGAATCAAATAAAACGTTCACCGCCCAACCCCACCCCCGGAGATGTTCTGTGTCAACACTGTGCATTAGAATCACTGTTTTTAACCTTCTTTCTTTGGCTTGTTAAAATATTAATATGAACCACTCCCAGTAAGCAGAGCAGGAATTTATTCAATGTTTTATTACCTTAAGAAAGTTTTCAGACACATGGAAAGCATTTGCCACCAGAAAACACGTTATACTGTTTATACTGGGTAAGTCGTGCCCAGCAGAGAGCCGTCAGGTTCTGAGAGCTGGGAGTAGGCGGAACGTGCATGTGGCCCAGCACATGGTCTGCTGGGTAAGGGGGGATGGGATGGGGTCAGAACAGGCCTCCTTGTGACATCTCTCAGGTAACTCGTCTGTTAAACCCAAAAAGGGGGTCATTCTAGCCGCCCATAAGTGCGAGATGGGTTCTGTAAAACCTTTTATGCCCTTTGGAGGACACACCAATCAAAGGTGACCACTCACTTGGGAGCAAACTAGAATGTTCCATTTGCTTACCACGTGAAACCAATGGGGCATGCTGGTAAACCTGGCCATCGGTGCCCTGTTACTTCAGGTCACTGCAGCAGCTCCCTTCCAAAACAAGAGGAGGAAGAGAAAAGGCATGCCAACGAATGCATTTCTCCGTTTACATCACAACCTGCCAAAAAGCCCACAATCCTCTGGGCTCCCAGGCCACCTGCCCCGAGCCCTGGTATCCAGGATACCGCATGAAGCTGCTGCTCTTTTAGCAGGCCCTCACTAGCCAGACTTGAGTGGACGGCTGCAAGCTAATGAGTTGTGTGCCCCAGCCAGGGAGAGGCCCTGTCATGTGGCTCTGGGATCAGCTCTGAACGCCACCAACTGCTGTGCACACATCAATTTACTCAACCCAGGGTTTATTTGCTGTGACAATCATGGCCTTCACCTGGAAACCTTCATCACTACTAGGGCAGATTCAAGGGTACCTAGAAATGAAAGGCCGTCCAAGCTGATGGGTAAGTCAACTCTCTTCTCCTGGAAGATGGCAGCAAAGGCAGCAGTAGCCCCACGGCCAGGTCAGACTTTTTGCCACGGGCTGTCCTAACTCAACCACGTTGATCCCACTATTTACACAGTGCTTCTCATTTCCCCAGATGAGGATGTCTTCTGTCACCCACAGGAACCCAGGAGCTACCAGGAAAGGAAGGTAGTACCATCCTCATTCAACACTTGGAAACTGAGGCCCAGAGATATTAAACCCCAAGTTCAATTAACATCAAGTACTAGACCTATAACTCAGGTCTTTGGTACCTGGTCAGCTGGGAAGATTCAAAAGGCCCCAGAGGGCCCCAGTTAGAGGGATGCAATCCAGCTGTGACGAGCATCCCACAGGCCTTCTCTGTTGGGGGTCAAGTGGGCTAACTACACTCTCCTAGCTAGGAGGGTGATGGCCTCTAAATGGATGGCAACCATCGCCACCAACACTTTCTCTAACTGAAAGGTGAAGAGGCGGGGCGAGTCTGTCGACGCAACACATTCCTTGGTTTATTTTCTCCGCTAGAAATAAACGGGAGTGTCTGAAGGGCAGCCCAGACATTCCGGAGCATAGTCAAACTGCTTTTGTCGGACAGCTCTCTGTTCAGCGGCTATAAGCCGAATGCCATTACCCGCAAAATGTAACCATAAAGGCCATAAGCCCGACGTTGTTAATTAATTAAATGCCTCATTAACTTTTTAAAAAACATGACTTATTGAATTCATAGAAAATTTAACCATCACCGCTAAAGGCACAAGCATGTGGTTGCACACGGGCGTTTTAGCCTAAGAAATAGAAGCCTTTTTCCCAGGACGGAAAGGTTTGAGGTCTTTGGCCACGCAAGTGATCTATTTAACGCGGATCTGAAGCCAGAGTGTGTTTCTAAACTTCCAGAACCAGATTATCATGACATAAAGCTCAGACAGCCGTTATACTGCACATGGTATCTTTGGCTAAGCAGAAGAAAATAACCAAGAATGCTGAAGACAAAACTTCAGGAAAACCCTCCCAAACCACACCCTTATCTGCTTAAGCAAACTGTCCTTCAATTTGAAAAGGTTGAAGCTGCCACATCTCCCAACTGGGCCATCATCCCAACATTTAAAATTCTGCCCAGAGAAATCCCAGAAATTTCTGCCCAGAGAAATCAAAGTTGAAAGCGTTCATCTACTTGTCACAATGTTCAGCATCAACACTGGTGATCTGTGGAATCTACATATTGAAATTTACATTTGAAGAAAAAAACAAATCCGACCCTAAACATTCCCAAGGCTTCCTGTGCAATCAAAGGCCAGGTAGCCTAAAAAAGTATGGATCAAGTGCCCCTTGGTGCAGGCCTCAGAGCCACCAAACCAAAATGGAAACTGTCTTAGAGGACCAACGAGGGTCTTTTGACGTCTCTGGTCCCAAAGGGAGACTGCTGGAAATGATGCCAAGTTCACAGGTGGGGCTCGGAGCCCCGCCCTCCACGGCGGGTGCAGCAGCACCCCGCCCCCCCATCTCCAGCATTTGCTGGAAGCGGGAGTCTACTTTCTCAACCCTAACCCAAAAGTTGGGGTTAGGGGTCTCCCCCCCACCTCCAGCGTTTGCTGGAAGCAAGGAGACTATCTTTTCAACCACGGGGGGTCTAGCTCCACACTATGTGCAACATCTGCTCTGTCCTCCTAGGCGCCCGCTCTCAGCTCTTGGGAAACCAACTGGGTGCTCCTTGGACTTCACCTGCAAGTAACTGCGCTAACTACCACAAAGTGCTCTCTAGCTAATGGACAGGTCTCCAAGAGACGTGTAGATATAAACAACAGCACATTCAACCCACAACAACAACAAAAAAACACCCCAAACTAAGCATAGCCCTAGTGCTTCCAACTACCCACCCACAGTCATGCCTTAGGGCCAAGGCAGGCACACTTCCAAGGGCTCACGGCACTATGGACCGGGGTGGGGGGACACGACGGGAGACGGGGGACAGGGGCACAGAGCTGGCTGAGGGTGTGGGCGCCAGGGCTCCGGGCCAGCCTGGGTCCTGCCACCCCAGTGCTCAGCCACACCTCCACGCTCAGCCTGCTGAACCGCGTTTTACTGTCACCATTCAACTCCCAGAGGGCTGATGCCAGCACAGAAAAATGTCTTTGCCCTGTGGGCTATTACATCACAATTGCTACTGACAAGTATGGTGGGGGAACTGCACAGGGCAGAGAGAGTCATCTGTCTCACAGAGGTTTTGAACTGTCAAAAGGGCAATTCCAGTGTGAGCCAGTCTTGCTGAGGAGCGTGGTGGGCTGTGGAGCACTGCTGGATTGCTACCGGTACGGGTATCAGCTAACCCCTCTGAGGCTCAGTTTCCTCATCCGAGAGTGGGCTACTACTCGTTACTCCCAAGTGAAGATGTTAACAGGGTGAAAGGAGTTACTACAGATCACAGGGGCTTAGGCAGATATCAGCTATCTTTCTATGTTGCTCTAGCAATAGAAGCTATCACTGTCATCAGCCGTGCTGGGTTGGGATACAGCAGTGTGGACAGGGAGTTTTGTGCAAGGCTCAAGCCCTGCTCCCCGCCCATCAGCCCTCGGCTCCCGTGCCCTCTCAGAAAGAGACTGCTCAGGTCTGCCCGACTCCCACCCCTACTCTGCACAGACACGTCCCACCCGCTATCCCACAACAGGGGCATCACTCTGCCCCAAACAGCACAAGTTAGTAGAGCTAATAACTACTCTCCTACTCTCCTTCTTGCTATTCAGAATCCAAAAGGGCTCATTAAAATTCCCCTGGTCGCCAAGCCCTGGGTTAGGTCAGATTTTATATCAGAGATAAGTGAGCCAGACTGGCCGAAGCAGCCTACCTGCCGGAACGGGAACGGAACATCAGAGAGGCCTGCCTTTCTTTTCACACCACGACTGAACAAGCCAACAAACAGCCCACAGTGTGAGTGGGAGCCAACGCAAACACCCTGCTGGAACACCCAGCCCAGCCCGCCACGTGGAGGGGGCTGGGCTCTGAGACCCGCCCCCCATCCCCAGCCAGTGTGTCCCCCACCCAAGGAGCAGCAGCCAGCGGATCCTGATCCGGGGCACCCACAAGGATGTTCATCTCGTAGCCAACCCGGGAGGCCAGCTGTAGGAGGGTCTCGCCCGCATTCTTATTGACAATAAGTCTCCGCGCTTCCGGTGGCATCGGGCGGGACTGAGTGGTCTCTGGAGGGGAGCTTGAGCATGTCAGCTGCGAGGCCTGGGAAGCAGGTAACAATTGCTGCAAACAGTCCAAGGGCTTCTGGTCCTGTTTGGCCGGCGAAAGATCATAGTCGGAACTGGGCTCAGGCCGCTTTCAAAATCTCCGGACGGTCACCTATCACGAAACCAGGCAGCGCACACATTTCAGGCTGTCCTTCCACCACCCGCCTGGTTCGCCTCCTCCCTGAGTTACAAAGCTGAGTGGAGGAAAGCACTTTTCCTCCTCTCTGTCTGGGGGAGGCGGGGCGCGAGGAAGGGGTTGCATTTTTACTCGCTGGAAACTTCACCACCACCCAGGAGACAGGTCCCCTAGGAAGGGGCAGGGACGTTTTGGGGGGAGGGGTTCAGGAAAAGGAAAGCTTTGTCCCCAGAAGCAGAGAAGTAGGCAGGCGGGATGTGCCTGCATGGGCCCGGGGGGCGGGGGAGAGCCAGGGGCAAGAGGTACCTTGCCATCCGCATTGTCCACCTAGGAGTCCCCTGGCAGCGGCAAGCCCCACCTGGGCTCCTGAGGGATCAAATGCTTGGTTTTGCACGGTCGCTTCCCGGATGGTTTCTCGCTGTTGTCGGTGTATTGCTGCGGCAGGGGCGAAGGCTGCCGATCCATTTCTTCGTCCATGCACAGCACATCTGTCAGGGGGAGAAGCAGCGGGCGTTACACAGTTGTAGCCGGTGAGGAAAGAAAAGCCCATTGTTAGCACTGATCGTTGGAGCAGCTTCAGTTTTTAAAGATATACCAATTATGTTTTCAAAGCACTAATATTTTAATTATCCCACATTCAACCGGCAAATAGGCTAACCCACGAAACGCCAAATGGCAAGTCGCTTCAAAGGGCCGCAAGACAGGGCAGAAGCCAGCCCTTCGTGCGCTCCCGTCCCCACCCGTGGGGGGCCTGGCTGCTTGGGACAGGGCGACTGGGGACAGCCTGAGGCTGGAATGAGGGCACTGACAAGCGCCCGGGGTCACCCAAGACTTCCCTTCCTGCCCAGCCGCGGGCTGGGTGATGAGGAGCAGCCCAGGAAGTCGAGCTCCCGCCTCACTGTCCATTCCATAAGGAAGTGTGCAGGCTGAAAGGATCTCATGAAGAAAACTCCCCGCTCGCCACACGCTACTCTTGTCAACTTGGATGGCCCTCAGGTCCCCTCCAGGGCCGTTTCCCACAGAGGGCGGGTGATCCAACCTCCAGGAGTGCCCCCGGCCCCGTGCGTACCTTGTTCATTGTCACTGCATTTAAGGGACTCCTCCAACCAGCTGCTGTTGCTTTTGGCCTCTGCCCTTTTCCTGCCAGGTTTCTCTTTGGAGATGCTATTGCCCTGGGGGGTGACCGCAGGCTGAACCGCCTGGGTCACTTCCTTCCTGCCCTGCCGGCCAGGTTTGCTCTCTGCTCCCGCCGTCCTCTAAGGTGCAGCAAGCGGCGCTGCTTTCTGGGATGGAGCCCTGTTAATTCAATGCACACCTCAGGTTGGTCAGCTCACTATAATGTGGCTCTTCTAAGTGGTTAGAGGAACTGTTTGTCATTTCCCTCTCAGGCCAGTCAGCTAATGGAGAAATAACTACAAATTAAAGAAGAAGCCCCCCAGGGCGAGGCGGGGGGGTGAACAAACTGTCTTACACATCACTAACAGGGGTGGGGGAGGGGAGGGGTGTGGTCACTGTGTTGGCTGGAACTTGTCACCAAGTCTCGGGAGGGGGCCTATTTGCCTTTGGCCACCTTTGGGCTCCAGCCCAGGCAACTGGCTTTGGGGGGGTGGGGGGTGGGGAGGTGTGAGTGGCTCCCCCCAGGGATCCAGGGTGGGACTGGAACTTTCCACTGCTCCGCTCCAGGACTTCCGTAGGGTGCCCTGCGGGCCCGAAGCCAAACCGAGCTCACCTTTGGAGACCCGTCTCCGCTTGGCCTTCAGCAGAGAGTCCTCCGGGAGCACAGTGGTCTCAGTGTGGTTCCTATCGCCAGAGACCTTGCACTTTCTGTTCAGCCGGAGGGTGGGGCTGCGTGACGCGTCCGGGGCCGCCTGGTTGGCGGGGGACTCTCTGGGGGGCTCCGTGTCCATGTCCTCAGGAAGATCACTGTCTTCTGGGGCTTCAAAGCGGTCAGGTTTGCTTCCATCAAAACACTCCCCTAGGGGAGG
The DNA here is from genome assembly GCF_964165515.1 of Mesoplodon bidens. Classification (NCBI taxonomy): domain Eukaryota; kingdom Metazoa; phylum Chordata; class Mammalia; order Artiodactyla; family Ziphiidae; genus Mesoplodon; species Mesoplodon bidens. The sequence goes on from NW_027672497.1 coordinate 250,830, forward strand.
GGAGACAACCCGGAAAGGAGGGAACAAAGGTCACCAGGAGCAGGCAGGACCCCCATGCCCAAGGCAATCTGCTACCAACAGACCACCCCCCTTTGGAGACCAGGGGCCTCACACGCCGGAAGCACAAAACCCTCAGAAAGACGTCCCAAAGGAAGGACAGCTGAACACAACCAGCAAAGAAAGCAGAAAATGAGGCACGTAGCCCACTCACAATCCATCCTTCAAGGGTCAAGGTGAGGCATCTACACCATTCCTCTATAGGCATGTGAGATCACTCCCTAACTGCTTAACTCTCCAAGGTGGCTTACTTTTAAAGGGGGGGTGAGTGACCTCACAGTAAGATCCAACCAATCAGGGAGCTACAAATGACTATGGAAACAGCTGCTAGTCAACAAAAAAGGCTGATGTCATCAACAGACCAAATAGCCCCCATCTGCCATCTACACAGACATAGCACCAATGTTCACTTGGGTCAGCAGGGGCGAGGGTGAAGAAAAAGGGTAGGGAAAGAATGGTGGGAGGCTGGGAAGCTGGGGAGACCAAGGCAAGAGGAGCCTGGCAAAGGGAAAGGAAAGGCTTCCTGGTGCACACACAAGGGTCAAGGGCAATTTCAAAGAACTCAACCAGATTGCTACAAGTCCGTCTGTCCTCTTTCCACACCCGTGGGGGGAAAAGCATTTCACTGCCATCGAGGGGCTGCTCCTAGTTCCTGTCTAGGAAGAAGGCCCTCAGTGACACCAGTCACCCACCTGGCACGTCTCCACGCCTTCCTTCCCAGGCAGCAAGCATCTAAGGACATTTCAAAGACAAGACTCCAACCCCCTTCATGGGGGGTGGGGGGCAGGGCTGAACTGCTCACACCCCAGCTCTGCCTGTGTAGCTCCTGCCCCCCTGCTCAATCTAGCATCCACTTGGGGCTTTTCCTCCAATCACCCCAGCCTAACATCACTCCTCACTTTTGCTCTAGCCAAAGAAACAGTTCAACTGCTTTGCTAGTCACATTGTTTCTAACACACAAATAATTCCATAATGATCACTGTGCTGGTAAAGAGTTCCCCGAAGATGACCCTGTGTCCATCACCGGCCGGGGGTGGGGGTGGGTGTATGAGTTTCGTATTTCGTTAACACCTGAGCTAAGCTCCCACAGCCCGTTTTTCTAGATGAAATCATGGACACACCCCTCACATGCTGCTCGCATTCCTCCTCCTCTCCCTAGACCACTTCAAGTATCACTCCCACTTCGGCCCAGCCGGCTGGTCCCCTGATCAGCCTCTCTTGGGGGCATTCCCAGCATTTAATGGCAGCCAGTTGTGGGGATGAACCTCACCCTAGCCTGGGCTAGCCTGACCTGTGTTCTCAATGGTGGAACACACTTAGCTTTTCTCCAAGGGTATCCCAAGGTGGGAGAGATCCCCATCTACTCTTGCCGGAATGGTGGAATCACCCCAACCGGGAGGGTCTCCTGTCATGGCAGCAGGAGAAACCCCAAACTCCTGGCCTGTGCTTACAGGTGATGCAGCCCAGGCTACCGCAGGCCCGGTGAAGACGGCGTGCTGCAACTCTCACTCCGGCTGCTCTGTGACCCTCTTAAACACTCGGGCAGGAATGGTGCCGCTTTACAACTTGGCCCCCTTCACTTGTAAAGTGGGAATGTTATTGCTAGCCTCCCTCCAGGGTGGGCTTCATAATCACGGGCCGGGCTCAGCACAGAGAAAGGCTGGAAAAATCCCTTTAACCAAAAGATGCCAAGACTTTCAGACCAGCCTGAATCTCAGGCCTGAAACGTAGGAAATTTTAAGAGGTGAGCCCTGCTGGTTACACCATTGGACTTCTCTGGTCCAATCAGCCTTCCCTAAAAGCTCCGTGGGAGGGGATCCATGGAGAGATGGAAGGGTTACCTTAAGAACCCCCATGTCCAATTTGAAAGTTTCTTTTTCCAAACTAGGTCCATCCACCCATCCCCCAACCCCGGAGCCTTTTAGGGCAAAGACCTCAATTCCCCTCAGCTAAGGCCCCCCAAGACCTTACGCTAGTGTGACCTTACCCAGGCCAGTAATAATCCTGAAGGACACCCACCCCGACTGCCCAAGATGCCCATGGCCACCAGCTATGGGGTAGAGGCTCCGTGTCACTTGGAGCTTCTCAAAGACTGTTCTAACCACGACCCACAGGAGGATGACCCTTGAGGGCAAAGGAGTTGGGGAGATAAATAGATACACGGGGATCCTAACCATCAGGCTTTGCCATCATTGCTACTTTTGGCCCTTCTAAAAGTGGGAAGCCATGTGCCCTTGGTCACCCAGTCTAAGCAAGATGTGAACGTGGTCCCTGCAGCATGGTCTTATGACTCACAGCACATATATCCCAAATTCATTATGGTTGTACCATAGCATCACCTCACAGAAGCATCACCACAGCAACATTTACAAGTCACTGTGGCAGCAAAGCACCCTCCCCACTGTTGAGCCATGCCCAGTGAGGCCTAAACAAGGTGAGAGGGTTCTGAGTCGCTGCAAGGCTCCCCAGGATTAAAATCCCCTTCTCTGTAGCTTAACTGTAATAGCACCTCCAGTCAGGGCTAACCTTGTTCAAAGTTACACCCGCTACAGAAGGAGTGCAGGGGATCTCTGTTCCAAAGTAGTTTACAAACGTGCAGGTGCTCAGCTGGAAGAGAAGTTCCCTGAGCAAAGAAGTTTCATGAAGCCCCTCGACTGAGGCTTCCTCCAGCTCCTGGCCAGGCACTGCCACTGAGCAGGTCCTAGGCCTGTCCCAGCCAAGTGGCTGGCAAGGGAGATGGTTACTCCAAGTTTGAGAAGGAAGGGACCAATGCCTCCTTGCCCCGCCCCATCTTCAAATGCCACTGAGCGTTCCTAGTGATGAACTTCCAAGTCTGAGGAACCTTCAAACTCATTTGGTGAACTTCCAAAATAAAAATTTCACTCAGCCACCCATGTGATCATAAAGAATAAATGAGTATCTCGGCCACTGTGTTTTCAAGTTAATTTCTTTTTTAAACAAGCCCCTAGCAACAAGATGCACCCGCACCAGGAAAACCAGGGCCGCGCAAACAGCACCCACCACCTTAGAAGCTCCTGGGCCCTCCATGGGTAGGGGCTGCCTCAGAAGGGGGAAGGCATCTTGAAGGCATCCTGGACCCTCTCTGGGACCCCTGCCCGCCCCAAATCCCCGCCCCAGCTCCCATGTGCTCACAGCTCGGCTCTCGGCCACACCGACACCCATGAGAAGCACCTGAGCCCATATCAGCTCAAGACGTGATGGCCCAAGAACAAGAAGGCCCGTTCATATCCAGCTGAATGGAATGAACACCTGCTGGGCCTTGGACGTGGAGGCCGCAGTAAGAAAAGTGGCCCCTTCAGGTGACCTTTCCTGACCAGCTATTTACAAACCCCACGTCTCTACAAGACAGAGGGTGGGTGGGGAACCCACCTCCATTGCCCCAACCTTTCAAACGCAGCCCCTCACCTTCCCCAACCCTTCTCCTGCCCTCCCATGGTGGCGATTCATGGCTCACTGGGCCACGTCCCGGGTGCTCCAGGAAGAGACCCGTCGGTCGGTCTGAGATTGGAGGCAGGCGGTGGGGGGAGGGGGCTTTCGGAATCATCTGGGGCTCAGGCCCTGCTCCCCATCAGCCACACCGAGTTCTCGTTTCCACGCTCAGCAGGAAAGACTGGGAAGGACGCACACAAACGTCTCTGGGAAGAAGGGCGGGTGAGGCCACTGAGACGTGAAGGGCAGCGGCCACCCTGGGTTTGGCCACGTTGCTGGAGAAAAGGGCGAGAAGACTCGAGGCCGGTTAACTGCCCGCTCCCTTCCTCCAGCCTCCCTCACCATCCACCCAGAAGAGGCAGATCCCATCCTCAGAAAAGTGCAGCCCCGTGAACTTGGCCGTGCCCACTTTTATCACATCTCTCGGAGAAACTTCCCCAGGAGTTGAGTTATGAGGCCACTCAGGAGGGTAAGGGCTGCGTGTCAGCTGTGAGCACAGGCAAGGAGGCAGGCCTTCTTGCTGCTTCACTCCAGGGTGGCCTGGACCCTCCGTTTTTCATTCCAATCCCGAGGGGGAGGAGCTCGGAATCGTCTACTCCAGGCACATCAAGAGCCCCATCCCTCGGGTAAGGCCGCCACTGACTAGCCCCAGAAATCCCCTTCTACGGGAGCCACGTGGGACAGACCAGTCCCAGTGTGGCTTACCCAGAACCGTGGCCACAGGCCTTTGTCTGACCCCAAAGATGAGCTGGGGGAGGGCAGTGCTCCAAGCAGCACAGAGAAGCACACGCTGCTGCTGACCACAATTTTCCCGAACTGCATCAGGCACCCACGACCTAAGCGTGCAAGCGAACGCCGACCCTACGACTGGGTCCAAGGGCCTGGGCCTCCCAAACGTGCCCACCACCCCAGACTGTCCCGTCTCAGGAGGATTGCACGCCCACCCTGTCCTCGACGTTCACCGAGGTGCCCTCACTCACCATCACCGGTGAGGTTTCTGGGGTCCGGAGCAGGCTGCAGGCCACAGGCCACCAGCACGCACACTGAAGAAAGCGGGAGAAAGACCTCCACTTGCTGCCAACGCATCTCATTCGCCCAGGAAGTCTCGAGGGCAAAGCCCGAAGTCAACCCCAGTGGGGGAGCCGCCGATGGGACCGCAGAGTGTGACTCGAGGCCAACACGAGCTTTCTCTCCAGTTCGGCCTCCAGAACAGAACACACCCGTCTGGTGGGAAGACACCCTCGTTGGTCCCACGGCCTGGGAGCGTGGTGTCAGCTCCTCATGACTGCAAACGAGCCTCCACAGAACACAATGATGCTCATCTCTCTGGGGCCTTCATCAGCCCTCATCGCACTTGAACGAAACCTCTGCCTCTGGAGGGAGAATCCGAGTACCCTCCACTCCCTCCCACAGGAGACTGTCACTCTGGAGGGTCTGGCTCTGGCTGCAAGTGTCATTCCACTGCTACCAAAAACCCGTGTCCGTACCTGCTACACAACAGAACACATACCTGCTACGCCGGAGGTCCTGCACTGCCATTCCTCTGCTCTACTGTATCAGACTATTACTAACTACAGGACTAGCATTGCTCCGGAAAAAGGAGACGCGTGCCAGGGAACAGCATTTCATAGGGGCTTCACTCCTGGATGCCGCAACGCTCAAAAGGACAACCAGCCTTGCAATCCACAGCTGGGAAGGGTGGCCAGAGCAGCCCGTTCTCCGAACAGCCAGCACCCAGACGCTGGGCCGTCGGAAGCGTACTGCTTCCTCTCACCTCCCTCGGCACTGGGAGCGGAACCGCCCCGTTCCCACCGACGTGGTACCACACGCGAGCCGCCTGGGTTCACTTACATCTCTCACTGTCGTTCTGGTCGGCAATGGCCTCCTCCCGGGCGACCGACTTTGGCTTTTTGTCCTGACTTCCTTTCAGCCTTTCCCAGTCAGTGGGGCTGAATTTGTGCACCTCAGAGTCTTTGGTCGTGGGGTGGCCACCTTCTCGCTCTTTCATCTCCAACTCTGAGAAGTGCATCACTGCACGCTACAAAGAGAACGGAGATGGAAAAAAGACACACCTTACCACCAAAGCTATTTCACTGCCCTTACCTTAAAGGAAAGTATCTTCAAAGAAAAGTTTGCCCCAAACCAACCACAATTTATGATACAACTGAGATATTTTAAAATTGAACGATAAAAATGTAAGAGTGTCTATGTGTAACTAGTCACACACTCTTTATTCGTAAAGCCATACGTACGTAGAGATATATGTGGTGTGTATGTATAGCCATACATACACTGTGGCATAGAGACAGACATTCTCTTTCGGAGGTAAATAAAACAAAACAAAAACACAACGCAAAGAAAGCGAAACAAAAACACAACAGAAAAGAAAACAAATGCACAATGAATAAAGATGACCATGGCCCACAAACTTCCCTTTGTATATTTGGAAATGAAATTTAACTCAAAAGGTTTATGGAAGATTCTAGTAATAAAAATTTGAAGAACTGACCTCACAGTAAGCAGCGGGTAGACATAAAATACTGTCCTGTTGTAATCCTTCCACCTATGTAATTAAAATGGGCACTCAATGGATCATTTAGATAACTTCATCCATTTTTATAAGCATAAACCAATTTTTTTCTTAACATTGCAAAACAATTTGGCTTTATTTGTCTTTTAATTAAAAGTAAAATATCTTAAGGAAATTCCTATACAACATCTATCATTCACTAGCAAGTTAAATACATACTCTATCCCTTTAAGCAAGGTTGGTGTTTTTGTTTTGTTCGTTTGTTTTTTTGGTGGAAAAAAAAAATTGCACGAATCTCACAGACATGCGGCCGCTACACACCTCCACCAAGTATCACGTAAGGCATTCTAAGCAGCGCTTTTAGGTATATTTGTTAACATACAGTAACGGCAGAGAAATCAAAGCGATTGATAGGTAAATGTCGTATAGACATCCTTCGCAATAATTAAAACTTCCGTTATCAGCATTCGAGTGGAGTTTGCTTAAAATCTACAGAATAACTTCAAGTATCCACTTACGTCCCCTTACTGGACACATTTCAAACATTTCAATTATCCTAAGCTTCATTAACCAAATCAGCCCGGTGTCCTGCCCTATCATACCCCCGGCCCCCTCCTCTTCACACATTAAAAAAACCTGACAACTGGTCAGGCTCCTGAAATTCGGGGGGGGGGGGCTCACCTGCAATGCCCGCTGCTCCCGGTCGAGCTGACTGGAGTCTGCGTACAGTCCGGTAGCGACACACTTGAACCGGTCACCCACGTAACCAGCGGAGTTGGCGATTCTCTTTGCCAGCTTAGATGGCTTCGGGTTCAGAACTTTGCCATCGGTTGATCCTGCCTCGTCAGCTCCGTCTTTCGTGTAGGTGGGGGTGACGTCCACACTCGGTGGGGCACTGCCCACGCAAAACGGTTTGGGATCCTCTTGGGTTTTCCCGAAAGTGACCGCAGAGCCGTCGCTCCCCAGGGTCGGCTGCAGGAATGGAGTCGAGACCGGCGTCGCCAGGTTCTCCTTGTTGGTTACCGCTGGAACATTCTCCTTGCTGAAGCCGGAAACAGGCTGGCCCGGAGCCTGTTTGAAAGTATAGGCTTCGTGGAAGTCACTGATGCGTCCCAACTCCTCTCTCAGGGCAATGAAATCCCGGTGTGGCTGTAGGGCCACATTTTACTTTTTTATTTTTAATATACGTTCACATGTTTCCAGAAAGGATCCAAGGTGGCCCATAACGTAAGGACACACAATATTAGCTTTAAAAAAACATGAAAAAAAAAAAAAAAGGAAATCATGATCCTGGAAATGGGTTGCATCCTTTTAAGGGGTGAGAATAACAGAATGAGTGAGCCAAAGATTTGGGAAAGGATCTCACATTTCCAAATGTCCAAATCTTAAAATTGCACCAAGTGGGAATGTAGCTGTGGCAGTATTAACCTGAGAGAGCTCTATGATCGTTGTCTTTACTCATCACTTGGTTGCAAGGTTATAAACGACAGGGTAAGTGAAGGAGGGCAAGTAGACAGATAAGAGTCATTTCCTGATTCTCAAAAGAAGGGGCATCACCTAGGGAAGGGCACTCCAAAATCCTACAGGAATCATCTGGATATACTAAATTTCCTAGGTGGCAAAAGTATCTCATTTGACCCTAGCAGCCAGACGGAACTTAGAAAAGCAGTGAAAAGCTACTCAACTGAATGCAAGTCATATGACTAGGAGCACGTCAGTGAAAAGTTCAAGGGAAGATGCTGTGGAAGAGCAGTTCACCTTGTGGTTGAGGGTCCTCAGAACGTGCAATGGGAGGTGCAGCACCTGCTCTGTCTCACAGGGACCCTCCAATCTCTAAACTCATCTTTCCTGGGAAGCTGAATTCAAAGAGTCAATTTAAAAAAAAGATAGGGCTTCCCTGGTGGCGCAGTGGTTGAGAGTCCGCCTGCCGATGCAGGGGACACGGTTTCGTGCCCCGGTCCGGGAAGATCCCACATGCCGCGGAGCGGCTGGGCCCATGAGCCATGGCCACCGAGCCTGCGCGTCCGGAGCCTGTGCTCCGCAATGGGAGAGGCCACAACAGTGAGAGGCCCGCGTACCACAATAAATAAATAAATTAAATAATTAATTTAAAAAAGATAAAAGTCTCTAGTAGAGAAATTTTATCAGAGCCTAGTAGTAAGAGCTGTAGAGCCACAAGTTTCCCACGATACAGCCTTAGCAGAGCCTGTTAAGGCAGTGACAGAAAATTCGTACTGAGGGAAATAGCAGAAGAGTTTGCCTACAATTCAGGAAGATGATCCCTGCACTTGGCCTGAAGGAAATCAGCAAAATTTGTAACAGCTTGTGTATTTGTATGCGGGATTGAGAATGAATTTCATTTTTTAATTTCTCTGAATTATCACGTAAGATTCAGAAGATGCTCTCTCTGCCTAGAAGCCACCCCACTGGGATAACTATGCCTACGGAGTGCCTTTGCCTATGACTCCTACTTGCTAACAGACTGGCAGCCTGGTCCCAGGGCCTGGTCGCTGCTCCCAGTGCAATGGTGGATATGGTGTCAACGGTTGCAAAATCAAAGCCCCTTACATCCTCTCCATGCCTCTGTCCCACCCCCAACCCCACTCACCATTGCTGTTCAGGAAGGGGAAGGTGTCCTGGATGGGAACGTGGTGCTGTGACTGGTCCAGCTCATCTTCCTCATCTTCTTCATCCACACCATTATCTTTCTCATCCCAAGGAGCAGATCCAGTGGGTCCTACCCGAGAAACACACACACACACACACACACACACAAAGGTCAAAAGTGAGGCGCTCACGTTGCACTGTCATCCCTGCAGCTGACCCACTGTTCAAGCTAGGCACTGCCAGCACAGAGGTTCCTTGGGTTCAGTGTGCACCCTCAATGCCAAAGAGTGGGAACCAAGGGTGTTCACCCCACTCCCAGCTCCTCCTACGGAGCCCCAGTGCAAGCTCTCATCCCCTCCCCTATCCAGGAGCTGCAGACCCTACTCCCTTCTCCTAGAAATCTTTTAATTCCTACTCTAAACCCCTTTCTACACATTCGCATCCCTTCTAAGGACCCAAGGAGCACGGCTTCTCTCCTTTATAAGCTTACTGTGAAGACAGACCCTTCCCTCATGGCAGAGCCTCACTAGATTCACTGGAGGTCAAGTCTAAATTATCTGGCTCTTAGTCGGAACTGGCTAAACATTGAGTAAATATAGGGATCAGGTGGTATTCTCCTAGGAAAAAATACCATACAAATTAAATGATCACTTACCCATCATTTATAAAGAGAACTTAATAGCCTTCATAATGTCATGGCAATTGATTCTTACAACAGCCTTTGAAATACGCAGGAAAGATGAGAACCCAGATTTTATAGTGGAAGAAGCTGAGGCTCAAAACGTTGAATGACTTGATTCAATGTCCCACAAGTAGTGAAATGGAAAGACCGAGGTTTATAACTCAGACCTTCTAAGTTTTAAGCCCTCCTTCTTCTAAACTACCTGGCCTCTCCTCTCAGTGTTGAGTGCCAAGAGAAGTTATTTTTTATAGAACTCAATACTCCCTCTTCTTTCTAATGCTTTACTGTTCCACTGGGTGGGCAGGAAGACTGTGCTGAGTTTATATCTTTTGTTCTCTGGGTTCTTTCTAGGGACAGCATTTCTTGCTTTATTTACCAGTCTTCAACTTTGTAAGCGAGGCGACTTTCAAGTCGACTATCGCTTTTAGGGTCCAGCCGGGAACCTGGCACACTGTCCACCTTCTCCCCAGCAGCTGGGGCCTCACCTGGGTTAATGATAGAGCCCTGGGGCTGGGAGATGTCACACACTTGATATATCTTCACTGGGTTCATGGGCACCTCCTTGGTGCCGTCGTACATCAGGTTGAATTCCCTGCTCTGGTTGAGCGCACAGCGCAGCTGGGCCTTCCATTTAGCTGGGTCGGGGTCGTCCACCCCTTCCTGGTACTTCCCCTGTCTCCACAGCCCAGGCCTGAGGGATAGGAAACTGCAGTGAGTGCCTGCTTGTTGCCCAGAAACACTGGAAAGTGTGCCCGCCCTACCTCGTACAGACACAGATACACACAGCCCTGCCTGACCGCCCCATCACCCCAACTCCAATTTACAGAGACTGCAGCAGAAAACACCATGTTGGGGACCAGGCAAGGCAGGGCCTGAGAGAAACTAAGCCAAATGCAAATACAGTATTTTAAAAAGAGGAGCCTCATCTCAAGTGCTTGTGCCAGCATCATCTGTCAAGACTACAATGGCCTTAATGAAGGGTTGAAAATAAAGAAAAATCTGGAACACGTATACACCAAAATACTAATGGTAACTTTTGGATAGCAAGACTTCAGGTAATTTTGTTTTGTTTTGTTTGCCTTATTTGTTTTTCACATGAATTGCTTATATAATAAGAAGAGAAAGGGAGGTGGCGTATGATATGAAGAATTTAGGCTTGCTGTTCCCTCTCCCTTCAGTCTTTAATCTGATGCACAAATAACTGTTGAAACCAAGTACCTTTAGGAGTAGCAGCCCATAGGAGGGCAGGAAGCACGCTCTGGGGGTTCAGCTGGCCTCAGTGCGAGGCTGAGGGCCTCAAGTCCTAATAAACTCACACTACCTGCCTTTCCCTGCTTCCTCAAACTCCCACATTGGGAACATTTTGCTGGGAACACCAGTGGCTGGTGGCCTGGGCCAAAACCAGTGTGGCCCCGCCTCTCTGGTTTTCAATTTCCAGGTCTAACAGGCATCTATGTGTCTGTTCACAGGATATCAGCCCTCCTCCACTGTTAACGTATCTCAGATGTCTACACTTTCTTCAGGGCTGTGACGTATGTGCTGGTGCAGAAAAGGGGGATGTCTTTTGCAGAGGACTCAAGATCAAGAGAACGAGATGGACTGGCCAGACTGCTCCCACTTGATGTTAGGAAGATAAGGTGGCCATGTAGTTAGAATTCTACAGCGGAACATAGCCTATATAGTCTATGGGTTTGCGGATCTACAACTTTTATTTTTTCAGTAACGCCAACCAAGCTCGTAAGAGACTGACATATAATCCAGAATGCCAGTCTACTCGTTTTCAAAGGGGGATAAAGCTGGTCAGTGACCAGCATGGTTAAGTCCAATAACCTGGACATAACCATGTATGATCTCAACCAGTAACTCCTGTATCTGGTTTCTAATGACAATTCCAAGAACATAAGACCCACTCACATTTAAATCCAAATTTTCAGATGACTCCAAAGCTAAATGGAAATGATTTGATATTGAACTCTAAATTTGCATTATCTAGACTATCTCTTACCCAGTTGGGTAACCCAGAATCGACAGTAAAAGGCTCCTGCTTTCCCAAAAATCACAGGGCGTAAAAATGAAAAGCACTGGAAAGGCAAGACCCCCAGTGAATTTGCAAAGCTGCTCTTGTGTCTTTTTCTTTTTGACCTTGAAGCCAGGAGGAATTCTAAAAATACAAATGTATTAATTTTTAAAACTTGACTTTACTGAATATTGTTCAGATCCCCAAGCCTACAAAAATAATTTTATTTTTTAAAAAATGCTCCCTCTTCAGACTATACTACAAAGCTACAGTAAACAAGACAGTGTGGTACTGGCACAAAAACAGAAAGATAGATCAATGGAACAGGATAGAAAGCCCAGAGATAAACCCACGCACATATGCTCAACTTATTTTTGATAAAGGAGGCAGGAATGTACAGTGGAGAAAGGAAAGCCTCTTCAATAAGTGGTGCTGGGAAAACTGGACAGGGACATGTAGAAGTATGAGATTAGATCATTCCCTAACACCATACACAAAAATAAGCTCAAAATGGATTAAAGACCTAAATGTAAGGCCAGAAACTATCAAACTCTTAGAGGAAAACATAGGCAGAACACTCTATGACATAAATCACAGCAAGATCCTTTTGGACCCACCTCCTAGAGAAATGGAAATAAAAACAAAGATAAACAAATGGGACCTAATGAAACTTCAAATCTTTTGCACAGCAAAGGAAACCATAAACAAGACCAAAAGACAACCCTCAGAATGGGAGAAAATATTTGCAAATGAAGCAACTGACAAAGGATTAATCTCCAAAATTTATAAACAGCTCATGCAGCTCAATAGCAAAAAAACAAACAACCCAATCCAAAAATGGGCAGAAGACTTAAATAGGCATTTCTCCAAAGAAGATATACAGACTGCCAACAAACACATGAAAGAATGCTCAACGTCATTAATCATTAGAGAAATGCAAATCAAAACTACAATGAGATATCATCTCACACCAGTCAGAATGGCCATCATCAAGAAATCTAGAAACAATAAAAGCTGGAGAGGGTGTGGAGAAAAGGGAACACTCTTGCACTGCTGGTGGGAATGGGAATTGGTACAGCCACTATGGAGAACAGTATGGAGGTTCCTTAAAAAACTAAAAATAGAACTACCATATGACCCAGCAATCCCACTACTAGGCATATACCCTGAGAAAACCATAATTCAAAAAGAGACATGTACCAAAATGTTCATTGCAGCTCTATTCACAATAGCCCGGAGCTGGAAACAACCTAAGTGTCCATCATCGGATGAATGGATAAAGAAGATGTGGCACATATATACAATGGAATATTACTCAGCCATAAAAAGAAACGAAACTGAGCTATTTGTAATGAGGTGGATAGACCTAGAGTCTGTCATACAGAGTGAAGTTAGTCAGAAAGAGAAAGACAAATACCGTATGCTAACACATATATACGGAATTTAAAAAAAAAATGTCATGAAGAACCTAGGGGCAAAACGGGAATGAAGACGCAGACCTACTTGAGAATGGACTTGAGGATATGGGGAGGGGGAAGGGTGGGCTGTGACAAGGCGAAAGAGAGGCATGGACGTGTATACACTACCAAACGTCAGGTAGATAGATAGTGGGAAGCAGCCGCAGAGCACAGGGAGATCAGCTCGGTGCTTTGTGACCGCCTGGAGGGGTGGGATGGGGAGGGTGGGAGGGAGGGAGATGCATGAGGGAAGGGATGTGGGAACAGATGTATATGTATGACTGATTCACTTTGTTATAAAGCAGAAACTAATTAAAAAAATAAATAAATAAACTTAAAAAAAAAAAAAAGAGACATGTACCAAAATGTTCATTGCAGCTCTATTCACAATAGCCCGGAGATGGAAATAACCTAAGTGTCCATCATCGGATGAATGGATAAAGAAGATGTGGCACATATATACAACAGAATATTACTCAGCCATAAAAAGAAACGAAACTGAGCTATTTGTAATGAGGTGGATAGACCTAGAGTCTGTCATACAGTGTGAAGTAAGTCAGAAAGAGAAAGACAAATACCGTATGCTAACACATATATATGGAATTTTTAAAAAATGTCATGAAGAACCTAGGGGTAAAACGGGAATAAAGACACAAACCTACTTGAGAATGGACTTGAGGATATGGGGAGGGGGAAGGGTAAGCTGTGACAAAGCGAAAGAGAGGCATGGACATATATACACTACCAAATGTAAGGTAGATAGATAGTGGGAAGCAGCCGCAGAGCACAGGGAGATCAGCTCGGTGCTTTGTGACCGCCTGGAGGGGTGGGATGGGGAGGGTGGGAGGGAGGGAGATGCATGAGGGAAGGGATGTGCGAACAGATGTATATGTATAACTGATTCACTTTGTTATAAAGCAGAAACTAATAAAAAATAAATAAATAAATAAATAAAATACAAAAAATACAAAAATAAAAATGCTCCCTGCCTCAAAGGAGTTTACAATCCCTTAAAGGAGACAGATGAGTCCATAGATCAGAAATATAGATACTATGTGAACACCAGTAAAACTGCCTAATCCATAAAGAGTCCGGGGGTAGGTATGGTTGGCCAAGTTTATCAGAATTTATGATTCTAGGGCTGAATCTTGAACATGGGTAGAAGTTAACCAGGTGAGAAGCGTGGGTCACGATACTCCAAGCAGAAGAAGCTTAATGGGCAAAGGCAGAGGCTGAAAAGCACAGTGCTTAGGGGACCTACAAGCAGTTCAGCTTGCGTGGAGGCAGCATGAGATGAAAGTCTGGGCTTGTAAGTAGGAACCATGCCAAGGAGTTTGGACCTGATTCTTAGAACACTGAGAACCACTGAGAGATGTAAGCAGGTTGTGATGGGATCAGATTTAAGTTTTAGAAAGAACCCTCTAGCTGCAGGACTGAAAAGGGTTTGGAGGGAGGCAAGGCATGAAGATAACACATAGTCTCTATATAATCCATATAATAGTGTCACTAGGGTCTGAACTAAGGAGGTGGCGATAGGGATAGAGGATACAGGTAACGAAGGAGCCGTTAAAGACGCTGACTTGACAGAGCTTGATGAGGAACTGAGTCCTTGAAGAAGGTGAGAGAGAAATCAAGGATGATTCCCTGGTTTAGGGTTTGGGAGACTGGGTGGGGGGTGATGCTGGCCACTGAGATAGGAGCAGGTTTAGAAAGATGATTTCCCTTTGGAAATGTCGGAGTTCAAATGCCTGTGGAAGGCCTAGGGGAGGAGGCCCAGCATGCCCAGGGCAGTTTTTTATCCCCACTCACCTCTCACATCACCTGAGGGACTCTCCCTGCCTGCCTCCAGCCTGGACGAAGGTCCACCAGATTACTGACATCTCTGCCGTGTGGGCAAGGACCAATTTCGTTTCATTTCTGTATCCCTGCTCAGGCTTTAGCACACAGTAGGTCAATGTGTATTTGTTGAATTGCCTCAAATTTACAGAAATACACTTCTTGGGGAATGAATAAGTTGCTATTACGGATGGAAGACCAGGAAAACAGCTATGAGCAGAAGGCCAAGGAGACACTGCAGAAAGTGGTGGAGGAGAAAATGCGTGCACAACAGCAACTGCAGAGCAAACAGGTGTGGGGATGCTCCATAATCCTTGGGGCTGGGAACCCTGGGGCAGTCTGGGTGGCAAGGGAGCCAGCTGCACAACTCCCCGGAAACCCCAAGGCACCACCCTCTCCTCTGATCTCCCTCAGCGGTCCCTGGCCCTGGCCGAGCACAAGTGTGAAGAGTGGAAGAGCCAGTACGAGAGCCACCCCCAGCATGCAACTGTCCCCTACCCTGCCAGCCCAGTAATCATGAATGCCGTCTTCCTTCTCTTTTTTACAATGTGGTACATATGGATTTTTTTTGAATGAGATTTAACCAGCTTTTAAACCTTTCTTCTTTCTAACAATATCAGTACTCTCTGACTCTCCATATGCGCCTTTTCAAGTTGATTTAATTTATGGAAAAATCACCCTTCATACTTTCCCTTTCTTTTTTAAACCTCCCCATGGTAGTGTAATGTAGTAGAAGGAGATTTGGCCTGGGAGTTTGGACACCAGGGTTCTAGCGGCAGTAACCCACAGTTACACACGTTATATTATTAAAGTAAAAAGTAACTTACAGAAATGTATGAGGCCATTATGCACATACACACAAATATATATTCACTCATATATCCATAAAAAAGTAGTCTGGAAGGTTCTATAAAATGTTAAAGGTGTTCATCCCAGGGTGGAGGAGATATACGTTAACTATATTACCCTCTTAAATTTTTACAGTTAATATATATTACTTTTATAATTTAAAAAGCCAAACTTTTCATTTTTAAAAACCTAAAACATGAAAGAAAACTGGAAAACCAACAAAATTAAAACAATCCCTAAGTCTGAGACAACGATTTCTTTATCCGAGTACAAGTGATGAATTAAAATACTAAGAATGGTGTGTGACACCTTAAAGTATAGAAAAAAATACAGTAAGGCAAGTAGGCATTAAGATAATAGAACATAAAAAGTTACCCAGATATATTCAGACAATGGACTACTATTCCAGTAATAAAAAGAAATGAATTACTAATATGAGCTACACGGATGAGTCACAACAACATGAGGAGCCAAAGAAGCCACGTGCAAAAGGGTACTTAGTGTATGCTTCCATTCATATGAATTTCTAGAATAGGAAACACTAATACATAGTGAAAGAAAGCATGTCAGTGGTTGCCTGATGCCAGGCCTGGGAAACTGACTGTAAAAGGACAAGAAGGAACTTCTTGCAGGTACTGGAAGTGTTCTGTATCTTGACTTTGGTGATGACAATATAGATATACACATTTGTCAAGACTTATCAAATTACATGCTTAAAACGGGTACACCTTGTTGAATGTAATTCATACTTCAATAAAGTTGATTTTAAAGTTAAATTAAAAAGTCACCTATGGGGATTTCCCTGGTGGCACAGTGGTTAAGAATTCGCCTGCTAATGCAGGGGACGTGGTTTCAAGCCCTAGTCTGGGAAGATCCCACATGCCGCCGAGCAACTAAGCCCGTGCGCCACAACTACAGAGCCTGTGCTCTAGAGCTCGTGAGCCACAACTACTGAGCCCGTGTGCCACAACTACCGAAGCCCACGTGCCTAGAGCCAATGCTCCACAACAAGAGAAGCCACCACAGTGAGAAGCCGGCGCACTGCAACAAAGACACAATGCAGCCAAAAATAAATAAATTAATAATAATTAAAAAAAAATAGTCACCTAGATGTCTGAGTGAGACAGAGTTCCTTTCAGCTTTCAGTCCCAGCTCTTCTCTGAAGCCTCCCCTCATTCACCCTGGCAGCATGTGACCACTTTGCATCTCTTTAACACCTTATATTTATCGGTTCCATTCAGATTGGATGCTTGAAAAGTTTTGTGTATTTTATGTCTATCTTCCATTAAACTTGGTTCCTCTAAGGCAGGAACAATAATCTCTTTCATAAATTGAGACCATTACAAAAACAGAATTATGTTCCCTTTCCTCCCAATCAGGGGAATTTGAAGTAGGATTGATGAAATCCTGGAAATCGTAAGCAAAAATGTCATTTCTGCATTTTTATGGCCACAGGGTCCTGTGTTTTCATCAGATTCTTGAAGATATCACAGAGCCCAACAATGCTAAGAATCTCTGCTTTGAATCCATGTGCTTTCACCCAGCTCTGTGGTACAAGGCACCCTGCCCCTGGGGCAATCTGTCTGTGGTCCCTGCAAAGATGATAAACCCACATCAGAGACACTCACTCTTCTGCATGTCAGTGGACTCCACTGCCAGCTCTTCCTCCACAATGACGTCACTATCGCCATCTTCAAGATTCATTTCTGTCTCATCTAGAACACTGTCTTCCTCCTCTTCCTCCTCCTCATCTTCCTTGGAGACATCCTTTAATGTGGCAAGTAGTCTGTTGTAACCAGAAACTTGTTCTGGTTCACTCTATGCTTCACTTTCAGAACTTGAAGTATCTATAAACTCTCTGACTAAAAGGAAAATGGGGATTTTAAAAACAAAAATTATACTGGTCTTGTTGCTACCCCACGACTATCATCAGGCCCACAGTGGAACCAAGTTCAGACTTTTCTAAATAAAAACTAGCTTTTCTGCAAATATGCAATCCTATCTATTCAACCAGACCGAGCACCAAATTTGTTTAAAACAGCTAATCTAGCTATGATTCTAGAAGCGCTTCCTCTTTGAACTGCTCATGTTCCACATGGGAAGACAGCAAACTAAACACATGGAGCTTTAGGTTATAAGGCGATCTAACCTATGTGTCAGACATTTGGCACCTTTAAAGGAGCAACAGGAAAACTTACAACAAAAAAGTACTTTATTTCTGAGTCTGTGGTAATGAAATAAGACCTTTGATGATTTTGCACTCTATTTTATGTTAAGTAAACATGACATTCCCTCTTAGGATTCACCAAGAGCCCTCTGGTAAGCCTCCTTAACAGGTTCTAACAGGCTAATCTCTCAGGACAGTTCCATACTCTATACTACATTAGTTATCACAATGGCATTTTAACAGACATCTGCACTTAAAACTAAGCAATATTACTAAAATATAGCTTACATCTAAAATCAAAGAGAGTGGAAATGTAGCCAAACTTTACTACCATATATAATCTTAAAAGTAACAGTCCAGAATCTACTATCATAAAGAAGGTATAAAGCATTACCAGTTGACAAGTCTGTGGTTTTGCTTCCTTTCTGGAAACCCTGAGAAGAAACAGGCAATGTTAAACTTTAACTACTAGTAGGTAGCAATTAGGAAAAGTCTAATGATACAACTTTAAATGAACATGGCAGACTATACCGTTATAACTACATTATATCTATTGTCAAGTAAAAACTCCATATGCATTTGGACAGGTTTTGGAAGGATATGCCAAATAGATAATAAGAGACGAATGAAAAAGTCTAACAAGACCACATGACAAATACTACAGTCACACAGTAACAGGCTCTCATCCAAAAGATGGGAAATTTTGGCAAATAAAAGCCCTCGGGGTTCACCTTTTCTAGCAAATTTCTTAAGTAGACTATCCCTCTAACTGTTGATAAAGCAGCCCAAAGGGGTGGGATGAGCACTAAGATCATAACTGAGAGTCTGGACACTTAGAGAGGAACCCACAACTACCCAAACATTAGTTTCCTCATGGTCATTGAATAGATAGGTGATGTCGAGGGTCCCAAGCAATTCTTTTTTTATTTTTTTTAACTTCTTTAATTTATTTATTTTGGCCTGCTATGGGTCTTCGTTGCTGCGCCCGGGCTTTCTCTAGTTGCGGCGACAGGTGGCTTCTCTTGTTGCGGAGCAGGGGCTCTAGGCTCGCGGGCATCAGTAGTTGCACCACCCTGGCTCAGTAGTTGTGGCTCGCGGGCTCTAGAGTGCAGGCTCAATAGTTGTGGCGCACGGGCTTACTTGCACCGCGGCATGTGGGATCTTCCCGGACCAGGGCTCGAACCCCTGTCCCCTCCCTTGGCAGGCGGATTCTTAACCACTGCGCCACCAGGGAAGCCCCCAAGCAATTCTTTAAAAACATAGAAAACGAACACAAGCTTATAAAACCTCTGCCCAGTCGCCACACAGGAGGCGTGCCGTCTAGCATAAAACTACAGGCTCAACAAAGGGTAGGAAGACCGGCGAAGAACCCCACCTCAGGCGGGAAGCCGCCAGGATCCCCGGGCGAGCTAGGCCGGCGCCGGGGCAGCGTGGCACGCGGCGGGAGCTGCCCTGTCACTACCCCCGGGGCACCGGCGGACCAAACGCGGGGACACGCGGGCTCCCACCGGGAAAGGACGCCGGCAGCGCCGGTCCCAGCCTTGCCTCTCCATACCTGTCATAGAAGGGATGCTCCTCGCCGAAATCCCTTAGATGATGCTTCTGCTTTTTAGTTAGGGAGTTGAGCAGCTGGCTCTGGCTCCGGCTCCGGCTCCGGCTCCGGCTCCGGCTCCCGCGTTTGCCCATGGGGAAGACGTCAAGTCAGCCAACCTCCAAGAATCGCGTTTTTCACCTGGCAGTCGTCTCCTCAACCCACTCACGCGGGATTGCCAACGGCGCTTTACGGCGGAAGCAGGGTGCCATAAAGCAGACCCGCTTTACGTCGCGCTTGTACGACAGGCGTTAGAACTTCCTGTTTCCCATTCCGCCCCCTAGCGAGGCGCTTTGGAAGCACGCGCACGCATGCGCAGCTTTTCTCTGAGCCCCGTAAGGAACGCAGGCAAGGGAGGCTTCGGGCTTCCCCAGGTATGTAAATGGGTGGGTGTACTTTGTGCGTCTGTTTTGGCTGTGAGAATCAGCCTGCATAAACGTGTAGTAACTGAGATGGTTGAATGCAGTGCCTTTCTATTATGCCATAATACAAATACCAACTAACATTTAAGGCTGCCGGTGCATCTCAATTCATCCTCACAACAGTAAACAAATAGACCTTGTTAATAAGCCTGATATTGGAGATGAGAAAGCTGATGCTTACAAAAGGTTACATACACACTAGCAAGAGAGGAGATGGAAACCTAATTCTCTCTGGTGCGACCACAGGCTTTTCCCACTAGGATCTGCCACATGCGTGTGCTGTGTGAAGAATGAGGACGCAAGGCTGAGATCCCCGCCCTTACCCTACCCCCTCATTTTCTGAAAGTATTGCAAGGGCCCTTGGTAACACATCTGTTCTGGCATTTTTCATGTTATAAAAGCAAAAACACATCCAGAGAGGTAAAGTGACTTTCCTAAATCACCCGAAGAGTCGATGTTAGAGAAAGCAGTAAAACTCAATAAAGTGTCTCAAAACTGAATTGGGTCAAATTGGGATGGAAAACTTTTAAAGGGTAAGTAACTTTTCTATATCTGGGTCGTGGTGGTGGTTACACCTGGTATACAATTACCAAAATTAATCAAACTGTACCTTTGAAATTGGTACATTTTAATGCAAGTAAATAATAATCTCAATAAACAAAGAGGTAAAAACAGCGCAACTGGACTTAATACTCTAGAGACAGGCAGAGTGTGCAGGGATACTTAAAAACCACAGGATAGGGCTTCCCTGGTGGCGCAGTAGTTGAGAGTCCGCCTGCCGATGCAGGGGACATGGGTTCGTGTTCCGGTCCGGGAGGATCCCACATGCCGCGGAAGGGCTGGGCCCGTGGGCTATGGCCACTGAGCCTGTGCGTCCGGAGCCTGTGCTCCACAACGGGAGAGGCCACAACAGTGAGAGGCCCACGTACCGCAAAAAAAAAAAAAAAAAAGAATGCATATTATAGTCTTCAGGATGACTACTAAGAGAATAGTAGAAGAGTGAAAAACTTAATTAATGTGTGATTTTGGTGAGTCAAGGATGAATGCTATTGTCTTACTATTACTAAAAGAATAGTAAAAAAGTGAAATATTTCCAAGCTAATAGAGGGCGAAAGTGGAATAAGAGAAAACCATCCACTCAGAAGGAGGCAAGAAAGGAGAGAAAAAGGAATATAGCACAGATGGTACAACTGGTATTGAGCAAGAAGGTAGATTTAAACCCCAGTACATGAGTAATTACATAATATAAATGGACTAAAAGTCAAAGATTGTCAAACTGGATTTTGTAAAAATGATACGCTATTTGAAGGCATATGTCTAAACCTTAAGACAAAAATTGACAGAGAACATATGAAAAAGATATGGTATGAAAACTCTAACCAACAGAAAGCCAGTGATGAAGCTAAATGACAAAGGAGACGTTAAGGGAGAAACACTACTAGAGACGAAAAGGGACATTTCATGATGATCTAAAGTTTTGCTCTACAGGAAGTGTTAGGATTCTAAATTTATATGCACCTAGTAACACAGCCTCAAAATATATAAAGCAAAAATCGTTCATATTAAAAGAAGAAACACACAAATGACAAACATGTTGAGATTTTTAAAAACATTCTCAATGATGGAACAAAAAGACAAAAAAAATCAATATGAGAATTTAAGTTGGAACAACATCATTGGCAAACTTGGTTTAATGGATCAATTCTTTCTTAGATAGTTTCACAATTAAGATCTGAAGGCAGTCTAGGGTAGTGGTTACACACAGGAGCTTTGGAGTCAGGCAGACCTGGATTCAAGTTCTGCCACAACTACTTTATGCAAGTGAACTTGGATAACTTCCTTCACCTCTGTGAGCCTCAGTTTTCCCGACTGTAAAGTGGGGTGAATACCAGTATAGACCGCATGGGGTCATTGTGAGGATGAACAGAGATGATGCAGGTGGTGTGCTTGCCCCAGAGTGGTTCCCAGGCCGACCTGTCCCTGCCATACCTTGCTCTTTTCCCACAGCGTCATAGAGATCAGGCTCTGCTCGGTACTGCTCCTTTTCAGCTCCACCCTGAGCTTCCTCATTTCTTTTTCCATGTCATGGATTTGCTGAAAGAGTTCCAACAACAGGGAAGTCAACTTCAGAACTCATTTCATCCGGTTCATTAAGGCAGAAACCTAGTCTGGGATTCGCTTCATTCCTTCCCTTGGGGGACAATTCCACATCTTTGAGGCAAAGTAGACTTTCTTTCAACGGATGCAATGAAAGGGCTGGGTGAGGGAAAATTTGAGTTTCTTTTGAAGATCAGCATGGATCCTGGATTAAACAGTATAAGATACCTATCCACTCATTAGAGTCTCTTTCCTTGGGGCACATTTTTGAGTTCAATCTAAATAAGGGCTGTTTGGAAGACACAATGGGCACAGTTTGGAAGAAAAGAACAATGACATTTTTATCTCATTTGAGGCAGAGAAGTGTGCTCCTGACAGAGAGAAGAACACACGTCTCCTGCCCCCGTCCCAGGCACCGTCCTTCCCAACGGATGGAAAACGTATGCCTGGTGATGTGCACGAGGGTTCGGGCCTGTACAGGGGGTGAATATTTACATTGAGTGGTCATCTTTTCACTGTA
The DNA here is from genome assembly GCF_964165515.1 of Mesoplodon bidens. Taxonomy (NCBI): domain Eukaryota; kingdom Metazoa; phylum Chordata; class Mammalia; order Artiodactyla; family Ziphiidae; genus Mesoplodon; species Mesoplodon bidens. The sequence goes on from NW_027672497.1 coordinate 273,112, forward strand.
TTGATTTTTATGTTCACCTTCCATAGAAGGCCAGTGATACATTTGCTTTTTATTTTGTTTTTATGAATTGTTGTAAAATTGAATGTATTTAAGCAAAAATACTTCAAGAAGAGTTGTGTTAATAACAGTGCTCAGGGCTGTGATAAAACTTGTGACAGTGGATCATGAAAGTCTGGGCATCACAAGTCCAGGGGTAGGGACCACGTTGAATTTCTAGCAGCATATGGTGGCCACCTCCCGTCCCTTTCCCCAGGGGAAACCTGATGAGGGGCCTTGCGCCAACTGCCCAGAAAATCTGGGGAGAGTGTGTTTTCCATGGTCTTTTCACCCATCTCTTTGAGGCTAGCAAATCAAAGCATTAGGAGACTACATTAACAGACAAACACCCAGAAAGCCCCAGAGCTTGTGCTAGCTAATGGGCCATGGAACCCGTCCAAAACCCTCAAGGCCATAATCTAGGCTTTCAGTGGACACCTAGGGGTCAGGAGGTTCAACGCACGGTTTTGCAGAGTTTTAACTCTTTCTCTTGGGCTTCCCAGTTCTCCTTCTGGGCATCTTCCTTCTGTAACTCTTCTTTCAGCACTGAGCACTGTGCATAAAATTGACAAGGCCACGGGGGCTTGGCTGGGGGTCCCAAGTACCTGTGTTCACGCCCAGGAGTGTTTCCTGCTGTATAACCCAATCACACCTCTGAATTCTGAGAGGCGAGACCATTTGTGTGATGGGAGCACGGGATCCTGCAGTCATTCCCAGTTCACCCTCTCATGAGTTCTGAGGAATAGAGCGCCTAAATTCCTCTTCAAAAGCCAGCAAACTTCACTGCAGGGGAAATCCAGCTTTGTAGAGTCTGGGTACTTAGGGTGCAGGAATTGGGATGTTTTCACGCTGTGACCGGTGAGGGTGCAGGGGGCCGAGCCAGAGAGCTGGGGTCCATCTTAGGGCTTTTGTGCAGGTTGAGTCTCAAAGACACAACTGCCCCGACTGGTGTGGAGGGGTAAACGGAGCTGTCTTGCCCGAGGGCGTCTCGGCAACAGGCATTAAGTGCATAAGGATGGATGCGCCTTCTTTTGACCCAGCAATTCCCACTTTAGGAATGTACCTTAAGGACAATGACTGGAGAAATAAGTAAATCTGTAGTTTCAAGGATTCTCTTCACAGAATTTTCACTAACTGTGGAATAAAAATAAAATGAGGAAACAACCCAAGTGTTGTTTAGAACAGCAGACCACTTTATAACACTGGGTACATCCAGGAGAAAGTATGTAGCTTTTAAGACGAATGATAAGAGCGCTGATTTATTAGCACGGGAAAATAGTAAGTATTTAAAAATTTTAAAAAGGTGCATAGAATAAATTCACTATAAAATGATTGATTGATTGATTTCTAGGCAATATATAGAAATAAGACTGGAAGAACATACATGAAAATATTAACACTGATTTCTCAAGGTAGCATTTCCTCTCCTCTCTTTTTATTTTTTCTTCTCAATGTCATCTACTTATTTTTCTAAAATTAACACACATGATGTATGTCATTAAAAAAAAAAGGCATCTCAAATGTTCACAAGAGCAGTACCCTTGGTGGTGACGAGCCCTTGTGCTACTGGCCAGCACAGTCTAGAGGAGAAGGGACCTCATTCCGAGGTCAACAAGGAAGGGGAAACGGGGACATAAATCATCCAAATGCACTTCAGGAGGTAGAAGAGCCAAGCAGGTGCTGTCTTTGCAGATTCCTTCTACTTAGCACCACCTCTGCATCCCCTTCCCGTACCCAACACACACACACACACACACACACACACACACCCCCCACATTAAACAGCTATAGCACATGCCTGGGAAGACACTCTGCTTGGGAGAAACGAATGCAGAGGGCTTGGCCAGGCAGCCAACCCAGGGCAGAGGCAGAAGAGCACAACTAAAACCAGCCTCCCACTTCTCAGAAAACGATTTTGTCATCCCCATTTCACAGATGGGGAAATGGAGGCCAAATAATTTACAATAAGAGAAAGCTCTGGGATTGGACCCTGGTCTGTCTGATCCCAAAGCTCATGCAGTGCCTTTCACCAGCTCCAAACTGGGTATGGTACTACGTACCAGGTATTACCTACTGTGCCTTTTCCTTGGAACCTCAAGATCTGTTCTCACCCCACCCCCATGCAGACCTAGCTATCGGGTAGCCTCTGGGAATCTCTGAGTTGCCACCTGAGATGAAAGCTTTGAGGTTTTACCTTGACTCACAGAAACAGGCACATCATGCAAATACTGAGAAATCTTATCCTATAGAGTCAGGATTCTAAAGTTAGCATTGAAGGCAAGATTTGCAAATAGTCAAAGTTACATGTAAAAAGCTCTTTGCTTGCCTACCACGTTCATCTTCCATAGAGACATTCTACACACTAAAGTCTAAGGAAGAAATGAGAGTCTGCGTGTTTGCATCTGGACCTTCAAACGTTCTGCTTTGAAGACAATTATGAGAACCAGTGGTGCTGGGACCACGATGCAGCCGTGTGGTCATCCTTGCTCACAGAGAGATCGTATTCTGCCATCCTTGCTCACAGAGAGATCGTATTCTGCTTAATATTAAACTTTGCAATGGCAGTATATGCTCATAGGTGTGTTTGTTGCTGGGATTAAACAAACTCATTTATAATAGGGGTTAGAAAATGTTTGCTGGATTTGAAAATATATTATGCTTATTCTGAGCCACATACATGCTGTTCTTTGAAAGGCTTCAGAGAAGTTGGCCACCTGCCCAGCAGCTACCCTCCCTGGGTCCTTGGGCACTGGCCTCATCTCACCACCGTGTGTCATGTGACTCCACTGTGTCTGCTTTTCACAGCTACAATTTGCTGATGACCCGACACTCACTCTGGAGCTGAGGGCTTCGAGCTGGTGATCCTTTTCTTTGTTCTCACTTTTCAGTTGATTCACCTCCTGTTTTAGTTGTTGAACTTGACCATCCTTTACTAACACGTCTCTTTGCAAAGATGACACCATCTCTGTAAAAGAACCAAACCAAACCAAAACAAAAGACTCATGGAGGTCAAAGAGGCAGGAAGGATTGTTGGCAACACCATGGCTGTCAGCCAATGTTCGGACAAGACCTTCCAAGCCTGGGCCACCACCGGTGCCCGCCTAGAACTGGGGAGGCTTTTTCCAAGGGTCCCAGAGCAGGAATGGGAATGAGAGCAAAGTCCACGGAACAGGGTTTGAGGCTTCAGTGAGAATGAGGGGCAGTCAGCACCAGCGAGAGGAGAAACCTTTGGGGGCCCCTTGTGAGCACAGGCCAGGCAAAGCTGGGAGGAGAGGCCACACCATGGGCCTGGGGAACAAAGGCCCAGCACAGGGAAGGTCCAGGAATTCTTCTCCAGAGGCCAGGAGACGGGCATGTGGCAGAGGGCACTGCTGGACGCTATTGATGGGGTGGTTGGTTTCACAGTCCTCTGAGTTTGGACCCCTCTCTACCACTTATTAGCTTCATGGTCTTGGACAAGCTATTTCACCTCCCACTGTCTGTCCCACACAGATTTATTGTAAGGGTCAAATGAGACGGTATGTCCCAAGAACACAAAGTGGCTAAATTATGTTTGTTCCATGGCGCCTATTATTATTCTCGGCAGCCAGCTTCCAAAATGGCCCCAATGATCCCTGCCGCCTAGAATTCATGCCCTGTGTAGCCCCTCCCACCCTGAATAGGGCTGCCATGGGTAACCAATATGATACTGTGGAAATGACGAACTGTTTCCTCTCAGGCTGAGTCATAAAAGACACTGTGGCCTCCTCTTTGCTCCCTCTTGAATCACTCACTCTGGGGGAAGCCAACTGCTGTGTTGTGAGGACACTCAAGCAGCCCAAGAGAGAAGCATGTGTGCTCAGGGACTAAGGCCTCCAGCCAATAGCCACATGAGCAGCCATTCGGAAGGGGGATCCTCCGGCTCCCCCTGAGGCTTTAGATGACATGACTGATGCCCCAGCCGACATCTTGACTGCAACTCATGAGAACTAAGTCACCCCCCGCTCAAATTCCTGAACTACAGAAACTGGGGCAGATAATAAATATTGGTTGGGGTTTTATCCATTACATTTTGGGGTAACTTGTTATGCAGCAATAGATAACTACTCCATTACTGTAGCACCATTTTTTTAAACATCTTTATTGGAGTATAATTGCTTTACAATGGTGTGTTAGTTTCTGCTTTATAACCAAGTGAATCAGTTATGCATATACATATCTCCCCATATCTCTTCCCTCTTGCATTGTACTATCATTTTGAATAAAAGTGGGAAGAAGGGTGCATAAATGCAGTGGTATTGGGTTATCTCCTATGGTTCTTTTCTTGAAAGAACATCAGGCCCAGTTTTAGTGGTAGATATCAATCAAGAATGTCTATGAAATAAAGCACAAAATGCTCCAGAATTTCAGTTTAAAAATGAGCTTTGCCTCCAGGACACAGTTCAGTTACTTGGAAATCCCTCTGGGGCTTGCCACACTTTGAGTGGGTCCAGCCCATCTCAAGCGTTATCCCAACCCAGGTCTGTCCGACTCCCTGATCGGAGAAGGTGGGATCTGAGACAGGCTTGATGCTTGGATGAGGTTTCACTGGCCGACATACGGGAGGAAGGTGAGGACCAGCGATTTCATCCTTACATTCCTGGTGCCCAGAACAGCACCTAGCGTGGGGGAGGTGCTCAGAAAATATCTGAGGACATCCCAAGTGAGGGAGGAGCATAAGCAGAGACCTGGGGGCAGCAGGGGGTGGGGCTGGGTGTGATTAAGTTGCAGAGTGAGGCAGAAGAAAAGCACGGATTCATACAGAGATGGGGATTCACGTGCGACTCAATGCTATGTCTGGCTTCTACAGCTGTGGGCATGTTTCCTGTTACGCGCTGGCTGCTTTCAGAGTGATGTGCCCCTCCGAGGCTCACTGCCTCCTCCCTGTCACCTGCTTCTCTCCCTCCCCTCGTCTGTGAGTGGTCCCATCCTCTTCAGGTCTCTAGGCATGTCAGTTTCTGCTTAAAAACCTCCACTGGATTCCCAACACCCTTGGAATAAAAACCCAGACCTCCCCGACCCTGCCCAGCCCCACAATCCCCTGTTCACTCCATGCAGCCTCTCTTGCCCTTGGCTTGTCCTTGCTCACGTGAAACAGGTCCTCTCTAAAAGAAGGACATAGCCGTGGAGGATACAACATAAACTGGTTAGAATCAGCTAGGTCCAAGGGGGCGTAAGATACGACTTCCAGGGGGACTGGAGCCTCATTACAGACTCATTGTAATACATGAGCGAAATGACACACCCACCAGTACCAGGACAGTTCCGAGGCTGACCATAAAGGTCAAAAAGTGGGTGGTGGGGCTTCCCTGGTGGCGCGGTGGTGGAGAGTCCGCCTGCCGATGCAGGGGACACGGGTTAGTGCCCTGGTACGGGAAGATCCCACATGCCGCGGAGCAGCTGGGCCCGTGAGCCATGGCCGCTGAGCTTGCGCGTCCAGAGCCTGTGCTCCGCAACGGGAGAGGCCACAACAGCGAGAGGCCCACGTACAGAAAAAAAAAAAAAAAAAAAAAAAAGTGGGTGGTGGCCCAATTCCTGGAAATCCCCGCCCCTTCCCCAAAATATTAGAGTTGTCCCAATCCTCCCACTCATTAGCCAATAAAATTACCCACCCCATAAAAACTAACCACCCCATATTTAGGGGCCTCTAGCCTTCTGAGATGGCCCACACTCTGTCTGTGGAGTGTGTTTCTCTCTAAAGAAATCCACTTCTTACTTTGTCTCTCACTGAATTCTTTCTGCATGAGACATAAAGAACCTGAGCTTTAGTAAGTCCCGAGACCACATGCGTGATCTCGATTAAAAGATAGTGGGTTCTGACTGGGTTCGAGTCCCAGCCCACGGGTTCAAGTCCCACCTGAGTTCCATGGTTGCACACCCACTAAGCTGGTCCCCCTTGGCCTCCCCGCTTGAAGCGCTGGCCACCACGACACACAGTTTATTTTCTCCACAGCACCACTGCTCTCTGAAGTGGGCTTGTTTATTCATCCGTTTACTTTTATTGTCTGTCACCCCCTCCCGAATCTGTGAGTACAGGAATCTGACTGTCTTGCTTGGCTCTCCCTCCCCGGAGCCTGGAATGGGGCCTGACACCTAGTAGGAGCTCAAGAAACATGTTGAAGCAATGAAGGAATCCAGGGAATCAAAGCTCAGCCACAGCTGTGCGTTGGCTGCCCCTCTCCCAACCCAGGCCCTTTGTCAGGTAACCACCTCTGATCAAATTAGAAAATGGTTTCCCTTGGGCCCAAGTGCACTCGGCTGAAATGGGTGAGACCATGGGTGCCTTAAAGGAGTGACCCCATTTTGTCCACGCTCTAGTTTGCACTCAGGCTGCTTTGTGGAACCACCCAAGCCACAAGGCGACCTGTGTTCTCCCTGGTGGGGCCAGTGCTCAGGAGACCTTGTAGCCAAGAGATACCATTCTCTCAAATATTTACCAGGCCCTGCCCTCGGAACTGGGCGGCAAGAAACCTCCACTGAGGGAGAACTATAATGCACCGACACGGGTGATCCCTGAGGCTGCACCCAGGTCACGGGCACAGGTGTGCTGGTTGACTGGTGATGTCTGCAGGGGGAGGGCAAAAGCTCTGAGGCCTGAATGCAGAAGGGCCTCACCTGATGTAATGGCGGTCTCCCTCCTTAAGTTCTCGGCCTCGTGCTTCAGGGAGGTGATTTCTAAGTTTCTCTCAGACAGGGTCTGGCACAGCACCTGGTTGTAGCCTTGCTGTAGGGCACTGATCTGTGGAAGGAGGCAACACACAGTCAGAGGGGGCCAGCCAGGCCTGCAGGACACGCCGGTAGTTCTCCAACATTGGGCAAAGAGTCGGGTGGATCTTGGATCGGGGTGTTGGGGAAACCAAAGTTTTCAGTTGTCACTAGTGGAAGGGGCAGGAGGGGTCCTGTTCCTTCAGTGACCACCATGTCATCGGTCCTCGAGACATGGACCTTATCTTTGTGGCCACCCAGGGGCTCCGGTGCTGCTGTCTTCCTATGACCTGTGGGTTTTCAGCCATAAATAGACCAGCTGTTGGTTCCAGATCATCCAGCACTGACTGGATGCACAGCAAAGTTCAAGAGCCAGGAGCAGGTTATGAAATGAATTCCCTCTAATGAGAATAGAGGGTAGTTTATACCTCACAGAACACTCCAGAGTTTACAGAGCCCGTTCACACATGCTACACTGTTACTCGTCACAGCGTTGCTGAAGGCTGACGTTCCCATTAAGGGAGCCAGGTTGAGACTCAGAGAGGCGAGGCCCCCTGCTCGGGATCACGTGGCTGGTCAGACGTGGAGTCTGATTCAAACCCAGTCTTTAGTTGCCTGGTTCCTCCTTCCCAGGTGGCTCTAGGAATGAGCATGAGAAGTTGGAGGCTGTAAAGCATGGCATGGACTCGGGAGCCGGACTGTGGCCTTCAAGTCCTGTCTCTGCCAGTTAACGGGCTTTGTGAACACAAGGAGGACACCATATTCTGTTTCCTTTTGTTCAGTCTGTACGCAGGGTGATGGTAGTCCCAACCTGATAGGATTGTTAGAAGTATTTTAATAAGTAAGCATGTGTACAAGTGCTCAGATCATGCCTGGCACACGGCTCAGGGGGATGAGCTGTGACCGTCCTCTCCTCTGACTACCCACGGGGTGTTTTTTTTGTTTTGGTTTGGGGTTTTTTTTGTTTGTTTGTTTGTTTTTTTTGCGGTTCGCGGGCCTCTCACTGTTGTGGCCTCTCCCATTTCGGAGCACAGGCTCTGGACGCACAGGCTCAGTGGCCATGGCCCACAGACCCAGCCAATCTGCGGCATGTGGGATCTTTTTGGACCAGGGCACGAACCCGTGTCCCCTGCATCGGCAGGCGGACTCTCAACCACTGCGCCACCAGGGAAGCCCTCACAGGGTGTTTTAGCTTCAGCTTCCCTCTTCCATCTCTGTGGAAGGTAGTTGGTAATCTTTATGTGTGCATTTGTAAGCCTAGCCAGGCTCACTTAAACGCCAGTGTGGTTGTTATTAAGAGGAAATACAGGTGCCCCAGTCCGGGAGGATCCCACATGCCACGGAGCGGCTGGTCCCATGAGCCATGGCTGCTGGACCTGCGCATCTGGAGCCAGTGCTCCACAACAGGAGAGACCACAACAGTGAGAGGCCTGCATACCACACACACACACACACAAATTAGGAAACTCCATTTTGCTGGTGTAGAGAGGAAGCCTCAGAGGGATCCAATTATTTGCTCACGATCATCCTTCTAGGAAGCAGCAGTGCTTGGATTAAAACAAAGTCCTCCCCAGTTGAAAGCCCATCTCTCGCCCTCTGTGCTTGCATACAGAACAGGGGCTGTCCTTTTGTACCTCCACACTTAAATACTCAGCACAATTTGTCCTAGGAGCTAAATGGGCCTGGCCAGGGCCCTTAAGGCAACAAATGAGACCAGTAATCCTCAGAAGGGCTCTTCGTGTACTGCCCATTTATGGCCTGCGGTTTGATTGATCCATCCATTTCCAGGGATAAGGCTGTGTCCCATTTTCAGTTTTGCTCCACAGTTGTGGGTTTAGTTTAGATTTCCCATCTCACACATGTTCATCCAGAGCCAAGGCGTCTCAGAACATTTGGCATCAAGCAACAGAAACCCACTGCAACTCGTTTAAGCATAAGATAGGACTTTATTGAAAGTAGCCTGGGGCATCCTATAGGACAGTGAGTGAGGCCAGGCTAAGGAGAGCCCAGAACTATCTCTTTCTATGAAGGACTGTTTTCTCCGTGAACCTCTGCTTCATGAGTCTCCTCTTGCAGACCAGCTTTCTCTGTGCACGTGGCTCCCTGGTGGCTTTCAAGTTGATTAGATCCAGGGCAAGTAGCCAGTCCAAAATGACCATGGTTATGGTCACCCAAGGCCACGGGACCCACTTTGGGAAACACTGTTCAAGCAAGGACCCTTCCCATGGAGAGCGGGGCTTCATGCTTTATCCCCAGAACCCAGAACAGTACCCTGGCACATATCTGTGGAGCTCCATACTTATCTGTGGGTGGATGCAGCTGACTTAGCTGCACACACACACCAGGCAGCGCTCTGCACTGCAGTCACAGTTGTGCTCCAACACGATCTTTTATCTCAATCATCTGCTTGTGGCTCCCCTTTTCAGAACTGTAACTGGTCTGAGAAAAGTGAAAATCAAAATTGAGACCAGGTGGAGTATCCACTGTGGGCCCAGCACTGCCTGATATGATGCAAAGGCAGGGCCCGCCTTCAAGGACATGGACTACATTTAGGATCCGACCTTAAAAGGGGAATTTATTGGGAGGACACAGCATTTCTTGTGGAACCCAGGGGCAGAAGTACAGCTGGGCTTTCCAAGGCATCAGGACCAAAGACCAGAAAGTCATCAGGACACAGCTATGTCTGAGGTCTCATCCTCATGTCGGCCTCTTTCAGCAGTCACCTTCTCTCTGTGCTGAGGTACGTCCCCTACTTCACTCACCTGTGGCCCCTTAATCCCTGATACCACATTGCCCAGCCCAGGACCTGGGAGAGATGAGCCTAGCCCAGCCCAGCTTCTGATTGGTTCTCCTGGGTCAGGTGAACACATAACTATCAGCTGTGACTTGAGAGGGTGGAGGTCACATGGCACCAATATGGCTGCTGAGATTCCTCCTTTTGGGTGTGGGGGGAGTGCTGGGGGGAATTTTCTTTGCTCTTTCATAGCCCTGGGGCCAGTTAGGGCCCAAGAACAGGTGAGGTGGGTGGCTTTTGATTTTTCTCCCCTGTCTCTGCCTTTCTTATATTTAGTCTAAGAACAAAAACACGGCGGAGAGGAAAGGAAGGGCCAGGGTCTTTCTTCTGGTTTTTACCTTTTTAGCTTTTTCTGTAGTGAAAAGAGAGAGAGCTCTGAGAAGTCTGAACCAGTGAACAAGCAGGACGAGTGTGCCTTCGTGAATTTTGAGGTGAAAGTGACCTCCTGCTTTGGTTTTAATTTACTCTTGCAGATAACTTCCTTGTCTTCTTAGGCACTATTCAGGGCTCCAGCCTATTGCTACCATTCCCAGCTAACATTCTCCCTGCCTTCCTTTTAGATGGAGGTGCATCCATGCTCCATAGTTTACGTACTAAACATCCATGAGCTATTCTCTGAACAACGTGAATAATTTTCTACTTGATTGTTTCCACACATACAAAACAACTAAGGTCCTTTGTGCAATTCCCACAGCACTCCTGCCGTATAGGAAGAGTCCAGAAGTGTTCAGATCAAAGTGGGGGGCTGGTCTCTAATGAGTTGAAGATTGAGCCCCGTGTTGGTTTGCTAAACACAGTGATGAATTCCCACAAGCTTAGTGGCCTAAAACAACAAACGTATTCTCTCATGGGTCTGGGGGCTGGAAGCCCCAAATCAGCATCAGCTGGGCTGCAATCAAGTTTTTTCAGAAGGACCAAACTCCCTTGGATGCTCTAGGGAGGAGTTCATCCCTTGCCTCTTCCAGCTCTGGTGGCTGCTGGCATCCCTTTTTCCTTTTTCTTTTTTTTTCTCCCTATGTAGGATTCCCATCTAGGGAAATACAATAATTTATATGTGCATTTTCCTGTTGATGGACATTTAAATTGTTTCCAATTTTCAATATGATTTCTTTTAAAAAAATTTTTATATACTTTTTCAAGGTTACTTTACATTTACAGTTATTACAAAATATTGGCTATATTCCCTGTGTTGTACAATACATCCTTGAGCCTATCGTACACCCAGAAGTTTACATCTCTCACCTCCCCACCCTGTATTGTACCCTCCTCCCCCTCCACGCTGGCAACCATTAGTTTGTTCTCTATATCTGTGACTCTCCTTCTTTTTTGGTATATTCGGTAGTTTGTTGTATTTTTTACATTCCATATATAGGTGATATCCTACAGTATTTGTTTTTGTTTGACTTATTTCACTTACCACACTGCCCTGCAAGTCCACCCATGTTGCTGCAAATGGCAAAATTTCGTTATTTTTTAAGGCTGAGTAGTATTCCATTGGTTATATGTACCACATCTTCTTTATCCATTCATCTCTCTTAAATTTTTTTTTTTTTTTGCGGTATGCAGGCCTCTCACTGTTGTGGCCTCCCCCGTTGCAGAGCACAGGCTCCAGATGCACAGGCTCAACGGCCATGGCTCACGGGCCCAGCCTCACCACGGCATGTGGGATCTTCCTGGACCAGGGCACAAACCCATGTCCCCTGCATCGGAAGGCGGACTCTCAACCACTGCGCCACAAGGGAAGCCCCTATCCATTCATCTCTTGATGACACTTAGGTTGCTTCCATATCTTGGTAATTGCAAATAATGATGCTCTGAACATTGGGGTGCATGTATCTTTTCAAATACATGTTTTTGAAAACACGTGTTTTTGTTTTTTTCGGATTTATAACCAGGAGTTGAGTTTCGAGGTCATATGGTAGTTCTATTTTTAGTTTTCTGAGAACCCTCCATACTGTTTTCCACAGTGGCTGTGCCAGTTTACATTCCTACCAAGACTGTACCAGGGTTCCATTTTCTCTAAAAATTGTAAATTTTCTTCTTAGGGGTAATTGAGATGGTAGTTCAATAATAACATAAGATCAGGTGAAGTCTAAAGAAATTTTAGAAAACCTGGATAAAGTAAGAAAACATCTGTTCGCTGGCATCTGAATGTTAGAGAGACACCAAGACATGTGGGCCAAGTTCTGGAGAGAAGGGAAACACAGACGCAAGCTTGACATTTGGTGCAGCTTTTCTCCTTGGGGCATTTGTGGATTCAAATCTAACAGCCTAGGAGCTGAAAAGCCAAGGAGTTCAAAAGACTCTAACCACAGAAGCTGCTGGCATCCCTTGACTTGTAGGTGCAGCACTCTAGTCCTGCCTCTGTGGTCACTGCCTCCGCCTCTTCTTTGGATATAATCTCCTCCTGTCTCTCACTTATAAGTACACTTACAGATGGCACTTAGGGCGAGGATAGTCTCAACTCAAAATCCTTATATCCGCAAAACTTTACCTTGTAAGGTAACATTCTCAGGTCCCAGGGATTAGAGCCTGAGATCTTTGGGGCCACCAGTCATCCCACTGTAAGCCCTAAACGTCTTCTCTCCTGAGGAAGGTCTAGGCTGGGCAGAAACCCCGACAGACATCTACCAGAGGCCAGATTGAGAGCCCTTTTAGAAGGTCATTTCTCAGCTCATTTGGAACCTTGCTATTGCCCTTTTTTTTTTTTTGCTTTTCTTTTCGGTACGTGGGTCTCTCACTGTTGCGGCCTCTACCGCTGCGGAGCACAGGCTCTGGACGCACAGGCTCAGCAGCCATGGCTCGCGGGCCCAGCCGCTCGGTGGCATGTGGGATCCTCCCGGACCGGAGCACGAACCCGTGTCCCCTACACTGGCAGGCGGACTGTCAACCACTGCGCCACCAAGGAAGCCCTGCCCTTTCTTTTTTCCTCCTGTTTGTCCTCAACAGGGGGAAGCATTAAGAGTAAATGAGGGGCTTCCCTGGTGGTGCAGTGGTTAAGAATCCGCCTGCCAATGCAGGGGACACAGGCTCGAGCCCTGGTCCAGGAAGATCCCACATGCCGCGGAGCAACTAAGCCCGTGCGCCACAACTACTGAGCCTGCGTTCTTGAGCCTGCGAGCCACAACTACTGAAGCCTCCATGCCTAGAGCCTGTGCTCCGCAACAAGAGAAGGCCATGGAATGAGAAGCCCGCGCAACGCAACATAGAGTAGCCCCTGCTCGCCACAACTAGAGAAAGCCCGGGAGCAGCAACAAAGACCCAAAGCAGCCATAAATTTAAAAAATAATAATAATAATAAAAAAATAAATGCATTAGCAGATTTTGGGTTTCCTCTCATCGTTAGTGTATTGCTTTCATTCCTAAGATGCTAAAAAATTGGAAACCACTCCACTTACCAGGAACACACTTTGCAACACGGATCCAGGGGAAGCTGTTTTCTTCCGTAGACACTTCATGACCCCGGTTTCCACAACAGCAGGCACTGCTGGCTCTGCCAAGTTGCTGGAGAAGGGCACCTTATCTGCAAAGTCACGAATCCAAATGGGCCCCCATTGCCAAGGGTGGAAGGAAGTTGTTTGGCTTAGCTTCTTGGGGGATCAGAAAATTGGGAGTTCTGGTGGGGGGACTGCAGGTACCTTGCTGTCCCTTGGTACAACGTCAGGGGAAAGAAAGGTCGCTGGTAGCTTCAAAGAGCTACCAGTTGGGGCTGTGCAGAGCGTCTTAGTAAATGCCATTTTGGTTGCAAATAACAGAAACTCAAACCGGCTGAAGCAAAAAAGGGGACATCTACGGGGAAGAAAAGATGGCTCCTGCCTGTCCAGACTCCTCCGCTTTGCTTGCCCGTTGATGCTCTAACCTTCCGCATTTCCTTTCAGTAAACTCCTTTTCTCTTTAAGTTAGCCACAGGAGATTTCTGTTGGTTGCAACCAGAGAATCTTGAGTGATACAAAAAGTCCTAGTGGAACCCAAGGGCAGGCATTGGAATGGGCCTTTCCAAGGAAAGAAACCAAGAACCAGAAAGTCATCAGGAATCAGGGCAACTTTCTGCATCAGTTGGAATGCCTTCAGCTTTTTTTTTTTTTTCCTTCATGGAGCTCATAATCCATTCATTTATTCAATAAGCAATTATTGAGTGTCTATCCTGTGCCAGGCACCCTGCTAGGTCTTAGAGTTCCATACAGGTATAAAATATGCCGAGACCCTGCCCTCAAGTAGGTCACATTCTAGTGAAGATAAGACATGTGAGCACATAGAGTATATTCACAACACAGAATAAGAAGAGCTATGCCCTGGACACATATAAACCAGCAAACATAAAATAGATAGCTAGTGGGAAGCAGCCGCATAGCACAGGGAGATCAGCTGGGTGCCCCGTGACCACCTAGAGGGTTGGGACAGGGAGGGCGGGAGGGACGCAAGAGGGAAGAGACATGGGAACACATGCACATGCATAACTGATTCACCCTGCCACAAAGCAGAAACCAACACACCATTGTAAAGCAGCTACACTCCAACAAAGATGCAAAAAAAAAAAGAAGAGCTATGCCAGAGGGATGAAGCATGACTGTCTTCATAGACCTAGAAAGCCCAGATGCAATTATCCTGGTAGAGAGGGCCTGGGCAGAGAATCGCAGGTAGGTGAACCTGTGTGCACAGAGAACATGGTATGTATGAGAAGCTGCAAGTTTTCAACATCCGTGGAGCAAAAGAGTTCTTGAAAAAGTAGTGGGAGACGTGGCTGAAGAAATTGGTTGAGGATGAAGCATAAAAACCCCACTGAAGTGTGATCTTTTTTTCCTGAGGAGGCATGGGGGAGCCATGGAAGATTTTTAAGCTGCTTGAGGACATGGTCAATTCTCTGGGTTTCAGAAAAGTCTCTCTGGAGTCTGGGATGTGGTGAAAGTTGGGCTGGACCTTTCACCAGCGGGCATGCTCAGTGGCTCAGGAAAGGTTTTCGCTCTGCCTTGGGAAATTTTTCACGCCGCTCTGGCAGCGGAGCTCGCCCCGCCCACGGCTTCTCCTCACTGGATTGGTTGAACTCAGGGAGGCTACCAGGAGGCCCAGTTGACCTCCCAATTCCACACCCCCGCCCCCGCCCGTTAACGCTCTGGGCGCGCGCTGCCTTCAGCTTTAAATAACAGAAACCTGGATGTGGGTAGATGGTAAAAATTTGGAGCCCCTCCCAAATGAACTCTAGCCATGTGGCTTGCTTTGTCTGATGAGATGTTGGCAGACACATGGCAGGTGGAGACTTGAAAAGTGTGCTTTGGGGCTTTCTCTCTCCTGTTGCTCTTGGAAACCTGTACCCACCACACGTGGCCTGGTCTGGCCTGCTGGGTGATGAGGGACCACACCAGGCAGAATCAGACGTCCCAGCTGAGGCCTTTCTAGACCAGGGTTTCTCATTCTCGGTACTATTGACATATTGGATCAAATAAGTCTTGGTTGTGGGCAGCTGTTCTGTGCACTGCAGGATGTTTAGCAGCATCCTTGGCCTCTACCCCTAGATGATAGGATCACCCCCACCCCAGTTTAAAAACCAAAGTGTGTCCAGATATTGCCAAATGCCCCCTGGGTGGCAAAATCGCCCCCAGTTGAGAACCACTGTCCTAACCCAGCTTGCCTGGCAATGACCAGGCAGGCATGTACACGAAGCCACCCTAAACTAGCCCCAGCCAAACCAACCAGACCAGTACAAGGGGCCAGCTTGACGCCTGGAATCATGAGAACTAATAGTCGCCATTTTAAGTCACTAACTTTTGAGTGATTTGCTCCACAGCACAAACAGTTACATCTGACTACAGTGGCTGAAACTGAAAGGATTGATTTATTTATACAACAGGATGTACAGAGGTAGGCAGTTGAGGTACAGTGCAGAGCACAGTGATGCCACTAGGCTCCCACCCAGGCTTTTCATGTCTTTCCACTCCACTGTCCTTTGAGGTGGGCTTTGGTCTCTGGCTTGTTACCTGGTGATCCCCAACATGGCTGTTCCAGCTCCAAGTCCGAGCTCCAGGAGAGGAAAAGGAGACAAGGCAAAGGGACAAAGAGAAAAACTTTCTCCTAGCAAAGCCTTGCCTTTAATTCCAGAAGGGAAGCCCTGCCCAGGGCCTTCACCTGCATGTCACTGGCCAGAACTGAACAACACAGCCAGGTCTAGCTGCAAGGGAGGCTGGGAAATGAGGGCATTTCGTGTGCTGCTTATACAGTAGAGGGAGGCAATGACTAAGGGGCTTGTAGTGTCTGCTGCACTGTCTCTCTGGGGGTCGTCTTGGTTTCTTCTTCTTTTTTTTTTTTTTTTTTTTTTTTGCCACACTGTTTGGCTTATGGGATCCTAGCTCCCTGATCAGGGATTGAGTCCGGGCCCTTGGCAGTGAAAGCGCAGGGTGGACTGCCAGGGAATTCCCTGGGTCTTGGTTTCCTGTCTCTACCTGTTGCTTATCTATCCTGGCCATCTCTTTCTAAGACTGGCTTTGTTTCTCCAAACACAGTGGGAGAAATGGCCACCCCAGCTGGGAACTGCATCAAGACTTTCAGCTCCGGACCCTTAATGACCTGTGTGGTAACTCCATGTCCCACTTCCAAATATCAAGGGCACAGGTGCTGATTGGCCCAGCTTGGGTTAGAAGAGAAACCTGATTGGTCTGGCTTGGGTAGACTATCTACTGATCAGCCAGTCAGGTGTGGCCAGGAGAGCAGCAGTAGGTAGGGTAAACCTGGTTGGGGAATGTACATTCTCAGAGAAAGGGGTGTGTGGCTGAGGAGACACCTAAAGAACCATCTAGTTCAAGGAGTGAAGAAAGGACATTGCCATTGTGGGTTGCAATGTTGATACGGTAAAGATTAACACGTCCTTTGAAAGACCTCAAATACAGTGGAGTCACATAGGCATTACATTTAACTTATGCAAATTCAAATATTTGTATTCAACCAAAGTAGTTTTTTTCCCACACAATTTGGCTTCCAAACATGAGCCAGCTACTTAACTACTGCCTGACCAAGTGATCTTTTCTGGTGCTGGAGATTGCTGTTTTGGATTTTGGCTATATGGTACAGTATAAGTAATATGTTCTTTATGGAAAACTGCTGGGATTTTCAAGATTATTTTTAAGGTCAGGTGATGCTCACCCTTCTCACTGTGTAAGAAGCACCTTTAGAGGAAGATCATGCAAATCATTTTTCCCATTTCCTTCTAGTTTTAATCAGTATAAAGAATGCATTTGGTTTTAAAATATCAAAATACTTTTATTGTGCCTTTTTAAAAATAAAAAATAAATGATATTCATGGCTTCTGGCTCTTCCTCCTGTTTTTTTTTTTTTTTTTTTTTGGTGGCCTCTGGCCATACAAGAAAGGCAGGGAGAGAACAGATGGCTGGAGAGAAGGCAAAAATGAGGGTCTCTTCAAACACCACGGGAAAGGGGTGTGTCCACCTGGGCAGTGTGTGTTCTTTGATGACTGGGTACTTGGTCTGTCTTGATGGCCTGGGACTTGACCTACTGGGCTGTCTTGGTGCGGCAGAATGGGCAGCGTGAGATGGAGTTAGAAACCTGGGTTCCAGACCCAATTCTTGAATTTACTAGCTGTGTGACTTTAGACGGGCCATTTAACCTCTCTGGGCCTCAGCTTCCTCATTTGTAAAATGGGGAACATAATGCTATTTACCTCCCAGGGCTTGAGAGAGGATTAGACGAGAAGTGTTTTGAACACCGCAGAGCGCCATATAAACATGACTCACTGTTATGGAAGCGATAAAACTGGTTGCTGTTCACATTTATTAGAATCAATTCAGATATAAATGCACTATACCATGGCCCCAACAGCCCTGAGGTTACCATTCTGTCCTGTGGCCCCAGTACACGCCCTGGGTTTTCTCAACTGCGGGCTTCTCAGAGCTCTTTGGAGGTGTGACATTTGGGTTTGTCACTTCCCAAACACATAATTGCATCTACCAGGCCTAGGAGTCTGAATTTCAAACTTATTCTTCATATGCCTGCGTATGTTTACATTCATAATATCTGTGAAAAGAACCCCTCTCCTCACACACTCCAAAATACAGTATTGTGCAAAATACCAGTCTAGGAAGCAACACACTAGGGTAGCAACCTTTAATGTCCTAAAAAAGCATCTTAGTAGTTTGACGCAGAAGAGTTACACTGACTCACGGAGGATCACGCGAGGCCCAGTGGGACGACGTTTCTAGTTCCTTCCACCAGGTTTAGAAAACAGAAGGCTCTGGCTGGATTTGCTGGACATTTCTCTCTTCAGCATCTCCCTTCCTTGGTCCATCTTTGGGGTGCCTTTTCTGGCTCCAACCTATAACAAGCAAGAGCAACAAATGCCCAAACTCGATAATTGTAGGGAGATCCCCAAATATTTCTCAAATGGCATTTTTTTTTACTGAAAATAAAATCTTTGTTGTAAAAAGTATTTATATACACACATAGACGTGAGCAAAACGAAGGTAAAATGATCCACCATTATCACACTACCCACAGGTAACCTTATTCACATTTTGGTGTACACTCTTCCAGATACACAGATAACGTTTTCTTCTGACATTTGCATCTTTTTTTGAACCAGGAGTTTCTGATGATAGGCAATTTCATTGGGATGGACTTTCTCTCGAAAAGCTGTTACTGAACTGAATGCCTTATGTCTCTGATGTCTTAGGAGGGTAAAATGCAGCATACTCTAGGGGGTCTGTCTAACCCTTTTCTGAGCACTACTCCTGGATCCAGGCAGCCATGTGGGTGACTCTGTCCCTGGTCATAGCTGACTGGGCACTTGGCACGGGCTGGGCTTTTAAGATGGTCACTCCCAGGATTTGGGTTATGGGTTCTAAGATGCTACTTGCTTCCTGGGCTGGTCCTTTGAACTGGGGGACCATGAGGTCATTCCTTCCTGTCACATGACTGGAGAGAGCAGAGATCAGGGGAGCCATACAGAGACACAGAGAGGAGATACGGCCTATGTGTGCATGTGCGCATGCTTGTGTGTGTGTAAAAGAGATGATGCCTGAGATCTGATGGCTTACCAGTTCTATTTCGAGGCCAGGCTCTCTTTCAGCTCCCAGTTTTTATGAGGCACTCACCCCTATATCCTTAAAAAAGCCCCCTCCACCCCCCTTTTTTTTTTGGCGGTACGCGGACCTCTCAGTGTTGTGGCCTCTCCCGTTGCGGAGCACAGGCTCCGGACGCGCAGGCTCAGCGGCCATGGCTCACAGGCCCAGCCGCTCCGCGGCATGTGGGATCTTCCCAGACCGGGGCATGAACCCGTGTCCCCTGCATCGGCAGGCAGACTCTCAACCAATGCGCCACCAGGAAGCCCAAGGCCCACTCTTGGGGAAGGAGTCGCCCAAGTTACACTTGGCAAGGAACCTGGAGGAAACCTTTCTGTACTGAGGAGATCCTAGCCACCAAACTTCTAAGCTCAGGCTGGAGGGCAGGGAGAATGGGAAGCTGGCTCTTTGCTCTTAGCCGAAGCACCATCTGCCCCGCTTCTGTTAAAGCCAGAGGCAGCGTGAAGTTCCAGGGTGTCTCACATCTCAGAGAAGCACAATGTTCCCACA
Organism: Mesoplodon bidens; assembly: GCF_964165515.1. Classification (NCBI taxonomy): domain Eukaryota; kingdom Metazoa; phylum Chordata; class Mammalia; order Artiodactyla; family Ziphiidae; genus Mesoplodon; species Mesoplodon bidens. Next base: position 292,237 of record NW_027672497.1, read on the forward strand.
ACATCTGGGGCCCATCCCAATATCTCCTCTGCCATTTCATATCCGCAGGTGGTCCTCAGACAAAACCTAGATGTAGGGCAGTTTCTGCCTCCTCCCAGCTCAGTCATATATGTGAGTGAATAAGTAACAAACTTCCAGTCGTTTCCACTTTGCAGGGTGGCAAACGTCTCAGATCAAGTGGGGCCCTCAGGATGCTCTCTATCCTCTTAACATCCTGCTCTGGGGAGTAACCACCTTCTGGTCTTAGCACAAGGATGCTGGTTGAGAAGCTTCTATTTTCCAAATATATCCCTCACCTAGAATATCTTCGTTTCTTCCCATGATAATTTGGTTGCCTCAGCATGACTGTGGCCTTTTATCAAACTTGAATGTCTCCTCTCTCATATTCAACCAAAATGTGTTTGGCTTTCTAGCTTCCTGAGAGCTCGCCTCTACTGTCTGCAAAGTGGGAACGTGGACTGGCTTAATTCCAGTTACAGGGCTGATTTGTCAATGGCAATGTTTCAACATGTTCAAGATTTCATAGTCTTAATTCTCAACTTTGAAGAGAATTCTAGAGGATGCTTCCTTGAAATTTAAGAGAAATGCCACTGGAAATGTATCAGGTATATTACCTGGAGGTTTATAACCTAAAGGAGGAAAAGCTAGCACTCACCTGGGTGTCAGATCTGCACTGATTCCCAGCTCTCCTACTGAGCTGTGTGGCTCTGGACAAAGAAAGTCTCTGAGCCTCAGACACCTCATCTGTAAATTGGGTATAATAACAACACCCACCCCATAGGGTTGTTGTGAAGCTTACAACAGATACTGCACGTCGAGTGTTTGGCTCTGTGCCCGGCACATGCCAAATGCTCAGTACATAATAGATGTGGGATAACTGTCCACTGGGCTTCCTGCTGACGTTCTAGGGTTTTCTCTCTTCTCTCTTCTGGCTCACCTGGAAATGTGAGTTCTGCATCTTTGAGTTCTTCATCAGCTCTCCAAACATTCGTCTCTTTAACACAGAAAGAATATTGACAAAATTTAGCTTATGTTCTTCTTTGCCTTTTGCATCAGAGAAAAATGGATTTTTCTCAACTTTCAGATGCTACCCATTTGGATGGAATGTTGAGCCTTCCTAGGTGAGGAGGTGAGGATAGAGGTCTGCAGAAGCGGGTGTGGCTTTGGGGTAACGCTACACTGTCCTGCTGCACCTTTTAGGGAATCTCTGTTCCAGATTCCAGCAGAGAAGGAGGTGGTCAACCAAGAAGGCTACGAAGGATACTGTATTCTTCTTGGAGGACAGATCTGCTTTAGCTGGAAGCAGAGCCTCCTAGATCAGTGGAAGAGGCTGTAGATGTCCAGTGGCTTTCCACCCAGTGGAAATGTTGAAAGCCCCAGTGGCTAACCTCCCTGGCAGGGACTACAGGGGCCTGTTGGGAAGCCAGCATCACTGAAAACCTGGAGCTTGCCGCTCCCCTGGGGTTTGATGACTATTGCTGACCCTGATCTGCTCAAGACCCTGCACCTCAGGGGCAGCTCATCAAAGAAAGAGCACCCCCTAGGCACTGGAGACACAAAAGTGAGAGGGAACTGGGCTCTCCCTTGCAGACTGACACTCCGCAGGTGAATGTGCAGTGGTGTCAGGAAGGAGACGTTCTCCTAGAGCCCTGAGCATCCACTGGGGTCACCAACCTGATTCCTACAGCGGCCAGGAAAGTAAAAGAAGTGGGTGAAGTGAGCTGGGGTGGTGGTGGACAGCAGCAAACACACGAGCCCAGCGCCTTTCTAAGGGGCCTGGAAGATGGAGGCTTGTGATGGTGGCTTGTGGGTCTGTGGGCCTAGGGTCGCCAGATCTTCCAAGTTTCCCAGAGAAGCTGGAAATCCAGAATATTCCAGGAAACTGCCCTATTTTGAAATGTAACTTAAAAAAAAAAATCCCAAGAGACAAATGGAATATATCTGTGGGCTGCCATCTTGCGACACCCGCTTCAGAACCTCCCTGCTTGGTGTCTAGTTGGTGCTCAGTAAATGTTGGAGGGGTTGCCAGATAAAATACAGGATGCCCAGTTAAATCTGAATTCCAGAATGAAGCCAACAAATTTGTGAGTGTGAATATGCCCCGTGTAATATTTAGGACATTTATACTGAATAGCTTTTGTTGTTTATCTGAAATTAAAATTTAACTGGGCATCGTGTTTTTTGTTTGTTTGTTTTCCCCTCAATCTGGCAACCCTACCAGGTAGTCACAAAACTCAGGGAGGAAATAAGGCTGTCTTTTGGGACAGGGCATAGGTGCTTACAAGACTCTTCCATTCTCCCAGAAGGATGCTAACTCTACCCTCAGAGGACTGTCCGTGAAGGCTGATGGGCCCGTATTGAACTGACAATTGCCCTCCACGCATTTTCCGTGGAGAAGGCCTCGAGCCTGCGGCCACTCAGTATTTATCACAAACTCCGTTGAGACAATCACTATCCAAATTCCCAGATATTATAAAGCAGGGGTTAGTTTTAAACCAACAGCCTTCTTCTCTCCCACCCCATCCCCCGCCTTTTTTTTTGCAGAACCGTTTATCCAAGCAAAATCCCATGAGGAACTTGGGGTATAAGATAATGGAGAGCTTCTCTGGCGGGAGAAAGGTGTGTGTGCTTTGAGAGTCACACCTTTCCATGGCACCCAAAGGCTCCAGGGAACCCCAGTTTGAACATTGCTGCAAAATTCCTTCCTGGATTAAGTTCCGTCAGTGGGCAACTGGGCACTGAAGGGCAGAGCCTGGCCCCTGTGCACCTGCTTTTCCTGAACTTTACTGAACACACTGGGATGTGATGAAGGGGGTGCGGGAGGGTCTTTTTCTTTATCCTTCTTCTATCCGTATGCTGCATAGGCCTGGCCACATGGTTCTACTTCATCACTGTGGGCGGAAGAGCACCACCCCAAGCCCCTCCCATCCCACGCTCCTCCTACACAACATCTACCAATTGTGGGGCTTCCCTGGTGGCGCAGAGGTTGAGAGTCCGCCTGCCGACACAGGGTTCGTGTCCCGGTCCAGGAGGATGCCACATGCCACAGAGCGGCTGGGCCCGTGAGCCATGGCCGCTGAGCCTGCGCGTCCGGAGCCTGTGCTCCGCAACGGGAGAGGCCACAACAGTGAGAGCCCTGCGTACCGCCAAAACAAACAAACAAACAAACAAAACACACAAGTGGCACGGAGGAAGCCAGAATCTTGAGAATACCTGGGCCCAAGGAAATCTTGGAAGATAGTGAGTTAAAGAGAATAGTGAGGATAATGACGATGGTAGGAGAGGGTGAATGCTTTGTGGTCCTATGTGCTAAGGCTTTTGTATACAAGCTCCCATTGGGAAGGCTACGAGCTAGGTGCCATTTTTATTCTCATCTTAAAGAAGAGGGATCTGAGCTAATTAAGCAGAGGAAAGGTTAGGGGGTTTTCCTGGCTGAGACCACAAGGCAAAGCGGTGGTCACGCCCCCTAGCCAGGACTTGATTGGTTGGAGATTTGATTGGCAGGAGAGCTGAGCGGCTTCTCCTGCCAGAAGCAGCTGGTGCCCTTCAGCCTTTCTTATACTTCAAGCCCTAAGAAAGGGCTTGCGTGCTTCCCAAGTGGCAACTTCTGTGCATTTAAAAATTTCCTCTTGAAAATCCCAGCCTTAGCCCTTTCACAAAAGGTATCTGGGTCCTTTCTTGGCCGTGGCCCTAGTCGTATTCACCAAAGAGAAGAGCGCGTCCCATAAGAGCTGGCGGCTTTGGGAGGACCGGGGAAGGCGTCAGCTGGCAGGAAGCTCCCTGAAAAAAATAGAGGAATCCCCACCCATGCATGAGCTGCCTATTCTTCCCCCTTAGAAACAGGGCTTGTGATATGCCAGGCACTGTAGGCATTTTGCCATTTAACCCTCCCACTGCCCCACGCAGTAGGCCCCTTGCTAAGAGTTTTGGTTGCTTTTGTTGAGGAACCTGCGATACAGAGGTCAAGCCACTTACTCAGGGTCATTCGGGGCAGCGGTGGGGATTGACCCCTATTTGTTTGACTCCAAATCTGGCCTCTGAACTCTGAGAGACACTGCCGGCTTCTCAAGGGATGTGGGATGTGGATTCGAGTGAGCACGGCCTGGGCCGCGTTTCCCGTCCCTCTGCCACATGGACAGAGCCACAGGCCCAGTTCGCTGTGAAGGCCCAGCATCTTATACCAAGTCTCATTTTCACAGCCAAAGATATTAGTGTGGAAATAGGACTTTTGATTCTTGAAAGGTCTGCTTGGTGAAGAGATGATCAAACATTAAAACTACAAACTCCATTTTTTTTGGGGGGGGCAATTCTGAAGCTTAAGATGTGTAATTTCATCTCAGTGCTTCAACCTTGCCACCTCTGTGAACGGGTGAAGAGTTTCAAAGTTTTATACAGGAGGCTAAAGAACTAAGGCTCCTTGTGAAAATACTAAGTGTAAAACTTAGAAAAGAGGAATTCTGCTTTCTGTTCATTTCTGCTTAAAGACAACGAAGATATACTCCCTGGAAGGAATGGATGCCAAGACAGATGTATACAAGTGCCCTTTAGGATCCAGCAAAACTTTAAAATGTATTATTGTTTTCTTCCTGACAAACAGGCTGGCACGTCCCTTGCATTGTGTATGAATGAGGCAGCCCATGAATAATGCATGTGAAGCCTGATTATGTAAATCCTCAGGTTTTCAGTACATGACAATGGCTTTTTTTGGGCCCTTCTCTGTCCCATTCTGTGGTCTGGTGTCTCTGCTTTGGGGCCTAGTCTGCCAAGCCCTGTGGGCGGGGGGGGCATTTCGGGGAGGGGTGAGCTCTCCAGAGGGCACATCAAAGGGAAAGTCACAACTCTGTCACTGGCCCAGCTCTCCCTGGCATTGCTTGGTGTGAAAGGAAACTGTCCTCTGCCTGAGGCAGCCCCATGACATATGCAGACTAAGGCCTGTGATGTTTAATTCACAGCAGTGAGCACTGGAAACACCACATCCAGGCTCCCTCAGAGCAGGACAGCCACTTTTCATTTCTGGGGCTCTAAGTCAGAGAGCCTGCTGTCTGGAAACCTGTTGCCTGGAAGGTTCGCAGGATGGAGGGCAGGCTTCTGCAAGGAACTATCTGACCATCACCTCCTGGTTGAGGAGAAGGGCACCCTTCTATGACCTTGGCCTCCTTAGAGCTCATGCAGGCAACAAACACACACATGCAAATACACACACATGCAAACACACAGCACATACTCACATGTACACAGATACACACAAGCATGTGTGTACAAATACACAGCCCCAAGTCAGAAAGACTGGAGTACTATTCTGGCTACTCAGAAGAGCAAACCCAAATCTTTATTCTCAGAGAGCTTATTCCTCGGTGTATCCCTGGCACCTGGCAGAACAATGAAAATCAGAAGCGCCGCCTTTAAAAACACTCGGGCTGTTCACTCAACTGATTGTGGTCATCATTTCAGGAGGCAGGGAAGTCAGATCATGATGCTGGACACCCTTAAGCTCAGTACAGTGCTGTGTGTCAATTATGTCGCAATAAAACTGGTAGAAAAAATAGTTATCTGGATAGAAAAAACAAGATAAAATACACGAATTATCAAAAGTTAAAAAATACAGACGAGCTAGACTATGAGTCTCAGAAAGCACTGTTCACAACAGCCAGGACATGGAAGCAGCCTAAATGTCGATGGAGGAGTGGATAAAGAAGATGTGGTACAAATATACAGTGGAATACTACTCAGCCATAAAAAAGAGTGAAGTAATGCCATTTGCAGCAACATGGATGGACCTAGAGACTATCATACTATGTGAAGTAGGTCAGACAAAGACAAATATCATATGATATCACTTATATGTGGAATCTAAAAAAAAATGATACAAATAAGCTTATTTACAAAACAGAAACAGACTCACAGACTTTGGAAACAAACTTATGGTTACCAAAGTGGAAATGTGGTGGGGAGGGATAAATTAGGATTTTGGGTTTAACATATACACACTATTATATATAAAACATGTAATCAACAAGGCCCTACTGTATAGCACAGGGAACTCTACTCAATACTCTGTAATAACTTATATGGGAAAAGAATCTGAAAAAGAATAGATATATGTATATGTATAACTGAATCACTTTGCTGTACACGTGAAACTAACACAACTCTGTAAATCAACTATACTCCAATATAAAATAAAAATTAAATTAAAAAAAAGAAAGTTAAAAAAAATAGAGGCAAGCTAGACTATGAGTCTCAGAGAGGTTAATCTAACACATATATATGGAATCTAAAAAAAAAAAAAAAAAAGAATGTTCAGATGAACCTAGGGGCAGCCAGGAATAAAGACACAGATGTAGAGAATGGACTTCAGGACATGGGGTGGGGGAAGGGTAAGCTGGGACGAAGTGAGAGAGTGGCATGGACATATATACACTACGAAACATAAAATAGATAGCTAGTGGGAAGCAGCTGCATAGCACAGGGAGATCAGCTCAGTGCCTTGTGACCACCTAGATGGGTGGGATAAGGAGGGTGGGAGGGAGACACAAGAGGGAGGGATCTGAGTATATACGTATGCATATAGCTGATTCACTTTGTTATACAGCAGAAATGAACACAACACTGTAAAGCAATTATACTCCAATAAAGATGGTAAAAAAATAAAAGCTGCCTGAAGTCACACAGTAAATGGCAGAACAAGAGTCTAAACCTAAGTCTGCCTAATGCTAAAGCTATTCTGCCACCTTCCTTTGCAATGAGTGAATGCATTCTTTGCTGCCTGGATCCCACTGGGACCTCAGTTGGCTGTTTCTAAAGGGAGCTGAGGGGCAGCCTCAGAGGCTCTGCTCTGAGCAGGGACCTCTCACCTTCTGCTGCCTGATCGCCCTGGTGACCCTCTTCTCCTGGTGCAGCCTCTCTTCCATGTGCGCCAGGGCCTCCTTCAGCAGCGCCTTTTCTTCGGCCTCTTTGGAGATGTCGTCCTTCAGCTTTGCCACCTGTGACTGGTACATCTGAACCGACACTTTGCTGTGCCTGAGCACACAGGAGAGACAAAGTCTCTTTTCTCCTCATCTTTCTCACTCACCACCAATGCTCCCGACCTGGGAGATCCTCAGAACACTTCCATATATGCCTGGCTTCGCGGTTTCCTTACAAGTGGGGGGACGGCTGAAGATGTGGGGACTAGAGGGCAGAATAAATAGCCCATTGGCTGTGGACGTGCAGCACGAAGGGGGCAACGGTTATGCTACCAGCCCCTCCCAATTTCCCAGAGAGGGTGGGGGAACGGATACCACTGAAAATAGGATGGAATTACGAAAAGCACACACATGGTGAAACACCAGACACATTTATAAAAGGTGCACCTTATTCCTTAACAGTAGGGTACTTTAACTGCTGCTTTCTTGCCCAGAGACTTGGGTCCATCAGGCCCTGAGTCACCATCCCGCCTCCCCCCTCCACACCCAGGCCTCTGTCCTCTTGTCCTGGTCCCTATGGGTCTGCAGCTGCACCGAGGTTTAGCCGGGAGAATGGAGGCCTTGGCCTTTTGCCGGAGACATGGGCCATACTTGAGCTGTTCAATGTCCTTCTCGTATCGTCTCAAAAGCTCTTCTTTTCTCTGCAGCTGGTTCTTGAGTAGGGTGATCTTATCAAACACCAGGTACAGGTCTATTTGTCGAAGCTGGTAGACTCTCTCTCTCTCTTTTGGGGAGGGGTCTTTCATGGACACGTGACCTGACATACCTTTGATGTTCATCAAAGTCCCGAGGGTTTTGCCCATGTCCATGTACTACGAGAAAGCATTTCGCAGGTAAGAGGCCTGGCCCAAGACCGCTGGTGGCCACTTTGAGGAGGCAAACGTCTAATTCTGTTTCATTCATTTTCTGCAGTTGCAGAGAAGAAACACATGCTTTGCAAATGAGTGCATTTGGGGCTTTTAGTACGACTTTCATTTTCCCCCGCATCCATTTACACTATGCCTTTTTGAGAATTGGGGGGAAGTGGGGAGGGGGAATGACAACAGACATAAACATTCATTCTTACTACCCAGTCTTCCAAGGAATTGGGCTCTGCAGTTTCTAGCCCATGCTGGGATAGGAGATGGGTCTCGTGGAGCTACTGTAACAACTAAACATGTATGTGGAGTTGATGTTTAAACTATCTGCAGGGCACGCACGTTTGGACAGGAGGGGACTGATGCTGGGTATACCTACCAGCTTTTCACTAAGATCTAAAGCGTCAGCCACATCCATTTTCCTTAACTTCTCAGAGACCATGATGGACCCTGGGCTGCAAAGGCCATTTTGAGGCTGAAATAAAAAAAAGAAGAAAAACTCTCTTGGCATTCCGTTATGATTTTCTACATCCAGAATAATAACCCAAAGAATAATGGAAGAACTGGAAAGTTACTAAAGAATAATTTGAGAGAGTTAATTTTTTTAACATCTTTATTGGAGTATAATTGCTTTACAATGGTGTGTTAGTGTCTGCTGTATCAAAAAGTGAATCAGCTATACGTATCCATATATCCCCATATCCCCTGCCTCTTGCGTCTCCCTCCCACTCTCCCTATCCCACCCCTCTAGGTAGACACACAGCACCAACCTGCTCTCCCTGTGCGATGCAGCTGCTTCCCACTAGCTATCTATTTTACCTTTGGTAGCGTGTGTGTGTATATATGTCCATGCCAAGAGAGTTGGTTTTAAATCCACTCTGACTCTGTGAACTGCTTTCTTTATGACTGTGTCCCTACCCCTTCAGAGCACAACTGCCTTTGAAATGATGCATCACTTGTGCCGTTCTTTGGCCACCGTCTCGTCTGTCTTCCCTTTAGGCCAGTGGTTCTCAACAGGGGGTGACTCTGTCCACCCTACCCCCTCCAGGACATTTAGCAATGCCTGGACACATTTGTGGGTGTCATAATTGCTGCTGGCGTCTAGTGGGTAGAGGACAAGGATGCTGCTAAACACCCCACGATGCATAGGGCAGTCTCCCAAACAAAGAGTTACCTGGCTCAAAAAATCAGTACCGCTGATGTTGAGAAGACAAGCTCCAGAAATATGGGGACCATGTGGCTTTTGCTCACTATCTCCCTCCTTGTGCCCAGCATGGCACCTGGCACCGAGTGGTGCATAGTGGTCATGTTTGTTGAATGAACGAATGAAGGTTAAGTGGAAAATAGCCTCCCTCCTTTTTATTAAAGGAATCTCATTTCTGTGCAGCAGAAACCATACCCTCACAAAATTTGGCCCGACCTTCTCCTAGCTCTGGAACCTGGTGGGTGGGCATCCCTTCAGACCCTTTCCAGAGACAATGCAGATAGTGTTTGCAGCTGCATCTCCCTAAGACCCCAACCAGCCAGCTGGCTGCTGGAAGCCCAAATGACTGCATGGAATGGCCACCAGTCTGAATAGGTTACCCGATCTGAACGACTACAAATAACCATAATAAGCCTCCTTAAAAAATAAATTGGCTTTTAATGCTTGCCATGAGCACCTCTTAGCCCTAGCATTTGTTGGCACTACCCTGAAAACCTCTGAGATTAAAAACAAAACAACTAAAAAACTATAATGGCCCCCAAAGTGACTGTGATAGATAAGAGTGGACATATTTGTCTATGTATCTATGGAGATGAGAATAAAAGAGGGTATCTGAAGATGACAATAAACCGGGCAGATCTGCTGCAAAAAGAACCTGAGATGCTGCTCAGTGTCTTCAGCTACCCTGAGCTGCATCCTCTGTACCTCTCCAGACGCCCCCTCTTTTCCTGAGGGGAGGGTCACTAAGGAAGAGCCTGGGCTACAGGATCCAAGCACACAGTCCCCACCCGGTCTCTGCAGGCTCGCAGACAGACCACCAGGGACACACCCCTGGTGTGTCTTCAATCATTATTCTGTGACCTTGGGTGAGGTACTTGACCTCCTGAAGCCTTAATTTTTCTTATCTGTTAAATGGGGACAATAATAGTAACTATGACACAAGGCTGCTACGATGGTTAAATGACATAAGGCATGGAGCCGGCTGAGCTCAACGCCTGGCACACAGTAAGCAGTTCACAGATGTCAGCTATTCTTCCTCCTGCTCTTTCCTTTAATTACTGCCAACCTTGGAGGATTGAGAGTTGGGAGGTTTCCTGCTCTGTGGTGTCAGTGGTGGGATGAGGGCTTGTTGCCAAGGGGAAGGTCAATCTTGGAAGCAGGACCATCAGGACGTGAGATCCAGCTGAGCTCCCCACCTGGAGATGGTCTCTCTACTCCCAACCTCAGAGAAGGAAGGTTCGGTTTTATCAGGAAGACCAACACGTTTCTGAAGACTCATATCTCTAGACGTGTGAGCAAATGTCTAGAAAAATTGTAGGAGAAAATGCTGGTACAGATAGGATGGCTTTATTATGTTTTCCAAAAGCTGGTTTAGACCAGCTGCCGCAGCAAGCCACGCTGGCCTGAGATGTCCATTGTCATGTGTCAGTCAAACACCTGATCAAACATCCATTTAGGATACACGGCACCTTCAACCTAACAATCAAATTACTTCTGAAAATCCTGGAAAACACAAACTATGCTCCCTAAGAAAGGAAGGTTTTCTTGGATAATACTCTTTAAATACTGTTTGACAATAATAACTATCATCTATTAAAGTGCTCGCTATGAGCTAAGCACTGGGATAAGCACTTTACATAATGATCTCCTTTAATTTTTCCATCATCATTTTACAGCTGGGAAATTGAAGTCCCAGAAAGGTTAGGAGGCTGCCCAAGGTCACAGAGCTTGCAGAGCTGGGATTAGGACACAGGTCTCTGATTCTAGAACTTGTGTCTTCTTAATCATCATGGCTCCCTTCTGCTGCCCTTTATGTGTTCATGTTTTTCAGTTTATAGCAAAAAGCAAATGTTAGGCAAGCTCATGACATAATGTTGTACATCAGCTTGTTGGATATTTTCTGCAGAATATAACATGTGAAGTGAAAAGGAGGGCCCAGAGATTGACCTGGCCAGCATCAGTGCAATGCTATATCATGCTGTACATGATGGGAAGCCGCCTTTCTATTCAAACATTGGATCACTATTACGGCCAGGCACCGACCAGTCCATACAGGTGCCAGCCCATCAGGGACGACCTGGCTTCGAACCAATGATGTATACAGTGGTGCCAGGGCATATGGCTAGTGTCTGTCCTCATGCCCACCCTCCCCACGTGTCAGTCAATGCAGAGACAAAGTTTCTTTGGTTACCGTTCCGATCTCTACTCTTGAAAAAGTTGGCAAGTCAGGTTTTACATCGAATATTTTCCGAACATTTTTTTCCATCCCGAGGGTCTTTAAGTCTAGAAATGATCCATCCATGTGGTCCTTGTGATCTATAAAAGAAAAAGTTTACACTCAAAAGAAAGGCTCAGGAAGAAGTTACTGCATGTAAAAGTCACAGCTGCTATTTACTGGACCCTTACCACAGGCCAGTACTAATTAGCTCACCATCCTCCCTTGGCAGGTGAGGCATCGAGGCCCAGAGAGGTGAAATGACTTGTCCAAGGCCACACAGCTCATATGAGGCTGCAGCCTCCCAGGGCTGGGGCACTGAGGGGGAACCTTCGGCCACAGGTGTGAGGATGGACTTGAACCCAGGCTTCTGTGTCCTAGCCCAGGGCTCCACCCAGCAGCAAGCTTGGTTTCTTGAAAGCCCTATTCCCTCTAAACAGGGTATTTATCCTGGGAAGTTCCCCAAGGTTGGTCCTTGCACAGCATCTGTCTATGAAAGAGTTTCCACTGGGCCACAGTGAAATAAGAAAAAGAAGGACAAGGTTCTGAGTTTTTCATGAAATCCTGTTTATTTAATATCAAGGTCTGCTCTTGACTCTGAGCTCATGCCTACCCATCTATTTTTTTTTTCCTGCCCATCTTTTTTTATAACTCTGTTTTTTTAGTTATGAAATGATGGGGATAGAAGATGGTGGTCCTGGCAAATTGGTTAGTCCCTAAAGTGAACCCTCAAGTCTGGGGTCCACGGTTCTCAGCACAGAGGGGGTGACTAGGCAGGAGGAAACTTACTTGACAAGCAGGCCTTCTCAAGTTCTTTAATTCGTGCACGAAGCTCAGATAAAGCCTTTTTCTGACACTGAATGACTTCCTCATGTCGGGACGCTTTGCACTTGGCCCCTAGATCACTGAAGGACTGCTCCTGTGGCCAGAATGGTGAGGACAGCAGCTTTATCAGTGATCACAACCTCCCTCTCTTGTATTTGAAGAAACATGAACAAATCATGGATTAGCAGAAACCCTGTCACTTACTTAGTACCTTGGAAAATATCATTACAGGGCTTCAGCAGAGAAGGAATTTAAAAATTTCATTTTGAATACAAAGTCACATCTAGGAAGATTTCCAACTTTCCTACCCACTTAGCATCACTGTAAATAAGAGATCCCCCCTGTGTTCCCTCCCCACGTTTTCTTTCTCTTGTTCTTCTAATGCTCTTCTAAGCTGGGGTTTCCACTTGTTCTCATTCTGGTCTCATCTCTGAACAATCACATCAGATTTGCTCCTGGAGGGGCTTTTTTTTTTTTGCCGGCACCATGCGGCATGCGGGATATTAGTTCCCTGACCAGGGATCGAAACCGTGCCCCCTGCAGCGGAAGCACAGAGTCTTAACAACTGGACCGCCAGGGAAGTCCCTGGAGCGGCCTTTTTTTTTTTTTTTTTTTTGCGTTACTCGGGCCTCTCACTCTTGTGGCCTCTACCGTTGCGGAGCACAGGCTCCGGACACGCAGGCTCAGTGGCCATGGCTCACAGGCCCAGCTGCTCCGCAGCATGTGGGATCCTCCCGGAATGAGGCATGAACCGGTGTCCCCTGCATCGGCAGGCGGACTCTCAACCACTGCGCCACTAGGGAAGCCCCAAGTGGTTCTTATCAGCCAACTTGTGGTAAACCTTCTTCTAAGACTTTGTGGCTGAAAATGTAGTCTGCAGAGCTGTGCTATCGGTACCAGCTGGGAGCTGTTCAGAAATGCAGAATCCCAGGCTCCCCCCACCCAAGACCTGCTGAGTCAGAATCTGCATTTCAACAACATCCCCATATGATCCGTGGACACCTTTGAGTTGAGAGGCGCCACTATAAACTATCCTCTAATTGGCTGGTTTCTGGAAAAGTAAGTAGCCGTTTTGGCCATGTGTTTCCCCTGATATGCATGAAGAGAAAGCAAAAGACTGAAATACTATTGGTTGGTCTTGGACACACTTAGACACAAACCAGGACCCGCAGTAACGACTGGGATTTGTATCAATAAAATCAGCTGCGGTATATAAACAAAGTACCATTTCTAGACATTTCAATAACCTTGCCTCTTCAAGTTGATCTTCAAGTTGATCTCTGAGTTTTAGGATTCAAGCTTCATGTTAATTCCTCCTACATCATTCACCCTCTTTAATTAATTTAGCTCCCAACAAGGAGTTGCTGAGATTCCTCCATCTAAGTACGTGCCCTCTGTTTCTCATAGGAAAGCCCATTTCATCAGTTTCCAGTAGTAAAGAGAAGGACGGGGACCACCTTACCGAGTTCTCTTCCATTAGCCGCTTGACTCTGGCTTTCAGCTTCTCCTCTTGCTGTAGCCTATCCTCGGTCAGCTTCTCCTTCTCTGCCAGATGCTGCCGTAACTCTTCTTGCAGCAAATACTGCTGAGTTTCCTGAGAACTGTTGATCTTCATCTGAAATGAGGGGAAGGGGAACTGCAGCTGATGGGGGACAGGACTAACGCAGGAGTCATTTCCACTACCTTTGGGGGCGGGACAAAGGTTCACGAAACTTTCTTCAAAACACAGAAAAACGATGCTTAGCATAGTAACTAATAGCGAAGTAGTAGAGCATCGTGGTTAAGAGCTCAGACTCTAGATCTAGATAGAATCTCAGCTCTAGTTCTTCCTAGACACTTCTTCGTATAGAAAATAAGTGGGTGAACTAAGGCAGGCCGTCTTCCTCCTCTTTCATCCCTGCTGGCCGCTTGGTGTGGGATTCCGTGGAGAGCACGGGCCCGTGAAGGGGCTCTGCAGCACGCCTACCTGACCTACTGCCCTTTCCAAATTGGCTTTAATGAGGTTTTCTCTGTTCCTCATTTCTTGCAGTTGAAGCAATTTCCTTCTGGAATCCTCCTGAAGCTTCTCTTCAACCTGAAAGGATGATGAAACCGAGGGCTTGCTGCTAAGGTGGTCATCATGCCCTCTGGGGAAACTCTTCTTGGGGGGTACTATTGGCAGTGGGGGAGTCCCTAAGGGGTAGTGACAGCTGCAGACCAGCAGCCGGGGTCACAGGCATGCACAGGGTGGAGGCAAACTCACAGGGAGTTGCCCCCTAAGGGAAAGGGATGAGCTCTGCACCCGGGGCTCAACTATGTTCTACCGCACACTCCCATCCCAGCTCGGTCCCTAACAAGCCGTACGACACTCGGAAAGTTATTTCACTGCTCCGTGACTCAGTGACCTCATCTGTCAAATGGGGATGATGATACTAGTATCACTGCATAGAGTTATTGTGCGGATTCAATGTTTGGAATAGTGCTTAAGGGCTCTGTGAGTGTGTTAAGTACTGTTGTAACCTAGGAAAGGTGGACGGGAATGTCCGCCGTACAGTCTTGTTCTAATAACTCGTGATGGGTACTTGGAAATGTTATGATTGGGTTTATTATCATAACTGTTTGTCGTTACCACTTTGAGCACACTCACTGGTGGTAACCTCTATGGAGGCTTGCTAAAGCAATGTCTATTAAGAATTGCAGCCTGCAAACGAAGGCATTTAAAGTGGAGAAGCTTGCCTACATTTCCCCCCTTGCTTGGGTAACAGTCAACGCACGGTAAGCTTGGGAGTGCTCCACGCTACACTTGGCTGGCCAGTGTAGGCCTCGCAGCTGCTCAATTCTTGGATGCACCTGCTGAGCCCTGGGCCCTGGCACTAACAGGAAATGAGGCAAACTCTCGTAAATAAATGGAAAGTTTTTGTGCTGAAACAAATTCACAGGCTGTTTTTTTAGGGATCTGAAGAGGGGGATCACAGGGATGTAATAAAAGACCCAGAGAAGCCCTTAAGAGCTTTCTTCTGAGTAGTGTGGTCCAGTGGAAGAGCCTCTACCCAGCTCCGTTACCTTGGAAAAGTCATCTAAGCTCTCTGGGCCTTAGTTATCTCCCAGGTCTAAACATGCTCGGACTTCTATGTCAGCAGCCTGTTTCATGTGCTGCAAAAGCCAAGTCCAGCCTTGGACTCTGCCCCTGCCTGTGTTCTGCATGAACAGCCCCCGTTCCCGTCCCCAAGCCTCAGAGTCACCTTCAGCGGCCGCCCTGCTCCCTCTCTCACACTCGGTCATCTCACGCTTGTCCTCCAGTCCCTCTCACATGCAAGCTGGACTGTGACAACTGGCCTCCTCGCCTCGAGTTTAGTTTCTTCCAGTGCAATCTTAACGGGACTGTGAGAGTTACCCAGCTGTAAGGCAGCTCTGTCCAACAGAAATTTCTGCAGCGGTACAGGTACTCTGAGCGAGGCTGTGTTGTCTAATACGGCAGCCACCAGCCACATCTGGGGATCAAGCACTCGAAATGGGGCTGGTGTGACGGAGGAACTGAACTAAAAATTTTAGTTAATTTTCATTAATTTCAGTGTAAACTGTACCATGTGGCTGTTTGCTACGCCAGCGTCACTGAAGTCAGACGAACCTGGAGTCAGACAAAACCGACTGTGCCATTGGGCTAGTTACTTTACTAGTAACTAGTAGCCTTGACTTTCTCATCTGTAAAATGGAGAGGATGATTTCTAGATCACAGCGCTGTTGTGAAGATGAAGAGATGAAATGTTCAAGGGAACGCCTAGTAAGTGAGAAATTGTAACTATCATTGTCACCCTGATTACTGTCCACAAATGTCATTGCATCAGTCACTTGTTCAGAAGCCTTAGGAGCTCCCCACTGCCTGTGTGGTACAGAGCCCAAGTGCCTGAACTAAGTCAAAACACCAAGCCAGGGATTCAAGAAGCCCCTACAAACTCTGAATGAGGTAAATAAAACTGAATCCACACCTAGATAAACCATAATAAAACTGCTGGAAATCAAGGGAAAAGACAATCTTAAAAGCAACCGGAGAAAAAGACAGATTATGCAAAGGTACAACAGTTAGGCTTATAGATGACTTCTAAATAGAAATAATAGGAGCCACAAGACAATAGTGACATATCTAATGTGCTGAAAGAAAAGAATTGCCATTGTAAAATTCAATACGCAGTCAAATGTGTTTTAAGAGTGAAGGTTAAATATACATCTCCAGGCAGACACACAGGCACATGTGAGAATTTGTCATCAGCAGAGCCACAATGAGGGAAAACATTAAAGGGTATTCTTCAGACACAAGAAAAATGAACCTAGGTGGGTGATCAGAGATGCAGAAAAGACAAGCAACAGTAAGGGTAATGTGTGGATATGATACTGACTATAGAAAAACACTAATCATGTCTTGTTGGGTTTTAACTATCAAGAGGAGTTTAGAAAATGACAGCAATGGCTTATAAATCTGGAGGGGGTAAGTGAAGTTAAGGTGTTTGAAACTCATTGCACTGTCAAGGAGAAGGGCATAATTATCATCTACTATTGCCACTTGGTAAGTTAAGAATGCAGGGCTTCCCTGGTGGCGCAGTGGTTGAGACTCCACCTGCCGATGCAGGGGACATGGATTCGTGTTCCGGTCCGGGAGGATCCCACATGCCGCGGAGCGGCTTTGTCCGTGAGCCATGGCCGCTGAGCCTGTGCATCCAGAGCCTGTGCTCCGCAACGGGAGAGGCCACAACAGTGAGAGGCCCGCGTACCGCAAAGAAAAAAAAAAAAAAGAATGCATATTGTAGTCTCCAGGATGACTACAAAGGGAATAGTAGAAGAGTGAAAAACTTAATTAATGTGTGATTTTGGTGAGTCAAGGATGAATGCTATTGTCTTACTATTACTAAGAGAATAGTAAAAAAATGAAATATTTCCAAGCTAATAGAGGGGGAAAGTGGAATAAGAGAAAACCATCCACTCAGAAGGAGGCAAGAAATGAGAGAAAGGAACATAACACAGATGGTACAACTAGTATTGAGCAAGAAGGTAGATTTAAACCCCAGTACATGAGTAATTACATAATATAAATGGACTAAAAGTCAAAGATTGTCAAACTGGATTTTGTAAAAATGATACACTATTTGAAGGCATATGTCTAAACCTTAAGACAAAAATAGACAGAGAACATATGAAAAAGATATGGTATGAAAACTCTAACCAACAGAAAGCCAGTGATGAAGCTAAATGACAAAGGAGACGTTAAGGGAGAAACACTAGTAGAGATGAAAAGGGACATTTCATGATGATCTAAAGTTTTGCTCTACAGGAAGTATTAGGATTCTAAATTCATATGCACATAGTAACACAGCCTCAAAATATATAAAGCAAACATCGTTCATATTACAAGAAGAAACACACAAATGACAAACATGTTGAGATTTTTAAAAACATTCTCAATGATGGAACAAAAAGACAAAAAAATCAATATGAGAATTTAAGTTGGAACAACATCATTGGCAAACTTGATTTAATGGATCAATTCTTTCTTAGATAATTTCACAATTAAGATCTGAAGGCAGTCTAGGGTAGTGGTTACACACAGGAGCTTTGGAGTCAGGCAGACCTGGATTCAAGTTCTGCCACAACTACTTTATGCAAGTGAACTTGGATAACTTCCTTCACCTCTGTGAGCCTCAGTTTTCCCGACTGTAAAGTGGGGTGAATACCAGTATAGACCGCATGGGGTCATTGTGAGGATGAACAGAGATGATGCAGGTGGAGTGCTTGCCCCAGAGTGGTTCCCAGGCCGACCTGTCCCTGCCATACCTTGCTCTTTTCCCACAGCGTCATAGAGATCAGGCTCTGCTCGGTACTGCTCCTTTTCAGCTCCACCCTGAGCTTCCTCATTTCTTTTTCCATGTCATGGATTTGCTGAAAGAGTTCCAACAACAGGGAAGTCAACTTCACAACTCATTTCATCTGGTTCATTAAGGCAGAAACCGAGTCTGGGATTCGCTTCATTCCTTCCCTTGGGGGACAATTCCACATCTTTGAGGCAAAGTAGACTTTCTTTCAACGGATGCAATGAAAGGGCTGGGTGAGGGAAAATTTGAGTTTCTTTTGAACATCAGCATGGATCCTGGATTAAACAGTACAAGATACCTATCCACTCATTAGAGTCTCTTTCCTTGGGGTATATTTTTGAGTTCAATCTAAATAAGGGCTGTTTGGAAGACACAATGGGCACAGTTTGGAAGAAAAGAACAATGACATTTTTCTTTTTTCTCATTTGAGGCAGAGAAGTGTGCTCCTGACAGAGAGAAGAACACACGTCTCCTCCCCCCGTCCCAGGCACCGTCCTTCCCAACGG
Source organism: Mesoplodon bidens (assembly GCF_964165515.1). Taxonomy (NCBI): domain Eukaryota; kingdom Metazoa; phylum Chordata; class Mammalia; order Artiodactyla; family Ziphiidae; genus Mesoplodon; species Mesoplodon bidens. The sequence continues at coordinate 310,649 of NW_027672497.1, forward strand.
ATGGAAAACGTATGCCTGGTGATGAGCACGAGGGTTCGGGCCTGTACAGGGGGTGAACATTTACATTGAGTGGTCATCTTTTCACTGTATCGATTTTTATGTTCACCTTCCATACAAGGCCAGTGATACATTTGTTTTTTATTTTGTTTTTATGAATTGTTGTAAAATTGAATGTATTTAAGCAAAAATACTTCAAGAAGAGTTGTGTTAATAACAGTGCTCAGGGCCGTGATAAAACTTGTGACAGTGGATCATGAAAGTCTGGGCATCACAAGTCCAGGGGTAGGGACCACGGTGAATTTCTAGCAGCATATGGTGGCCACCTCCCGTCCCTTTCCCCAGGGGAAACCTGATGAGGGGCCTTGAGCCAACTGCCCAGAAAATCTGGGGAGAGTGTGTTTTCCATGGTCTTTTCACCCATCTCTTTGAGGCCAGCAAACCAAAGCATTAGGAGACTACATTAACAGACAAACACCCAGAAAGCCCCAGAGCTTGTGCTAGCTAATGGGCCATGGAACCCGTCCAAAACCCTCAAGGCCATAATCTAGGCTTTCAGTGGACACCTAGGGGTCAGGAGGTTCAACGCACGGTTTTGCAGAGTTTTAACTCTTTCTCTTGGGCTTCCCACTTCTCCTTCTGGGCATCTTCCTTCTGTAACTCTTCTTTCAGCACTGAGCACTGTGCATAAAATGGACAAGGCCACGGGGGCTTGGCTGGGGGTCCCAAGTACCTGTGTTCACGCCCAGGAGTGTTTCCTGCTGTATAACCCAATCACACCTCTGAATTCTGAGAGGCGAGACCATTTGTGTGATGGGAGCACGGGATCCTGCAGTCATTCCCAGTTCACCCCTCTCATGAGTTCTGAGGAATAGAGCGTCTAAATTCCTCTTCAAAAGCCAGCAAACTTCACTGCAGGCGAAATCCAGCTTTGTAGAGTCTGGGTACTTAGGGTGCAGGAATTGGGATGTTTTCACGCTGTGACCGGTGAGGGTGCAGGGGGCCGAGCCAGAGAGCTGGGGTCCATCTTAGGGCTTTTGTGCAGGTTGCATCTCAAAGACACAACTGCCCCGACTGGTGTGGAGGTGTAAACGGAGCTGTCTTGCCCGAGGGCGTCTCGGCAACAGGCATTAAGTGCATAAGGATGGATGTGCCTTCTTTTGACCCAGCAATTCCCACTTTAGGAATGTACCTTAAGGACAATGACTGGAGAAATAAGTAAATCTGTAGTTTCAAGGATGCTCTTCACAGAATTTTCAGTAACTGTGGAATAAAAATAAAATGAGGAAACAACCCAAGTGTTGTTTAGAACAGCAGACCACTTTATAACACTGGGTACATCCAGGAGAAAGTATGTAGCTTTTAAGACGAATGATAAGAGCGCTGATTTATTAGCACGGGAAAATAGTAAGTATTTAAAAATTTTAAAAAGGTGCATAGAATAAATTCACTATAAAATGATTGATTGATTGATTTCTAGGCAATATATAGAAATAAGACTGGAAGAACATACATGAAAATATTAACACTGATTTCTCAAGGTAGCATTTCCTCTCCTCTCTTTTTATTTTTTCTTCTCAATGTCATCTACTTATTTTTCTAAAATTAACACACATGATGTATGTCATTAAAAAAAAAAGGCATCTCAAATGTTCACAAGAGCAGTACCCTTGGTGGTGACGAGCCCTTGTGCTACTGGCCAGCACAGTCTAGAGGAGAAGGGACCTCTTTCCGAGGGCAACAAGGAAGGGGAAACGGGGACATAAATCATCCAAATGCACTTCAGGAGGTAGAAGAGCCAAGCAGGTGCTGTCTTTGCAGATTCCTTCTACTTAGCACCACCTCTGCATCCCCTTCCCGTCCCCAACACACACACACACACACACACACACACACACACACACCCCATTAAACAGCTATAGCACATGCCTGAGAAGACACTCTGCTTGGGAGAAACGAATGCAGAGGGCTTGGCCAGGCAGCCGACCCAGCGCAGAGGCAGAAGAGCACAACTAAAACCAGCCTCCCACTTCTCAGAAAACGATTTTGTCATCCCCATTTCACAGATGAGGAAATGGAGGCCAAATAAGTTACAGTGAAAGAAAGCTCTGGGATTGGACCCTGGTCTGTCTGATCCCAAAGCTCGTGCAGTGCCTTTCACCAGCTCCAAACTGGGTATGGTACTACGTACCAGGTGTTACTTATTGTGCCTTTTCCTTGGAACCTCAAGATCTGTGCTCACCCCACACCCATGCAGACCTAGCTATCGGGTAGCCTCTGGGAATCTCTGAGTTGCCACCTGAGATGAAAGATTTGAGGTTTTACCTTGACTCACAGAAACAGGCACATCATACAAATACTGAGAAATCTTATCCTATAGAGGCAGGATTCTAAAGTTAGCATTGAAGGCAAGAGTTGCAAATAGTCAGTTACATGGAAAAAGCTCTTTGCTTGCCTACCACGTTCATCTTCCATAGAGACATTCTACACACTAAAGTCTAAGGAAGAAATGAGAGTCTGCGTGTTTGCATCTGGATCTTCAGATATTCTGCTTTGAAGACAATTATGAGAACCAGTGGTGCTGGGACCATGATGCAGCCGTGTGGTCATCCTTGCTCACAGATAGATCGTATTCTGTTTAATGTTAAACTTTGTACTGGCAGTATATGCTCATAGGTGGGTTTGTTGCTGGGATTAAACAAACTCATTTATAATAGGGGTTAGAAAATGTTTGCTGGATTTGAAAATATATTATGCTTTTTCTGAGCCACATACACTGTTCTTTGAAAGGCTTTAGAGAAGTTGGCCACCTGCCCAGCAGCTACCCTCCCTGTGTCCTTGGGCACTGGCCTCATCTCACCACCGTGTGTCATGTGACTCCACTGTGTCTGCTTTTCGCAGATACAATTTGCTGATGACCCGACACTCACGCTGGAGCTGAGGGCTTCGAGCTGGTGATCCTTTTCTTTGTTCTCACTTTTCAGTTGATTCACCTCCTGTTGTAGTTGTTGAACTTGACCATCCTTTACTAACACGTTTCTTTGCAAAGATGACACCATCTCTGTAAAAGAACCAAACCAAACCAAAACAAAAGACTCATGGAGGTCAAAGAGGCAGGAAGGATTATTGGCAACACCATGGCTGTCAGCCAATGTTTGGAAAAGACCTTCCAAGTCCTGGCCACCACCGCTGCCTGCCTACAATTGGGGAGGCTTTTTCCAAGGGTCCCAGAGCAGGAATGGGAATGAGAGCAAAGTCCACGGAACAGGGTTTGAGGCTTCAGTGAGAATGAGGGGCAGTCAGCACCAGCGAGAGGAGAAGCCTTTGGGGGCCCCTTGTGGGCACAGGCCAGGCAAAGCTGGGAGGAGAGGCCACACCATGGGCCTGGGGAACAAAGGCCCAGCACAGGGAAGGTCCAGGAATTCTTCTCCAGAGGCCAGGAGACGGGCGTGTGGCAGAGGGCACTGCTGGACACTATTGATGGGGTGGTTGGTTTCACAGTCCTCTGAGTTTGGACCCCTCTCTACCACTTATTAGCTTGGTGGTCTTGGACAAGCTATTTCACCTCCCACTGTCTGTCCCACACAGAGTTATTGTAAGGGTCAAATGATGCGGTATGTCCCAAGAACACAAAGTGGCTAAATTATGTTTGTTACAGGGCGCCTATTATTTTTCTCGGCAGCCAGCTTCCAAAATGGCCCCAATGATCCCTACCACCTAGAATTCATGCCCTGTGTAGCCCCTCCCACCCTGAATAGGGCTGCCATGGGTAACCAATATGATACTGTGGAAATGATGGAATGTTTCCTCCCAGGCTGGGTCATAAAATACACTGTGGCCTCCTCTTTGCTCTCTCTCGAATCACTCACTCTGGGGGAAGCCAACTGCTGTGTCGTGAGGACACTCAAGCAGCCCTAGAGAGAAGCATGTGTGCTGAGGGACTAAGGCCTCCAGCTAATAGCCACATGAGCAGCCATTCTGAAGGGGGATCCTCCGGCTCCCCCCGAGGCTTTAGATGACATGACTTATGCCCCAGCCGACATCTTGACTGCAACTCATGAGAACTAAGTCACCCCCCGCTCAAATTCCTGAACTACAGATACTGGGTGAGATCATAAATATTGGTTGGGGTTTTATCCATTACATTTTGGGGTAACTTGTTATGCAGCAATAGATAACTCCTCCATTACTGTAGCATCATTTTTTTAACATATTTATTGGAGTATAATTGCTTTACAATGGTGTGTTAGTTTCTGCTTTATAACCAAGTGAATCAGTTATGCATATACATATCTCCCCATATCTCTTCCCTCTTGCATTGTAGTATCATTTTGAATAAAAGTCGGAAGAAGGGTGCATAAATGCAGTGGTATTGGGTTATCTCCTACGGTTCTTTTCTTGAAAGAACATCAGGCCCAGTTTTAGTGGTAGGTATCAATCAAGAATGTCTATGAAATAAAGCACAAAATGCTCCAGAATTTCAGTTTAAAAATGAGCTTTGCCTCCAGGACACAGTTCAGTTACTTGGAAATCCCTCTGGGGCTTGCCACACTTTGAGTGGGTCCAGCCCATCTCAAGCGTTATCCCAACCCAGGTCTGTCCGACTCCCTGATTGGAGAAAGAGGGATCTGAGACAGGCTCGATGCTTGGATTAGGTTTCACTGGCCAACATACGGGAGGAAGGTGAGGACCAGCGAGTTCATCCTTCCATTGCTGGTGCCCAGAACAGCACCTAGCCTGGGGGAGGTGCTCAGAAAATATCTGAGGACATCCCAAGTGAGGGAGGAGCATAAGCAGAGACCTGGGGGCAGCAGGGGGTGGGGCTGGGTGTGATTAAGTTGCAGAGTGAGGCAGAAGAAAAGCACAGATTCATACAGAGATGGGGATTCACGTGCGACTCAAAGCTATGCCTGCCTTCTACAGCTGTGGGCATGTTTCCTGCTACGCGCTGGCTGCTTTCAGAGTGATGTGCCCCTCCGAGGCTCACTGCCTCCTCCCTGTCACCTGCTTCTCTCCCTCCCCTCGTCTGTGAGTGGTCCCATCCTCTTCAGGTCTCTAGGCATGTCAGTTTCTGCTTAAAAAACTCCACTGGATTCCCAACACCCTTGCAATAAAAACCCAGACCCCCGACCCTACCCAGCCCCACAATCCCCTGTTCACTCCATGCAGACTCGCTTGCCCTTGGATTGTCCTTCCCCACCTGAAACAGGTCCTCTCTAAAAGAAGGACATAGCCGTGGAGGATACAACATAAACTGGTTAGAATCGGCTAGGTCCAAGGGGGCGTAACATTCGACTTCCTGGGGAACTGGAGCTTCATTACAGGCTCATTGTAATAAATTAGCAAAATGACACACGCACCAGCACCAGGACTGTTCCGAGGCTGACCATAAAGGTCAAAAAGTGGGTGGTGGGGCTTCCCTGGTGGCGCGGTGGTTGAGAGTCCGCCTGCCGATGCAGGGGACACGGGTTCGTGCCCCGGTCCGGGAAGATCCCACATGCCGCGGAGCAGCTGGGCCCGTGAGCCATGGCCGCTGAGATTGCGCGTCCAGAGCCTGTGCTCCGCAACGGGAGAGGCCACAACAGCGAGAGGCCCGCGTACAGAAAAAAAATAAAAAATAAAAAGTGGGTGTTGGCCCAATTCCTGGAAATCCCTGCCCCTTCCCCAAAATATTAGAGTTGTCCCAATCCTCCCACTCATTAGCCTATATAATTACCCAGCCCATAAAAACTAACTGCCCCATATTTGGGGGTCTCTAGCCTTCTGAGATGGCCCACACTCTGTCTGTGGAGAGTGTTTCTCTCTAAAGAAATCCACTTCTTACTTTGTCTCTCACTGGATTCTTTCTGCGATGAGACATAAAGAACCTGAGCTTTATTAAGTCCCGAGGCCAGATGAGTGATCTCGATTAAAAGATAGTGGGTTCTGACTGGGTTCGAGTCCCAGCCCACGGGTTCAAGTCCCACCTGAGTTCCATGGTTGCACACCCACTAAGCTGGTCCCCCTTGGCCTCCCCCCTTGAAGCGCTGGCCACCACGACACACAGTTTATTTTCTCCACAGCACCACTGCTCTCTGAAGTGGGCTTGTTCATTCATCCGTTTACTTTTATTGTCTGTCACCCCCTCCCAAATCTGTGAGTACAGGAATCTGACTGTCTTGCTTGGCTCTCCCTCCCCGGATCCTGGAATGGGGCCTGACTCCTAGAAGGAGCTCAAGAAACATGTTGAAGCAATGAAGGAATCCAGAGAATCAAAGCCCAGCCACAGCTGTGCGTTGGCTGCCCCTCTCCCAACCCAAGCCCTTTATCAGGGAACCACCTCTGATCAAATTAGAAAATGGTTTCCCTTGGGCCCAAGTGCACTCGGCTGAAATGGGTGAGACCATGGGTGCCTTAAAGGAGTGACCCCATTTTGTCCACGCTCTAGTTTGCACTCAGGCTGCTTTGTGGAACCACCCAAGCCACAAGGCGACCTGTGTTTTCCCTGGTGGGGCCAGTGTTCAGGAGACCTTGTAGCCAAGAGATACCATTCTCTCAAATATTTACCAGGCCCTGCCCTCGGAACTGGGTGGCAAGAAACCTCCACTGAGGGAGGACTCTAATGCACCGACACGGGTGATCCCTAAGGCTGCACCCAGGTCAAGGGCACAGGTGTGCTGGTTGACTGGTGATGTCTGCAGGGGGAGGGCAGAAGCTCTGGGGCCTGAAGGCAGAAGGGCCTCACCTGACGTGATGGCGGCCTCCCTCCTTAAGTTCTCGGCCTCGTGCTTCAGGGAGGTGATTTCTAATTTTCTCTCAGACAGGGTCTGGCACAGCACCTGGTTGTAGCCTTGCTGTAGGGCACTGATCTGTGGAAGGAGGCAACACACAGTCAGAGGGGGCCAGCCAGGCCTGCAGGACACGCCGGTAGTTCTCCAACATTGGGCAAAGAGTCGGGTTGATATTGGATCGGGGTGTTGGGGAAACCAAGGTTTTCAGTTGTAACTAGTGGAAGGGGCAGGAGGGGCCTGTTCCTTCAGTGACCACCATGTCATCGGTCCTCGAGACACGAACCTTATCTTTGTGGCCACCCAGGGGCTCCGGTGCTGCTGTCTTTCTATGACCTGTGGGTTTTCAGCCATAAATAGACAAGCTGTTGGTTCCAGATCATCCAGCACTGACTGGATGCACTGCAAAGTTCAAGAGCCGGGAGCAGGTTATGAAATGAATTCCCTCTAATGAGAATAGAGGGTAGTTTATACCTCACAGAACACTCCAGAGTTTACAAAGCCCGTTCACACATGCTACACTGATACTCGTCACAGCGTTGCTGAAGGCTGACGTTCCCATTAATGTGTCCATTTTGCAAGGGAGCCAGGTTGAGACTCAGACAGGTGAGGGCCCCTGCTCGGGATTACGCGGCTGGTCAGACGTGGTGTCTGATTCAAACCCAGTCTTTAGTTGCCTGGTTCCTCCTTCCCAGGAGGCTCTAGGATTGAGCGTGAGAAGTTGGAGGCTGTAAAGCATGGCATGGACTCGGGAGCCGGACTGTGGCCTTCAAGTCCTGTCTCTGCCAGTTAACGGGCTTTGTGAACACAAGGAGGACACCATATCCTGTTTCCTTTTGTTCAGTCTGTACGCGGGGTGATGGTAGTCCCAACCTGATAGGATTGTTAGAAGTATTTTAATAAGTTAACATGTGTACAAGTGCTCAGATCATGCCTGGCACACGGCTCAGGGGGATGAGCTCTGACGGTCCTCTCCTCTGACTACCCATGGGGTGTTTTTTTTGTTTTGTTTCGGGGGGTTTTGTGGGGTTTTTTTTGCGGTACGTGGGCCTCTCATAGTTGTGGCCTCTCCCATTGTGGAGCACAGGCTCCGGACGCGCAGGCTCAGCGACCGTGGCTCACGGGCCCAGCCGCTCCGCGGCACGTGGGATCTTCCCGGACCGGGGCACGAACCCGTGTCCCCTGCATTGGCAGGCGGACTCTCAACCACTGCGCCACCAGGGAAGCCCTCATGGGGTGTTTTAGCTTCAGCTTCCCTCGTCCGTCTCTGGGGAAGGTAGTTGGTAATCTTTATGTGTGCATTTGTAATCCTTGCCAGGCTCACTTAAACGCCAGTGTGGTTGTTATTAAGGGGAAATACAGGGGCTTCACTGGTGGCGCAGTGGTTGGGAGTCCGCCTGCCGATGCAGGGGACACGGGTTCGTGCCCCGGTCCGGGAGGATCCCACATGACACGGAGCGGCTGGGCCCATGAGCCATGGCTGCTGGACCTGCGCATCTGGAGCCTGTGCTCCACAACAGGAGAGACCACAACAGTGAGAGGCCTGAGTACCACACACACACACACACAAATTAGGAAACTCCATTTTGCTGGTGTAGAGAGGAAGCCTCAGAGGGATCCAATTATTTGCTCACGATCATCCTTCTAGGAAGCAGCAGTGCTTGGATTAAAACAAAGTCCTCCCCAGTTGAAAGCCCATCTCTCACCCTCTGTGCTTGCATACAGAACAGGGGCTGTCCTTTTGTACCTCCACACTTAAATACTCAGCACAATTTGTCCTAGGAGCTAAATGGGCCTGGCCAGGGCCCTTAAGGCAACAACTGAGACCAGTAATCCTCAGAAGGGCTCTTCGTGTACTGCCCATTTATGGCCTGCGGTTTGATTGATCCATCCATTTCCAGGGATAAGGCTGTGTCCCATTTTCAGTTTTGCTCCACAGTTGTGGGTTTAGTTTAGATTTCCCATCTCACACATGTTCATCCAGAGCCAAGGCGTCTCAGAACATTTGGCATCAAGCAACAGAAACCCACTGCAACTCGTTTAAGCATAAGATAGGACTTTATTGAAAGTAGCCTGGGGCATCCTATAGGACAGTGAGTGAGGCCAGGCTAAGGAGAGCCCAGAACTATCTCTTTCTATGAAGGACTGTTTTCTCCGTGAACCTCTGCTTCATGAGTCTCCTCTTGCAGACCAGCTTTCTCTGTGCACGTGGCTCCCTGGTGGCTTTCAAGTTGATTAGATCCAGGGCAAGTAGCCAGTCCAAAATGACCATGGTTATGGTCACCCAAGGCCACGGGACCCACTTTGGGAAACACTGTTCAAGCAAGGACCCTTCCCATGGAGAGCGGGGCTTCATGCTTTATCCCCAGAACCCAGAACAGTACCCTGGCACATATCTGTGGAGCTCCATACTTATCTGTGGGTGGATGCAGCTGACTTAGCTGCACACACACACCAGGCAGCGCTCTGCACTGCAGTCACAGTTGTGCTCCAACACGATCTTTTATCTCAATCATCTGCTTGTGGCTCCCCTTTTCAGAACTGTAACTGGTCTGAGAAAAGTGAAAATCAAAATTGAGACCAGGTGGAGTATCCACTGTGGGCCCAGCACGGCCTGATATAATGCAAAGGCAGGGCCCGCCTTCAAGGACATGGACTACATTTAGGATCCGACCTTAAAAGGGGAATTTATTGGGAGGACACAGCATTTCTTGTGGAACCCAGGGGTAGAAGTACAGCTGGGCTTTCCAAGGCATCAGGACCAAAGACCAGAAAGTCATCAGGACACAGCTATGTCTGAGGTCTCATCCTCATGTCGGCCTCTTTCAGCAGTCACCTTCTCTCTGTGCTGAGGTACGTCCCCTGCTTCACTCACCTGTGGCCCCTTAATCCCTGATACCACATTGCCCAGCCCAGGACCTGGGAGAGATGAACCTAGCCCAGCCCAGCTTCTGATTGGTTCTCCTGGGTCAGGTGAACACATACCTATCAGCTGTGACTTGAGAGGGTAGAGGTCACATGGCACCAATATGGCTGCTGAGATTCCTCCTTTTGGGTGGGGGGGGAGTGCTGGGGGAATTTTCTTTGCTCTTTCAAAGCCCTGGGGCCAGTTAGGGCCCAAGAACAGGTGAGGTGGGTGGCTTTTGATTTTTCTCCCTTGTCTCTGCCTCTCTTATATTTAGTCTAAGAACAAAAACACGGCGGAGAGGAAAGGAAGGGCCAGGGTCTTTCTTCTGGTTTTTACCTTTTTAGCTTTTTCTGTAGTGAAAAGAGAGAGAGCTCTGAGAAGTCTGAACCAGTGAACAAGCAGGACGAGTATGCCTTCGTGAATTTTGAGGTGAAAGTGACCTCCTGCTTTGGTTTTAATTTACTCTTGCAGATAACTTCCTTGTCTTCCTAGGCACTATTCAGGGCTCCAGCCTATTGCTACCATTCCCAGCTAACATTCTCCCTGCCTTCCTTTTAGACGGAGGTGCATCCATGCTCCATATTTTACGTACTAAACATCCATGAGCTATTCTCTGAACAACGTGAATAATTTTCTACTTGATTGTTTCCACACATACAAAACAACTAAAGTCCTTTGTGCAATTTCCACAGCACTCCTGCCCTATAGGAAGAGTCCAGAAGTGTTCAGATCAAAGTGGGGGGCTGGTCTCTAATGAGTTGAAGATTGAGCCCCGTGTTGGTTTGCTAAACACAGTGATGAATTCCCACAAGCTTAGTGGCCTAAAACAACAAACATATTCTCTCATGGGTCTGGGGGCTGGAAGCCCCAAATCAGCATCAGCTGGGCTGCAATCAAGGTTTTTCAGAAGGACCAAACTCCCTTGGATGCTCTAGGGAGGAGTCCATCCCTTGCCTCTTCCAGCTCTGGTGGCTGCTGGCATCCCTTTTTTCTTTTTTTTTTTTTTTTCTCGCTATGTAGGATTCCCATCTAGGGAAATACAATAATTTACAAAATACAAAATACAAAATACAAAATATTACAAAATATTGGCTATATTCCCTGTGTTGTACAATACATCCTTTAGCCTATCGTACACCCAGAAGTTTACATCTCTCACCTCCCCACCCTGTATTGTACCCTCCTCCCCATCAGCACTGGCAACCATTAGTTTGTTCTCTATATCTGTGACTCTCCTTCTTTTTTGGTATATTCGGTAGTTTGTTGTATTTTTTACATTCCATATATAGGTGATATCCTACAGTATTTGTTTTTGTTTGACTTATTTCACTTACCACACTGCCCTCCAAGTCCACCCATGTTGCTGCAAATGGCAAAATTTCGTTATTTTTTAAGGCTGAGTAGTATTCCGTTGGTTATATGTACCACATCTTCTTTATCCATTCATCTCTCTTAAATTTTTTTTTTTTTTTTTTTTGCGGTACGCGGGCCTCTCACTGTTGTGGCCTCCCCCGTTGCAGAGCACAGGCTCCAGATGCACAGGCTCAACGGCCATGGCTCACGGGCCCAGCCTCACCGCGGCATGTGGGATCTTCCTGGACCGGGGGCACAAACCCGTGTCCCCTGCATCGGAAGGCGGACTCTCAACAACTGCGCCACCAGGGAAGCCCCTATCCATTCATCTCTTGATGACACTTAGGTTGCTTCCATATCTGGGTAATTGTAAATAATGACGCTCTGAACATTGGGGTGCATGTATCTTTTCAAATACATGTTTTTGAAAACACGTGTTTTTGTTTTTTTCGGATTTATACCCAGGAGTTGAGTTTCGAGGTCATATGGTAGTTCTATTTTTAGTTTTCTGAGAACCCTCCATACTGTTTTCCACAGTGGCTGTGCCAGTTTACATTCCTACCAACACTGTACCAGGGTTCCATTTTCTCTAAACATTGTAAATTTTCTTCCTAGAGGTAATTGAGATGGTACTTCAATAATAACATAAGATCAGGTGAAGTCTAAAGAAATTTTAGAAAACCTGGATAAAGTAAGAAAACATCTGTTCGCTGGCATCTGAATGTTAGAGAGACACCAAGACATGTGGGCCAAGTTCTGGAGAGAAGGGAAACACAGACGCAAGCTTGACATTTGGTGCAGCTTTTCTCCTTGGGGCATTTGTGGATTCAAATCTAACAGCCTAGGAGCTGAAAAGCCAAGGAGTTCAAAAGACTCTAACCACAGAAGCTGCTGGCATCCCTTGACTTGTAGGTGCAGCACTCTAGTCCTGCCTCTGTGGTCACTGCCTCCGCCTCTTCTTTGGATATAATCTCCTCCTGTCTCTCACTTATAAGTACACTTACAGATGGCACTTAGGGCGAGGATAGTCTCAACTCAAAATCCTTATATCCGCAAAACTTTACCTTGTAAGGTAACATTCTCAGGTCCCAGGGATTAGAGCCTGAGATCTTTGGGGCCACCAGTCATCCCACTGTAAGCCCTAAACGTCTTCTCTCCTGAGGAAGGTCTAGGCTGGGCAGAAACCCCGACAGACATCTACCAGAGGCCAGATTGAGAGCCCTTTTAGAAGGTCATTTCTCAGCTCATTTGGAACCTTGCTATTGCCCTTTTTTTTTTTCTTTTCTTTTCGGTACGTGGGTCTCTCACTGTTGCGGCCTCTACCGCTGCGGAGTACAGGCTCTGGACGCACAGGCTCAGCAGCCATGGCTCGCGGGCCCAGCCGCTCGGTGGCATGTGGGATCCTCCCGGACCGGAGCACGAACCCATGTCCCCTGCACTGGCAGGCGGACTGTCAACCACTGCGCCACCAAGGAAGCCCTGCCCTTTCTTTTTTCTCCTGTTTGTCCTCAACAGGGGGAAGCATTAAGAGTAAATGAGGGGCTTCCCTGGTGGTGCAGTGGTTAAGAATCCGCCTGCCAATGCAGGGGACACAGGCTCGAGCCCTGGTCCAGGAAGATCCCACATGCCGCGGAGCAACTAAGCCCGTGCGCCACAACTACTGAGCCTGCGTTCTTGAGCCTGCGAGCCACAACTACTGAAGCCTCCATGCCTAGAGCCTGTGCTCCGCAACAAGAGAAGGCCATGGAATGAGAAGCCCGTGCAACGCAACAAAGAGTAGCCCCTGCTCGCCACAACTAGAGAAAGCCCGGGCGCAGCAATGAAGACCCAAAGCAGCCATAAATTTAAAAAATAATACTAATAATAAAAAAATAAATGCATTAGCAGATTTTGGGTTTCCTCTCATCGTTAGTGTATTGCTTTCATTCCTAAGACGCGAAAAAATTGGAAACCACTCCACTTACCAGGAACACACTTTGCAACACGGATCCAGGGGAAGCTGTTTTCTTCCGTAGACACTTCATGACCCCGGTTTCCACAACAGCAGGCACTGCTGGCTCTGCCAAGTTGCTGGAGAAGGGCACCTTATCTGCAAAGTCACGAATCCAAATGGGCCCCCATTGCCAAGGGTGGAAGGAAGTTGTTTGGATTAGCTTCTTGGGGGATCAGAAGATTGGGAGTTCTGGTGCGGGGACTGCAGGTACCTTGCTGTCCCTTGGTACAACGTCAGGGGAAAGAAAGGTCGCTGGTAGCTTCAAAGAGCTACCAGTTGGGGTTGTGCAGAGCGTCTTAGTAAATGCCATTTTGGTTGCAAATAACAGAAACTCAAACCGGCTGAAGCAAAAAAGGGGACATCTATGGGGAAGAAAAGATGGCTCCTGCCTGTCCAGACTCCTCCGCTTTGCTTGCCCGTTGATTCTCTAACCTTCCGCATTTCCTTTCAGTAAACTCCTTTTCTGTTTAAGTTAGCCACAGGAGATTTCTGTTGGTTGCAACCAGAGAATCTTGAGTGATACAGAAAGTCCTAGTGGAACCCAAGGGCAGGCATTGGAATGGGCCTTTCCAAGGAAAGAAACCAGGAACCAGAAAGTCATCAGGAATCAGGGCAACTTTCTGCATCAGTTGGAATGCCTTCAGCTTTTTTTTTTTTTTTTCCTTCATGGAGCTCATAATCCATTCATTTATTCAATAAGCAATTATTGAGTATCTTTCCTGTGCCAGGCAACCTGGTAGGTCTTAGAGTTCCATACGGGTATAAAATATGCCAAGACCCCTGCCCTCAAGTAGCTCACATTCTAGTGAAGATAAGACATGTGAGCACATAGAGTATATTCACAACACAGAATAAGAAGAGCTATGCCATGGACACATATACACCAGCAAACATAAAATAGATAGCTAGTGGGAAGCAGCCGCACAGCACAGGGAGATCAGCTTGGCGCCCCGCGACCACCTAGAGGGGTGGGACAGGGAGGGCGGGAGGGAGGGAGACGCAAGAGGGAAGAGACATGGGAACACATGCACATGCATAACTGATTCACCCTGCCACAATGCAGAAACCGACACACCTTTGTAAAGCAACTACACTCCAACAAAGATGCAAAAAAAAAAAAAACAAGAGCTATGCCAGAGGGATGAAGCATGACTGTCTTCAGAGACCTAGAAAGCACAGATGCAATATCCTGGTAGAGAGGGCCTGAGCAGAGAATCGCAGGTAGGTGAACCTGTGTGCACAGAGAACATGGTATGTATGAGAAGCTGCAAGTTTGCAACATCTGTGGAGCAAAAGAGTTCTTGCAAAAGTAGTGGGAGACGTGGCTGAAGAAATTGGTTGAGGATGAAGCATAAAAAACCCACTGAAGTGTGATCTTTTTTTCCTGAGGAGGCATGGGGGAGCCCTGGAAGATTTTTAAGCTGTTTGAGGACATGGTCAATTCTCTGGGTTTCAGAAAAGTCCCTCTGGAGTCTGGGATGTGGTGAAAGCTGGGCTGGACCTTTCACCACTGGGCATGCTCAGTCGCTCAGGAAAGGTTTTCGCTCTGCCTTGGGAAATTTTTCACGCCGCTCTGGCAGCGGAGCTCGCCCCGCCCACGGCTTCTCCTCACTGGATTGGTTGAACTCAGGGAGGCTACCAGGAGGCCCAGTTGACCTCCCAACTCCACACCCCCGCCCCCGCCCGTTAACGCTCTGGGCGCGCGCTGCCTTCAGCTTTAAATAACAGAAACCTGGATGTGGGTAGATGGTAAAAATTTGGAGCCCCTCCCAAATGAACTCTAGCCATGTGGCTTGCTTTGTCTGATGAGATGTTGGCAAACACATGGCAGGTAGAGACTTGAAAAGTGTGCTTTGGGGCTTTCTCTCTCCTGTTGCTCTTGGAAACCTGTACCCACCACACGTGGCCTGGTCTGGCCTGCTGGGTGATGAGGGACCACACCAGGCAGAATCAGACGTCCCAGCTGAGGCCTTTCTAGACCAGGGTTTCTCATTCTCGGTACTATTGACATATTGGATCAAATAAGTCTTGGTTGTGGGCAGCTGTTCTGTGCACTGCAGGATGTTTAGCAGCATCCCTGGACTCTATCCCGAGATGATAGGATCACCCCCACCCCAGTTTAACAACCAAAGTGTGTCCAGACATTGCCAAATGCCCCCTGGGTGGCAAAATGCCCCCAGGTGAGAACCACTGTCCTAACCCAGCTTGCCTGGCAATAACCAGGCAGGCATGTACGAAGCCACCCTAAACTAGCCCCAGCCAAACCAACCAGACCAGTACAAGGGGCCAGCTTGACGCCTGGAATCATGAGAACTAATAGTTGCCATTTTAAGTCACTAACTTTTTTTTTTTTTTTTTTTTTTTTGTGGAAATTAAGGTTGATTTTTATATAAAGTACTATATTTTTTTTTATTTTATTTTTTTTTTAATTTTTTTAATTAGTTTCTGCTTTATAACAAAGTGAATCAGTCATACATATACATCTGTTCCCACATCCCTTCCCTCATGCATCTCCCTCCCTCCCACCCTCCCCATCCCACCCCTCCAGGCGGTCACAAAGCACCGAGCTGATCTCCCTGTGCTCTGTGGCTGCTTCCCACTATCTATCTACCTTACGTTTGGTAGTGTATATATGTCCATGCCTCTCTTTCACTTTGTCACAGCTTACCCTTCCCCTTCCCCATATCCTCAAGTCCATTCTCAAGTAGGTCTGTGTCTTTATTCCCGTTTTGCCCCTAGGTCCTTCATGACTTTTTTTTTTTTTTAAATTCCGTATATATGTGTTAGCATACGGTATTTGTCTTTCTCTTTCTGACTTACTTCACTCTGTATGACAGACTCTAGGTCTATCCACCTCATTACAAATAGCTCAGTTTCGTTTCTTTTTATGGCTGAGTAATATTCCATTGTATATATGTGCCACATCTTCTTTATCCATTCGTCCGATGATGGACACTTAGGTTGTTTCCAGCTCCGGGCTATTGTGAATAGAGCTGCAATGAACATTTTGGTACATGTCTCTTTTGGAATTATGGTTTTCTCAGGGTATATGCCTAGTAGTGGGATTGCTGGGTCATATGGTAGTTCTATTTTTAGTTTTTTAAGGAACCTCCATACTGTTCTCCATAGTGGCTGTACCAATTCACATTCCCACCAGCAGTGTAAGAGTGTTCCCTTTTTTCCACACCCTCTCCAGCATTTATTGTTTCTAGATTTCTTGATGATGGCCATTCTGACTGGTGTGAGATGATATCTCATTGTAGTTTTGATTTGCATTTCTCTAATGATTAATGATGTTGAGCATTCTTTCATGTGTTTGTTGGCAGTCTGTATATCTTCTTTGGAGAAATGCCTATTTAAGTCTTCTGCCCATTTTTGGATTGGGTTGTTTGTTTTTTTGCTATTGAGCTGCATGAGCTGTTTATAAATTTTGGAGATTAATCCTTTGTCAGTTGCTTCATTTGCAAATATTTTCTCCCATTCTGAGGGTTGTCTTTTGGTCTTGTTTATGGTTTCCTTTGCTGTGCAAAAGCTTTGAAGTTTCATTAGGTCCCATTTGTTTATCTTTGTTTTTATTTCCATTTCTCTAGGAGGTGGGTCCAAAAGGATCTTGCTGTGATTTATGTCATAGAGTGTTCTACCTATGTTTTCCTCTAAGAGTTTGATAGTTTCTGGCCTTACATTTAAGTCTTTAATCCATTTTGAGCTTATTTTTGTGTATGGTGTTAGGGAATGATCTAATCTCAAACTTTTACATGTCCCTGTCCAGTTTTCCCAGCACCACTTATTGAAGAGGCTGTCCTTTCTCCACTGTACATTCCTGCCTCCTTTATCAAAGATAAGTTGGCCATATGTGCGTGGGTTTATCTCTGGGCTTTCTATCCTGATCCACTGATCTATCTTTCTGTTTTTATGCCAGTACCAGACTGTCTTAATTACTGTAGCTTTGTAGTATAGTCTGAAGTCAGGGAGCCTGATTCCTCCAGCTCCGTTTTTCGTTCTCAAGATTGCTTTGGCTATTCGGGGTCTTTTGTTTTTCCAAACAAATTTTGAAATTTTTTGTTCTAGTTCTGTGAAAAATGCCAGTGGTAGTTTGATAGGGATTGCATTGAATCTGTAGATTGCTTTGGGTAGTAGAGTCATTTTCACAATATTGATTCTTCCAATCCAGGAGCATGGTATATCTCTCCATCTATTTGTATCATCTTTAATTTCTTTCATCAGTGTCTTATAATTTTCTGCATACAGGTCTTTTGTCTCCTTAGGTAGGTTTATTCCTAGATATTTTATTCTTTTTGTTGCAATGGTAAATGGGAGTGTTTTCCTGATTTCATTTTCAGATTTTTCATCATTAGTGTACAGGAATGCCAGAGATTTCTGTACATTAATTTTGTATCCTGCTACTTTACCAAATTCATTGATTAGTTCTAGTAGTTTTTCGGTAGCATCTTTAGGATTCTCTATGTATAGTATCATGTCATCTGCAAACAGTGACAGCTTTACTTCTTCTTTTCCAATTTGGATTCCTTTTATTTCCTTTTCTTCTCTGATTGCTGTGGCTAAAACTTCCAAAACTATGTTGAATAAGAGTGGTGAGAGTGGGCAGCCTTGTCTTGTTCCTGATCTTAGTGGAAATGGTTTCAGTTTTTCACCATTGAGGACAATGTTGGCTGTGGGTTTGTCATATATGGCCTTTATGATGTTGAGGAAAGTTCCCTCTATGCCTACTTTCTGCAGGGTTTTTATCATAAATGGGTGTTGAATTTTGTCGAAAGCTTTCTCTGCATCTATTGAGATGATCATATGGTTTTTCTCCTTCAACTTGTTAATATGGTGTATCACATTGATTGATTTGCGTATATTGAAGAATCCTTGCATTCCTGGAATAAACCCCACTTGATCATGGTGTATGATCCTTTTAATGTGCTGTTGGATTCTGTTTGCTAGTATTTTGTTGAGGATTTTTGCATCTATGTTCATCAGTGATATTGGCCTGTAGTTTTCTTTCTTTGTGACATCCTTGCCTGGTTTTGGTATCAAGGTGATGGTGGCCTCGTAGAATGAGTTTGGGAGTGTTCCTTCCTCTGATATTGTTTGGAAGAGTTTGAGAAGGATGGGTGTTAGCTCTTCTCTAAATGTTTGATAGAATTCGCCTGTGAAGCCATCTGGTCCTGGGCTTTTGTTTGATGGAAGATTTTTAATCACAGTTTCAATTTCAGTGCTTGTGATTGGTCTATTCATATTTTCTATTTCTTCCTGAGTCAGTCTTGGCAGGTTGTGCATTTCTAAGAATTTGTCCATCTCTTCCAGGTTGTCCATTTTATGGGCATAGAGTTGCTTGTAGTAATCTCTCATGATCTTTTGTATTTCTGCAGTGTCAGTTGTTACTTCTCCTTTTTCATTTCTAATTCTATTGATTTGAGTCTTCTCCCTTCTTTTCTTGATGAGTCTGGCTAATGGTTTATCAATTTTGTTTATCTTCTCAAAGAACCAGCTTTTAGTTTTATTGATCTTTGCTATCGTTTCCTTCATTTCTTTTTCATTTATTTCTGATCTGATTTTTATGATTTCTTTCCTTCTGCTAACTTTGGGATGTTTTTGTTCTTCTTTCTCTAATTGCTTTAGGTGCAAGGTTAGGTTGTTTATTCGAGATGTTTCCTGTTTCTTAAGGTGGGATTGTATTGCTATAAACTTCCCTCTTAGAACTGCTTTTGCTGCATCCCATAGGTTTTGGGTCGTCGTCAAGTCACTAACTTTTGAGTGGTTGGCTCCACAGCACAAACAGGTACATCTGACTACAGTGGCTGAAACTGAGAGGATTGATTTATTTATACAACAGGATGTACAGAGGTAGGCAGTTGAGGTACAGTGCAGAGGACAGTGATGCCATTAGGCTCCCACCCAGGCTTTTCATGTCGTTCCACTCCACTGTCCTTTGAGGTTGGCTTTGGTCTCTTGCTTGTTACCTGGTGATCCCCAACATGGCTGTTCCAGCTCCAAGTCCGAGCTCCAGGAGAGGAAAAGGAGACAAGGCAAAGGGACAAAGAGAAAAACTTTCTCCTAGCAAAGCCTTGCCTTTAATTCCAGAAGGGAAGCCCTGCCCAGGGCCTTCACCTGCATGTCACTGGCAGAACTGAACAACACAGCCAGGTCTAGCTGCAAGGGAGGCTGGGAAATGAGGGCATTTCGCATGCTGCTTATAAAGTAGAGTGAGGCAATGACTAAGGGGCTTGTAGTGTCTGCTGCACTGTCTCTCTGGGGGTCGTCTTGGTTTCTTCTTCTTTTTTTTTTTTTTTCCCACGCGGTGTGGCTTATGGGATCCTAGTTCCCTGACCAGGGATTGAGTCCGGGCCCTTGGCAGTGAAAGGGCAGGGTGGACCGCAAGGGAATTCCCTGGGTCTTGGTTTCTTGTCTCTACCTGTTGCTTATCTATCCTGGCCATGTCTTTCTAAGACTGGCTTTGTTTCTCCAAACACAGTGGGAGAAATGGCCACCCCAGCTGGGAACTGCATCAAGACATTCAGCTCCGGACCCTTAATGACCTGTGTGGTAACTCCATGTCCCACTTCCAAATATCAAGGGCACAGGTGCTGATTGGCCCAGCTTGGGTTAGAAGAGAAACCTGATTGGTCTGGCTTGGGTAGACTATCTACTGATCAGCCAGTCAGGTGTGGCCAGGAGAGCAGCAGTAGGTAGGGTAAACCTGGTTGGGGAATGTGCATTCTCAGAGAAAGGGGTGTGTGGCTGAGGAGACACCTAAAGAACCATCTAGTTCAAGGAGTGAAGAAAGGACATTGCCATTGTGGGTTGCAATGTTGATACGGTAAAGATTAACACGTCCTTTGAAAGACCTCAAATACAGTGGAGCCACATAGGCATTACATTTAACTTATGCAAATTCAAATATTTGTATTCAACCAAAGTAGTTTTTTTCCCACACAATTTGGCTTCCAAACATGAGCCAGCTACTTAACTACTGCCTGACCAAGTGATCTTTTCTGGTGCTGGAGATTGCTGTTTTGGATTTGGGGGATATGGTACAGTATAAGTAATATGTTCTTTATGGAAAACTGCTGGGATTTTCAAGATTATTTTTAAGGTCAGGTGATGCTCACCCTTCTCACTGTGTAAGAAGCACCTTTAGAGGAAGATCATGCAAATCATTTTTCCCATTTCCTTCTAGTTTTAATCAGTATAAAGAATGCATTTGGTTTTAAAATATCAAAATACTTTTATTGTGCCTTTTTAAAAATAAAAAATAAATGATATTCATGGCTTCTGGCTCTTCCTCCTGTTTTTTTTTTTTTTTTTTTTGGTGGCCTCTGGCCATACAAGAAAGGCAGGGAGAGAACAGATGGCTGGAGAGAAGGCAAAAATGAGGGTCTCTTCAAACACCACGGGAAAGGGGTGTGTCCACCTGGGCAGTGTGTGTTCTTTGATGACTGGGTACTTGGTCTGTCCTGATGGCCTGGGACTTGACCTACTGGGCTGTCTTGGTGCGGCAGAATGGGCAGCGTGAGATGGCGTTAGAAACCTGGGTTCCAGACCCAATTCTTGAATTTACTAGCTGTGTGACTTTAGACGGGCCATTTAACCTCTCTGGGCCTCAGCTTCCTCATTTGTAAAATGGGGAACATAATGCTATTTACCTCCCAGGGCTTGAGAGAGGATTAGACGAGAAGTGTTTTGAACACCGCAGAGCGCCATATAAACATGACTCACTGTTATGGAAGCGATAAAACTGGTTGCTGTTCACATTTATTATAATCAATTCAGATATAAATGCACTATACCATGGCCCCAACAGCCCTGAGGTTACCATTCTGTCCTGTGGCCCCAGTACACGCCCTGGGTTTTCTCAACTGCGGGCTTCTCAGAGCTCCTTGGAGGTGTGACATTTGGGTTTGTCACTACCCAAACACATAATTGCATCTACCAGGCCTAGGAGTCTGAATTTCAAACTTATTCTTCATATGCCTGCGTATGTTTACATTCATAATATCTGTGAAAAGAACCCCTCTCCTCACACACTCCAAAATACAGTATTGTGCAAAATACCAGTCTAGGAAGCAACACACTAGGGTAGCAACCTTTAATGTCCTAAAAAAGCATCTTAGTAGTTTGACGCAGAAGAGTTACACTGACTCACGGAGGATCACGCGAGGCCCAGTGGGACGACGTTTCTAGTTCCTTCCACCAGGTTTAGAAAACAGAAGGCTCTGGCTGGATTTGCTGGACATTTCTCTCTTCAGCATCTCCCTTCCTTGGTCCATCTTTGGGGTGCCTTTTCTGGCTCCAACCTACAACAAGCAAGAGCAACAAATGCCCAAACTCTATAATTGTAGGGAGATCCCCAAATACTTCTCAAATGGCATTTTTTTTTACTGAAAATAAATTCTTTGTTGTAAAAAATATTTATATACACACATAGACGTGAGCAAAACGAAGGTAAAATGATCCACCATTATCACACTACCCACAGGTAACCTTATTCACATTTTGGTGTACATTCTTCCAGATACACAGATAACGTTTTCTTCTGACATTTGCATCTTTTTTTGAACCAGGAGTTTCTGATGATAGGCAATTTCATTGGGATGGACTTTCTCTCGAAAAGCTGTTACTGAACTGAATGCCTTATGTCTCTGATGTCTTAGGAGGGTAAAATGCAGCATACTCTCGGGGGTCTGTCTCACCCTTTTCTGAGCACTACTCCTGGACCCAGGCAGCCATGTGTGTAACTCTGTCCCTGGTCATAGCTGATCGGGCACTTGGCATGGGCTGGGCTTTTAAGATGGTCACTCCCAGGATTTGGGGTTATGGGCTCTAAGATGCTACTTGCTTCCTGGGCTGGTCCTTTGAACTGGGGGACCGTGAGGTCATTCCTTCCTGTCACATGACAGGAGAGAGCAGAGATCAGGGGAGCCACACAGAGACACAGAGAGGAGATACGGCCTGTGTGTGCGTGTGCGCATGCTTGTGTGTGTGTAAAAGAGATGATGCCTGAGATCTGATGGCTTACCAGTTCTATTTCGAGGCCAGGCTCTCTTTCAGCTCCCAGTTTTTATGAGGCACTCACCCCTATATCCTTAAAAAAGCCCCCTCCCTCTCTTTTTAATTTTTTGCGGTACGCGGGCCTCTCAGTGTTGTGGCCTCTCCCGTTTCAGAGCACAGGCTCCGGACACGCAGGCTCAGCGGCCATGGCTCACAGGCCCAGCCGCTCCGCGGCATGTGGGATCTTCCCGGACCAGGGCATGAACCCGTGTCCCCTGCATCGGCAGGCAGACTCTCAACCACTGCCCCACCAGGGAAGCCCAAGGCCCACTCTTGGGGAAGGAGTCGCCCAAGTTACACTTGGCAAGGAACCTGGAGGAAACCTTTCTGTACTGAGGAGATCCTAGACACCAAACTTCTAAGCTCAGGCTGGAGGGCAGGGAGAATGGGAAGTTGGCTCTTTGCTCTTAGTCGAAGCACCATCTGCCCCGCTTCTGTTAAAGCCAGAGGCAGCGTGAAGTTCCAGGGCGTCTCACATCTCAGAGAAGCACAATGTTCCCACAACATCCGGGGCCCATCCCAATATCTCCTCTGCCATTTCACATCCGCAGGTGGTCCTCAGACAAAACCTAGATGTAGGGCAGTTTCTGCCTCCTCCCAGCTCAGTCATATATGTGAGTGAATAAGTAACAAACTTCCAGTCGTTTCCACTTTGCAGGGTGGCAAACGTCTCAGATCAAGTGGGGCCCTCAGGATGCTCTCTATCCTCTTAACATCCTGCTCTGGGGAGTAACCACCTTCTGGTCTTAGCACAAGGATGCTGGTTGAGAAGCTTCTATTTTCCAAATATATCCCTCACCTAGAATATCTTCGTTTCTTCCCATGATAATTTGGTTGCCTCAGCATGACTGTGGCCTTTTATCAAACTTGAATGTCTCCTCTCTCATATTCAACCAAAATGTGTTTGGCTTTCTAGCTTCCTGAGAGCTCGCCTCTACTGTCTGCAAAGTGGGAACGTGGACTGGCTTAATTCCAGTTACAGGGCTGATTTGTCAATGGCAATGTTTCAACATGTTCAAGATTTCATAGTCTTAATTCTCAACTTTGAAGAGAATTCTAGAGGATGCTTCCTTGAAATTTAAGAGAAATGCCACTGGAAATGTATCAGGTTTATTACCTGGAGGTTTATAACCTAAAGGAGGAAAAGCTAGCACTCACCTGGGTGTCAGATCTGCACTGATTCCCAGCTCTCCTACTGAGCTGTGTGGCTCTGGACAAAGAAAGTCTCTGAGCCTCAGACACCTCATCTGTAAATTGGGTATAATAACAACACCCACCCCATAGGGTTGTTGTGAAGCTTACAACAGATACTGCACGTCGAGTGTTTGGCTCTGTGCCCGGCACATGCCAAATGCTCAGTACATAATAGATGTGGGATAACTGTCCACTGGGCTTCCTGCTGACGTTCTAGGGTTTTCTCTCTTCTCTCTTCTGGCTCACCTGGAAACGTGAGTTCTGCATCTTTGAGTTCTTCATCAGCTCTCCAAACATTCGTCTCTTTAACACAAAAAGAATATTGACAAAATTTAGCTTATGTTCTTCTTTGCCTTTTGCGTCAGAAAAAAATGGATTTTTCTCAACTTTCAGATGCTACCCATTTGGATGGAATGTTGAGCCTTCCTAGGTGAGGAGGTGAGGATAGAGGTCTGCAGAAGGGGGTGTGGCTTTGGGGTAACGCTACACTGTCCTGCTGCACCTTTTAGGGAATCTCTGTTCCAGATTCCAGCAGAGAAGGAGGTGGTCAACCAAGAAGGCTATGAAGGATACTGTATTCTTCTTGGAGGACAGATCTGCTTTAGCTGGAAGCAGAGCCTCCTAGATCAGTGGAAGAGGCTGTAGATGTCCAGTGGCTTTCCACCCAGTGGAAATGTTGAAAGCCCCAGTGGCTAACCTCCCTGGCAGGGACTACAGGGGCCTGTTGGGAAGCCAGCATCACTGAAAACCTGGAGCTTGCCGCTCCCCTGGGGTTTGATGACTATTGCTGACCCTGATCTGCTCAAGACCCTGCACCTCAGGGGCAGCTCATCAAAGAAAGAGCATCCTCTAGGCACTGGAGACACAAAAGTGAGAGGGAACTGGGCTCTCCCTTGCAGACTGACACTCCGCAGGTGAATGTGCAGTGCTGTCAGGAAGGAGACGTTCTCCTAGAGCCCTGAGCATCACTGGGGTCGCCAACCTGATTCCTACAGTGGCCAGGAAAGTAAAAGAAGTGGGTGAAGTGAGCTGGGGTGGTGGTGGACAGCAGCAAGCACACGAGCCCAGCGCCTTTCTAAGGGGCCTGGAAGATGGAGGCTTGTGGGTCTGTGGGCCTAGGGTCGCCAGATCTTCCAAGTTTCCCAGAGAAGCTGGAAATCCAGAATATTCCAGGAAACTGCCCTATTTTGAAATGTAACTTAAAAAAAAACTCCCATGAGCCAAATGGAATATATCTGTGGGCTGCCATCTTGCGACACCTGGTTCAGAACCTCCCTGCTTGGTGTCTAGTTGGTGCTCAGTAAATGTTGGAGGGGTTGCCAGATAAAATACAGGATGCCCAGTTAAATCTGAATTTCAGAATGAAGCCAACAAATTTGTGAGTGTGAATATGCCCCGTGTAATATTTAGGACATTTATACCGAATAGCTTTTGTTGTTTATCTGATATTAAAATTTAACTGGGCATCGTGTTTTTGGTTTGTTTGTTTTCCCCTCAATCTGGCAACCCTACCGGGTAGTCACAAAACTCAGGGAGGAAATAAGGCTGTCTTTTGGGACAGGGCATAGGTGCTTACGAGACTCTTCCATTCTCCCAGAAGGATGCTGACTCTACCCTCAGAGGACTGTCCGTGAAGGCTGATGGGCCCGTATTGAACTGACAATTGCCCTCCACGCATTTTCCGTGGAGAAGCCTCGAGCCTGCGGCCACTCGGTATTTATCACAAACTCCGCTGAGACAATCACTATCCAAATGCCCAGATATTATAGAGCAGGGGTTAGTTTTAAACCAACAGCCTTCTTCTCTCCCACCCCATCCCCCCCCCTCCCTTTTGTTTGCAGAACCCTTTATCCAAGCAAAATCCCATGAGGAACTTGGGTATAAGATAACGGAGAGCTTCTCTGGCGGGAGAAAGGTGTGTGTGCTTTGAGAGTCACACCTTTCCATGGCACCCAAAGGCTCCAGGGAACCCCAGTTTGAACATTGCTGCAAAATTCCTTCCTGGATTAAGTTCCATCAGTGGGCAGCTGGGCACTGAGGGCAGAGCCTGGCCCCTGTGCACCTGCTTTTCCTGAACTTTACTGAACTCACTGGGATGTGATGAAGGGGGTGCGGGAGGGTCTTTTTCTTTAGCCTTTTTCTATCCGTATGCTGCATAGGCCTGGCCACATGGTTCTACTTCATCATTGTGGGCGGAAGAGCACCACCCCAAGCCCCTCCCATCCCACGCTCCTCCTACACAACATCTACCAATTGTGGGGCTTCCCTGGTGCCGCAGAGGTTGAGAGTCCGCCTGCCGACGCAGGGTTCGTGTCCCGGTCCAGGAGGATGCCACATGCCACAGAGCGGCTGGGCCCGTGAGCCATGGCCGCTGAGCCTGCGCGTCCGGAGCCTGTGCTCCGCAACGGGAGAGGCCACAACAGTGAGAGCCCTGCGTACCGCCAAAACAAACAAACAAACAAACAAAACACACAAGTGGCACGGAGGAAGCCAGAATCTTGAGAATACCTGGGCCCAAGGAAATCTTGGAAGATAGTGAGTTAAAGAGAATAGTGAGGATAATGACGATGGTAGGAGAGGGTGAATGCTTTGTGGTCCTATGTGCTAAGGCTTTTGTATACAAGCTCCCATTGGGAAGGCTACGAGCTAGGTGCCATTTTTATTCTCATCTTAAAGAAGAGGGATCTGAGCTAATTAAGCAGAGGGAAGGTTAGGGGGTTTTCCTGGCTGAGACCACAAGGCAAAGCGGTGGTCACGCCCCCTAGCCAGGACTTGATTGGTTGGAGATTTGATTGGCAGGAGAGCTGAGCGGCTTCTCCTGCCAGAAGCAGCTGGTGCCCTTCAGCCTTTCTTATACTTCAAGCCCTAAGAAAGGGCTTGCGTGCTTCCCAAGTGGCAACTTCTGTGCATTTAAAAATTTCCTCTTGAAAATCCCAGCCTTAGCCCTTTCACAAAAGGTATCTGGGTCCTTTCTTGGCCGTGGCCCTAGTCGTATTCACCAAAGAGAAGAGCGCGTCCCATAAGAGGTGGCGGCTTTGGGAGGACCGGGGAAGGCGTCAGCTGGCAGGAAGCTCCCTGGAAAAAATAGAGGAATCCCCACCCATGCATGAGCTGCCTATTCTTCCCCCTTAGAAACAGGGCTTGTGATATGCCAGGCACTGTAGGCATTTTGCCATTTAACCCTCCCACTGCCCCACGGAGTAGGCCCCTTGCTAAGAGTTTTGGTTGCTTTTGTTGAGGAACCTGCGATACAGAGGTCAAGCCACTTACTCAGGGTCATTTGGAGCAGTGGTGGGGCTTGACCCCTATTTGTTTGACTCCAAATCTGGCCTCTGAACTCTGAGAGACACTGCCGGCTTCTCGAGGGATGTGGGATGTGGATTCGAGTGAGCACAGCCTGGGCCGCGGTTCCCGTCCCTCTGCCACATGGACAGAGCCACAGGCCCAGTTCGCTGTGAAGGCCCAGCATCTTATACCAAGTCTCATTTTCACAGCCAGAGATATTAGTGTGGAAATAGGACTTTTGATTCTTGAAAGGTCTGCTTGGTGAAGAGATGATCAAACATTAAAACTACAAACTCCATTTTTTTTGGGGGGGGCAATTCTGAAGCTTAAGATGTGTAATTTCATCTCAGTGCTTCAACCTTGCCACCTCTGTGAATGGGTGAAGAGTTTCAAAGTTTTATACAGGAGGCTAAAAAACTAAGGCTCCTTGTGAAAATACTAAGTGTAAAACTTAGAAAAGAGGAATTCTGCTTTCTGTTCATTTCTGCTTAAAGACAACGAAGATATACTCCCTGGAAGGAATGGATGCCAAGACAGATGTATACAAGTGCCCTTTAGGATCCAGCAAAACTTTAAAATGTAGTATTGTTTTCTTCCTGACAAACAGGCTGGCACGTCCCTTGCATTGTGTATGAATGAGGCAGCCCATGAATAATGCATGTGAAGCCTGATTATGTAAATCCTCAGGTTTTCAGTACATGACAATGGCTTTTTTTGGGCCCTACGCTGTCCCATTCTGTGGTCTGGTGTCTCTGCTTTGGGGCCTAGTCTGCCAAGCCCTGGGGGCGGGGGGGGCACTTCGGGGAGGGGTGAGCTCTGCAGAGGGCACATCAAAGGGAAAGTCACAACTCTGTCACTGGCCCAGCTCTCCCTGGCATTGCTTGGTGTGAAAGGAAACTGTCCTCTGCCTGAGGCAGCCCCATGACATATGCAGACTAAGGTCTGTGATGTTTAATTCACAGCAGTGAGCACTGGAAACACTTCATCCAGGCTCCCTCAGAGCAGGACAGCCACTTTTCATTTCTGGGGCTCTAAGCCAGACAGACTGCTGTCTGGAAACCTATTGCCTGGAAGGTTCGCAGGATGGGGGGGCAGGCTTCTGCAAGGAACTATCTGACCATCACCTCCTGGTTGAGCAGAAGGGCACCCTTCTATGACCTTGGCCTCCTTAGAGCTCATGCAGGCAACAAACACACACATACAAATACACACACATGCCAACACACAGCACATACTCACATGTACACACATACACGCAAGCATGCGTGTACAAATACACAGCCCCAAGTCAGAAAGACTGGCGTACTGTTCTGGCTACTCAGAAGAGCAAACCCAGATCTTTATTCTCAGAGAGCTTATTCCTCGGTGTATCCCTGGCACCTGGCAGAACAATGACAGTCAGAATCGCCGCCTTTGAAAACACTCGGGCTGTTCACTCAACTGATTGTGGTCATCATTGCAGGAGGCAGGGAAGTCAGATCATGACGCTGGACACCCTTAAACTCAGTACAGTGCTATGTGTCAATTATGTCTCAATAAAACTGGTGGAAAAAATAGTTATCTGGATAGAAAGAACAAAATAAAATACACGAATTATCAAAAGTTAAAAAAATACAGACGAGCTAGACTATGAGTCTCACAAAGCACTGTTCACAACAGCCAGGACATGGAAGCAGCCTAAATGTCGATGGAGGAGTGGATAAAGAAGATGTGGTACAAATATACAGTGGAATACTACTCTGCCATAAAAAAGAATGAAGTAATGCCATTTGCAGCAACATGGATGGACCTAGAGACTATCATACTATGTGAAGTAAGTCAGACAAAGACAAATATCATTTGATATCACTTATATATGGAATCTAAACAAAATGATACAAATGTGCTTATTTACAAAACAGAAACAGACTCACAGACTTTGAAAACAAACTTATGGTTACCAAAGTGGAAATGTGTTGGGGAGGGACAAATTAGGAGTTTGGGATTAACATATGCACACTATTATACATAAAATATGTAATCAACAAGGACCCACTGTATAGCACAGGGAACTCTACTCAATATTCTGTAATAACTTATATGGGAAAAGAATCTGAAAAAGAATAGATATATGTATATGTATAACTGAATCACTTTGCTGTACACCTGAAACTAACACAACTCTGCAAATCAACTATACTCCAATATAAAATAAAAATTAAATTAAAGAAAAAGAAAGTTTAAAAAAATAGAGGCAAGCTAGACTATGAGTCTCAGAGAGGTTAATCTAACACATATATATGGAATCTAAAAAAAAAAAAAAAAAACAAGGTTCTGATGAACCTAGGGGCAGCCAGGAATAAAGACACAGAGGTAGAGAATGGACTTGAGGACATGGGGAGGGGGAAGGGTAAGCTGAGACGAAGTGAGAGAGTGGCATGGACATATATACACTACGAAACATAAAATAGATAGCTAGTGGGAAAGAGCTGCATAGCACAGGGAGATCAGCTCAGTGCCTTGTGACCACCTAGATGGGTGGGATAAGGAGGGTGGGAGGGAGACACAAGAGGGAGGGATCTGAGGATATACGTATGCATATAGCTGATTCACTTTGTTATACAGCAGAAACGAACACCACACTGTAAAGCAATTATACTCCAATAAAGATGTTAAAAACAAAAAGCTGCCTGAAGTCACACAGTAAATGGCAGAACAAGAGTCTAAACCTAAGTCTGCCTAACGCTAAAGCTATTCTGCCACCTTCCTTTGCAATGAGCGAAGGCATTCTGTGCTGCCTGGATCCCACTGGGACCTCAGTTGGCTGTTTCTAAAGGGAGCTGAGGGGCAGCCTCAGAGGCTCTGCTCCGAGCAGGGACCTCTCACCTTCTGCTGCCTGATCGCCCTGGTGACCCTCTTCTCCTGGTGCAGCCGCTCTTCCATGTGCGCCAGGGCCTCCTTCAGCAGCGCCTTTTCTTCGGCCTCTTTGGAGGTGTCGTCCTTCAGCTTTGCCACCTGTGACTGGTACATCTGAACCGACACTTTGCTCTGCCTGAGCACACGGGAGAGACAAAGTCTCTTTTCTCCTCAGCTTTCTCACTCACCACCAATGCTCCCGACCTGGGAGATCCTCAGAACACTTCCATATATGCCTGGCTTCGCGGTTTCCTTACAAGTGGGGGGAAGGCTGAAGATGTGGGGACTAGAGGGCAGAATAAATAGCCCATTGGCTGTGGACGTGCAGCATGAAGGGGGCAACGGTTATGCTACCAGCCCCTCCCAATTTCCCAGAGAGGGTGGGGTAACGGATACCACTGAAAATAGGGTGGAATTACGAAAAGCACACACATGGTGAAACATCAGACACATTTATAAAAGGTGCACCTTATTCCTTAACAGTAGGGTACTTTAACTGCTGCTTTCTTGCCCAGAGACTTGGGTCCATAAGGCCCTGAGTCACCATCCCGCCTCCCCCCTCCACACCCAGGCCTCTGTCCTCTTGTCCTGGTCCCTACGGGTCTGCAGCTGCACCGAGGTTTAGCCTGGAGAATGGAGGCCTGGGCCTTTTGCCGGGGACACGGGCCATACTTGAGCTGTTCAATGTCCTCCTCGTATCGTCTCAAAAGCTCTTCTTTTCTCTGCAGCTGGTTCTTGAGTAGGGTGATCTTATCAAACACCAGGTACAGGTCTCTTTGTCGAAGCTGGTAGACTCTCTCCCTCTCTTTTGGGGAGAGGTGTTTCATGGACACGTGACCTGACATATCTTTGATGTTCATCAAAGTCCCGAGGGTTTTGCTCATATCCATGTACTACGAGAAAGCATTTCTCAGGTAAGAGGCCTGGCCCAAGACCGCTGGTGGCCACTTTGAGGAGGCAAACATCTAACTCTGTTTCATTCATTTTCTGCAGTTGCAGAGAAGAAACACATGCTTTGCAAATGAGTGCATTTGGGGTTTTTAGTACGACTTTCATTTTCCCCCGCATCCATTTACACTATGCCTTTTTGAGAATTGGGGTGGGGGAGGGGGAATGACAACAGACATAAACATTCATTCTTACTACCCAGTCTTCCAAGGAATTGGGCTCTGCAATTTCCAGCCCATGCTGGGATAGGAGATGGGTCTCGTGGAGCTACTGTACCAACTAAACATGTATGTGGAGTTGATGTTTAAACTCTCTGCAGGGCACACAGGTTTGGACAGGAGGGGACTGATGCTGGGTATACCTACCAGGTTTTCACTGAGATCTAAAGCGTCAGCCACATCCATTTTCCCTAACTTCTCAGAGACCATGATGGACCCTGGGCTGGAAAGGCCATTTTGAGGCTGAAATAAAAAAAAGAAGAAAAACTCTCTTGGCATTCCATTATGATTTTCTACATCCAGAAGAATAACCCAAAGAATAATGGAAGAACTGGAAAGTTACTAAAGAATAATTTGAGAGAGTTAATTTTTTTAACATCTTTATTGGAGTATAATTGCATTACAATGGTGTGTTAGTTTCTGCTGTATCAAAAAGTGAATCAGCTATACGTATCCATATATCACCATATCCCCTGACTCTTGCATCTCCCTCCCACCCTCCCTATCCCACCCCTCTAGGTAGACACACAGCAACGACCTGCTCTCCCTGTGC
Source organism: Mesoplodon bidens (assembly GCF_964165515.1). NCBI lineage: Eukaryota > Metazoa > Chordata > Mammalia > Artiodactyla > Ziphiidae > Mesoplodon > Mesoplodon bidens. The sequence continues at coordinate 341,814 of NW_027672497.1, forward strand.
GATGCAGCTGCTTCCCACTAGCTATCTATTTTACCTTTGGTAGCGTGTGTGTGTATATATGTCCACGCCAAGAGAGTTGGTTTTAAATCCACTCTGACTCTGTGAACTGCTTTCTTTATGACTGTGCTCCTACCCCTTCAGAGCACAACTGCCTTTGAAATGATGCATCACTTGTGCCGTTGTTTGGCCACCGTCTCGTCTGTCTTCCCTTTAGGCCAGTGGTTCTCAACCGGGGGTGACTCTGGCCACCCTACCCCCTCCAGGACATTTAGCAATGCCTGGACACATTGGTGGGTGTCATAATTGCTGCTGGCGTCTAGTGGGTAGAGGACAAGGATGCTGCTAAACACCCCATGATGCATAGGGCAGTCTCCCAAACAAAGAGTTACCTGGCTCAAAAAATCAGTACCGCTGATGTTGAGAAGACAAGCTCCAGAAAAATGGAGACCATGTGGCTTTTGCTCACTATCTCCCTCCTTGTGCCCAGCATGGCACCTGTCACCGAGTGGTGCATAGTGGTCATGTTTGTTGAATGAACGAATGAAGGTTAAGTGGAAAATGGCCTCCCTCCTTTTTACTAAAGGAATCTCATTTCTGTGCAGCAGAAACCATACCCTCACAAAATTCGGCCCAACCTTCTCCTAGCTCTGGAACCTGGTGGGTGGGCATCCCTTCAGAACCTTTCCAGAGACAATGCAGATAGTGTTTGCAGCTGCATCTCCCTAAGACCCCAACCAGCCAGCTGGCTGCTGGAAGCCCAACTGACTGCATGGAAAGGCCACCAGACTGAATAGGGGACCTGATCTGAACGACTACAAATAACCATAACAAGCCTCCTTAAAAAATAAATTGGCTTTTAATGCTTGCCATGAGCCTCTCTTAGCCCTAGCATTTGTTGGCACTACCCTGAAACCCTCTGAGATTAAAAACAAAACAACTACAGAAATATAAATGCCCCCAAAGTGACTGTGATAGATAAGAGTGGACATATTTGTCTATGTACCTATGGAGATGAGAATAAAAGAGGGTATCTGAAGATGACAATAAACCGGGCAGATCTGCTGCAAAAAGAACCTGAGATGCTGTTCAGCGTCTTCAGCTACCCTGAGCTGCATCCTCTGTACCGCTCCAGACGCCCCCTCTTTTCCTGAGGGGAGGGTCACTAAGGAAGAGCCTGGGCTACAGGATCCAAGCACACAGTCCCCACCCGGTCTCTGCAGGCTCGCAGACAGACCACCAGGGACACACCGCTGGTGTGTCTTCAATCATTATTCTGTGACCTTGGGTGAGGTACTTGACCTCCTGAAGCCTTAATTTTTCTTATCTGTTAAATGGGGACAATAATAGTAACTAGGACACAAGGCTGCTACGATGGTTAAATGACATAAGGCATGGAGCCGGCTGAGCTCAACGCCTGGCACACAGTAAGCAGTTCACAGATGTCAGCTATTCTTCCTCCTGCTCTTTCCTTTAATTACTGCCAACCTTGGAGGATTGAGAGTTGGGAGGTTTCCTGCTCTGTGGTGTCAGTGGTGGGATGAGGGCTTGTTGCCAAGGGGAAGGTCAATCTTGGAAGCAGGACCATCAGGACGTGAGATCCAGCTGAGCTCCCCACCTGGAGACAGTCCCTCTACTCCCAACCTCAGAGAAGGAAGATTCGATTTTACCAGGAAGACCAACACGTTTCTGAAGACTCACATCTCTAGACGTGTGAGCAAATGTCTAGAAAAATTGTAGGAGAAAATGCTGGTACAGAGAGGATGGCTTTATTATGTTTTCCAAAAGCTGGTTTAGACTAGCTGCCGCAGCAAGCCACGCTGACCTGAGCTGTCCATTGTCATGTGTCAGTCAAACACCTGATCAAACATCCATTTAGGATACACGGCACCTTCAACCTAACAATCAAATTACTTCTGAAAATCCTGGAAAACACAAACTATGCTCCCTAAGAAAGGAAGGTTTTCTTGGATAATACTCTTTAAATACTGTTTGACAATAATAACTATCATCTATTAAAGTGCTCGCTATGAGCTAGGCACTGGGATAATCACTTTACATGATGATCTCCTTTAATTTTTCCATCATCATTTTACAGCTGGGAAATGAAGTCCCAGAAAGGTTAGGAGCCTGCCCAAGGTCACAGAGCTTGTAGAGCTGGGATTAGGACACAGGTCTCTGATTCTAGAACTTGTGTCTTCTTAATCATCATGGCTCCCTTCTGCTGCCCTTTATGTGTTCATGTTTTTCAGTTTATAGCAAAAAGCAAGTGTTAGGCAAGCTCATGACATAATGTTGTACATTAGCTTGCTGGATATTTTCTGCAGAATATAACATGTGATGTGAAAAGGAGGGCCCAGAGATTGACCTGGCCAGCATCAGTGCAATGCTATATCATGCTGTACATGATGGGAAGCCGCCTTTCTATTCAAACATTGGATCACTATTACGGCCAGGCACCGACCAGTCCATACAGGTGCCAGCTCATCAGGGAGGACCTGGCCTCGAACCAATGATGTATACAGTGGTGCCAGGGCACACGGCTCGTGTCTGTCCTCATGCCCACCCTCCCCACGTGTCAGTCAATGCAGAGACAAAGTTTCTTTGGTTACCGTTCCGATCTCTACTCTTGAAAAAGTTGGCAAGTCAGGTTTTACATCGAATATTTTCCGAACATTTTTTTCCATCCCGAGGGTCTTTAAGTCTAGAAATGATCCATCCATGTGGTCCTTGTGATCTATAAAAGAAAAAGTTTACACTCAAAAGAAAGGCTCAGGAAGAAGTTACTGCATGTAAAAGTCACAGCTGCTATTTACTGGACCCTTACCACAGGCCAGTACTAATTAGCTCACCATCCTCCCTTGGCAGGTGAGGCATCGAGGCCCAGAGAGGTGACATGACTTGTCCAAGGCCACACAGCTCATATGAGGCTGCAGCCTCCCAGGGCGGGGGCACTGAGGGGGAACCTTCGGCCACAGGTGTGAGGATGGACTTGAACCCAGGCTTCTGTGTCCTAGCCCAGGGCTCCACCCAGCAGCAAGCTTGGCTTCTTGAAAGCCCTATTCCCTCTAAACAGGGTATTTATCCTGGGAAGTTCCCCAAGGTTGGTCCTTGCACAGCCTCAGTCTATGAAAAAGTTTTCACTGGGCCACAGTGAAATAAGAAAAAGAAGGACAAGGTTCTGAGTTTTTCATGAAATCCTGTTTATTTAATATCAAGGCCTGCTCTTGACTCTGAGCTCATGCCTACACATCTATTTTTTTCCTGCCCATCTTTTTTTTATAACTCTGTTTTTTTAGTTATGAAATGATGGGGATAGAAGATGGTGGTCCTGGCAAATTGGTTAGTCCCTAAAGTGAACCGTCAAGTCTGGGGTCCACGGTTCTCAGCACAGAGGGGGTGACTAGGCAGGAGGAAACTTACTTGACAAGCAGGCCTTCTCAAGTTCTTTAATTCGTGCACGAAGCTCAGATAAAGCCTTTTTCTGACACTGAATGACTTCCTCATGTCGGGACGCTTTGCACTTGGCCCCTAGATCACTGAAGGACTGCTCCTGTGGCCAGAATGGTGAGGACAGCAGCTTTATCAGTGATCACAACCTCCCTCTCTTGTATTTGAAGAAACATGAACAAATCATGGATTAGCAGAAACCCTGTCACTTACTTAGTACCTTGGAAAATATCATTACAGGGCTTCAGCAGAGAAGGAATTAAAACATTTCATTTTGAATACAAAGTCACGTCTAGGAAGATTTCCAACTTTCCTACCGACTTAGCATCACTGTAAATAAGAGATCCCCCCTGTGTTCCCTCCCCACGTTTTCTTTCTCTTGTTCTTCTAATGCTCTTCTAAGCTGGGGTTTCCACTTGTTCTCATTCTGGTCTCATCTCTGAACAATCACATCAGATTTGCTCCTGGAGGGGCTTTTTTTTTTTGCCGGCACCATGCGGCATGCGGGATCTTAGTTCCCTGACTAGGGATCGAAACCGCGCCCCCTGCAGCGGAAGCACAGAGTCTTAACAACTGGACCGCCAGGGAAGTCCCTGGAGGGGCCTTTTTTTTTTTTTTTTTTTTGCGTTACTCGGGCCTCTCACTCTTGTGGCCTCTCCCGTTGCAGAGCACAGGCTCTGGACACGCAGGCTCAGTGGCCGTGGCTCACAGGCCCAGCCGCTCCGCGGCATGTGGGATCCTCCCGGACCGAGGCACGAACCGGTGTCCCCTGCATCGGCAGGCGGACTCTCAACCACTGCGCCACCAGGGAAGCCCCAGGTGGTTCTTATCGGCCAACTTGGGGTAAACCTTCTTCTAAGACTTTGTGGCTAAAAATGTAGTCTGCAGAGCTGTGCTATCGGTACCAGCTGGGAGCTGTTCAGAAATGCAGAATCCCAGGCTCCCCCCACCCAAGACCTGCTGAGTCAGAATCTGCATTTCAACAACATCCGCATATGATCCGTGGACACCTTTGAGTTGAGAGGTGCCACTGTTAACTATCCTGTAATTGGCTGGTTTCTGGAAAAGTAAGTAGCCGTTTTGGCCATGTGTTTCCCCTGATATGCATGAAGAGAAAGACTGAAATACTATTGGTTGGTCTTGCACACACTTAGACACAAACCAGGACCCGCAGTAACGACTGGGATTTGTATCAATAAAATCAGCTGCGGTATATAAACAAAGTATCATTTCTAGACATTTCAATAACCTTGCCTCTTCAAGTTGATCTTCAAGTTGATCTCTGAGTTTTAGGATTCAAGCTTCATGTTAATTCCTCCTACATCATTCACCCTCTTTAATTAATTTAGTTCCCAACAAGGAGTTGCTGAGATTCCTCCATCTAAGTACGCGCCCTCTGTTTCTCATAGGAAAGCCCATTTCATCAGTTTCCAGTAGTAAAGAGAAGGACGGGGACCACCTTACCGATTTCTCTTCCATTAGCCGCTTGACTCTGGCTTTCAGCTTCTCCTCTTGCTGTAGCCTTTCCTCGGTCAGCTTCTCCTTCTCTGCCAGATGCTGCCGAGTTTCCTGAGAACTGTTGATCTTCATCTGAAATGAGGGGAAGGGGAACTGCAGCTGATGGGGGACAGGACTAACGCAGGAGTCATTTCCACTACCTTTGGGGGCGGGACAAAGGTTCACGAAACTTTCTTCAAAACACAGAAAAACGATGCTTAGCATAGTAACTAATAGCTAAGTAGTAGAGCATCGTGGTTAAGAGCTCAGACTCTAGATCTAGATAGAATCTCAGCTCTAGTTCTTTCTAGACACTTCTTCGTATAGAAAATAAGCGGGTGAACTAAGGCAGGCCGTCTTCCTCCTCATTCATCCCTGCCGGCCGCTTGGGTGTGGGATTCCGTGGAGAGCACAGGCCCGTGAAGGGGCTCTGCAGCACGCCTACCTGACCTACTGCCCTTTTCAAATTGGCTTTAATGAGGTTTGCTCTGTTCCTCATTTCTTGCAGTTGAAGCAATTTCCTTCTGGAATCCTCCCGAAGCTTCTCTTCAACCTGAAAGGATGATGAAACCGAGGGCTTGCTGCTAATGTGATCATCATGCCCTCTGGGGAAACTCTTCTTGGGGGGTGCTATTGGCAGTGGGGGAGTCCCTGAGGGGTAGGGACAGCTGCAGACCAGCAGCAGGGGTCACAGGCATGCACAGGGTGGAGGCAAACTCACAGGGAGTTGCCCCCTACGGAAAAGGGATGAGCTCTGCACCCGGGGCTCAACTATGTTCTACCGCACACTCCCATCCCAGCTCGGTCCCTAACAAGCCATACGACACTCGGAAAGTTATTTCACTGCTCCGTGACTCAGTGTCCTCATCTGTCAAATGGGGATGATGATACTAGTATCACTGCATAGAGTTATTGTGGGGATTCAATGTTTGGCATAGTGCTTAAGGGCTCTGTGAGTGTGTTAAGTACTGTTGTAACCTATGAAAGGTGGACGGGAATGTCCGCCGTACAGTCTCTTTCTAATAACTCGTGATGGGTACTTGGAAATGTTATGATTGGGTTTATTATCATAACTGTTTGTCATTACCACTTTGAGCACACTCACTGGTGGTAACCTCTATGGAGGCTTGCTAAAGCAATGTCTATTAAGAATTGCAGCCTGCAAACGAAGGCATTTAAAGTGGAGAAGCTTGCCTACTTTTCCCCGCTTGCTTGGGTAACAGTCAACGCACGGTAAGCTTGGGAGTGCTCCACGCTACCCTTGGCTGGCCAGTGTAGGCCTCGCAGCTGCTCAATTCTTGGATGCACCTGCTGATCCCTGGGCCCTGGCACTAACAGGAAATGAGGCAAACTCTCGTAAATAAATGGAAAGTTTTTGTGCTGAAACAAATTCACAGGCTGTTTTTTTAGGGATCTGAAGAGGGGGATCACAGGGATGTAATAAAAGACCCAGAAAAGCCCTTAAGAGCTTTCTTCTGAGTAGTGTGGTCCAGTGGAAGAGCCTCTACCCAGCTCCGTTACCTTGGAAAAGTCATCTAAACTCTCTGGGCCTTAGTTTTCTCCCAGGTCTAAACATGCTCTGACTTCTGTATCAGCAGCCTTTTTCATGTGCTGCAAAAGCCATGTCCAGCCTTGGACTCTGCCCCTGTCTGTGTTCTGCATGAACAGCCCCCGTTCTCAGCCCCAAGCCTCAGAGTCACCTTCAGTGGCCGCCCTGCTCCCTCTCTCACACTCGGTCATCTCACACTTGTCCTCCAGTCCCTCTCACATGCAAGCTGGACTGTGACAACTGGCCTCCTTGCCTCAAGTTTAGTTTCTTCCAGTACAATCTTAACGGTACTGTGAGAGTTACCCAGCTGTAAGGCAGCTCTGTCCAACAGAACTTTCTGCAATGGTACAGGTACTCTGAGCGAGGCTGTGTTGTCTAATACGGCAGCCACCAGCCACATCTGGGGATCAAGCACTCGAAATGGGGCTGGTGTGATGGAGGAACTGAATAAATAATTTTATTTAATTTTCATTAATTTCAGTGTAAAGAGTAGCATGTGGCTGTTTGCTACGCCAGGGTAACTGAAGTCAGACGAACCTGGAGTCAGACAAAACCGACTGTGCCATTGGGCTAGTTACTTTACTAGTAACTAGTAGCCTTGACTTTCTCATCTGTAAAATGGAGAGGATGATTTCTAGATCACAGTGCTGTTGTGAAGATGAAGAGATGAAATGTTCAAGGGAACACCTAGTAAGTGAGAAATTGTAACTATCATTGTCACCCTGATTACTGTCCACGAATGTCATTGCATCAGTCACTTGTTCAGAAGCCATAGTAGCTCCCCACTGCCTGTGTGGTACAGAGCCCAAGCTCCTGAAGTAAGTCAAAACACCAAGCCAGGGATTCAAGAAGCAGCTACGAACTCTGAACGAGGTAAATAAAACTGAATCCACACCTAGATAAACCATAATAAAACTGCTGGAAATCAAGGGAAAAGACAATCTTAAAAGCAACCGGAGAAAAAGACAGATTATGCAAAGGTACAACAGTTAGGCTTACAGATGACTTCTAAATAGAAATAATAGGAGCCACAAGACAATAGTGACATATCTAATGTGCTGAAAGAAAAGAATTGCCATTGTAGAATTCAATACGCAGTCAAATGTGTTTTAAGAGTGAAGGTTAAATATACATCTCCAGGCAGACACACAGGCACATGTGAGAATTTGTCATCAGCAGAGCCACAATGAGGGAAAACATTAAAGGGTATTCTTCAGACACAAGAAAAATGAACCCAGGTGGGTGATCAGAGATGCAGAAAAGACAAGCAACAGTAAGGGTAATGTGTGGATATGATACTGACTATAGAAAAACACTAATAATGTCTTGTGGGGTTTTATGTATGAAGAGGAGTTTAGAAAATGACAGCAATGGCTTATAAATCTGGAGGGGGTAAGTGAACTTAAGGTGTTTGAAACTCATTGCACTGTCAAGGAGAAGGGCATAATTATCAACTACTATTGCCTCTTGGTAAGTTAAGAATGCAGGGCTTCCCTGGTGGCGCAGTGGTTGAGAGTCCACCTGCCGATGCAGGGGACATGGGTTCGTGTTCCGGTCTGGGAGGATCCCACATTCCGCGGAGCGGCATGGCCCGTGAGCCATGGCCGCTGAGCCTGTGCGTCCGGAGCCTGTGCTCCACAACAGGAAAGGCCACAACAGTGAGAGGCCCGCGTACTGCAAAAAAAAAAAAAAAAAAAAGAATGCATATTGTAGTCTTCAGGATGACTACAAAGAGAATAGTAGAAGAGTGAAAAACTTAATTAATGTGTGATTTTGGTGAGTCAAGGATGAATGCTATTGTCTTACTATTACTAAAAGAATAGTAAAAAAGTGAAATATTTCCAAGCTAATAGAGGGGGAAAGTGGAATAAGAGAAAACCATCCACTCAGAAGGAGGCAAGAAAGGAGAGAAAGGAACATAACACAGATGGTACAACTGGTATTGAGCAAGAAGGTAGATTTAAACCCCAGTACATGAGTAATTACATAATATAAATGGACTAAAAGTCAAAGATTGTCAAACTGGATTTTGTAAAAATGATACGCTATTTAATGGCATATGTCTAAACCTTAAGACAAAAATTGACAGAGAACATATGAAAAAGATATGGTATGAAAACTCTAACCAACAGAAAGCCAGTGATGAAGCTAAATGACAAAGGAGACGTTAAGGGAGAAACACTACTAGAGACGAAAAGGGACATTTCATGATGATCTAAAGTTTTGCTCTACAGGAAGTATTAGGATTCTAAATTCATATGCACCTATTAACACAGCCTCAAAATATATAAAGCAAACATCGTTCATATTAAAAGAAGAAACACACAAATGACAAACATGTTGAGATTTTTAAAAACATTGTCAATGATGGAACAAAAAGCCAAAAAAAAATCAATATGAGAATTTAAGTTGGAACAACATCATTGGCAAACTTGGTTTAATGGATCAATTCTTTCTTAGATAATTTCACAATTAAGATCTGAAGGCAGTCTAGGGTAGTGGTTACACACAGGAGCTTTGGAGTCAGGCAGACCTGGATTCAAGTTCTGCCACAACTACTTTATGCAAGTGAACTTGGATAACTTCCTTCACCTCTGTGAGCCTCAGTTTTCCCGACTGTAAAGTGGGGTGAATACCAGTATAGACCGCATGGGGTCATTGTGAGGATGAACAGAGATGATGCAGGTGGAGTGCTTGCCCCAGAGTGGTTCCCAGGCCGACCTGTCCCTGCCATACCTTGCTCTTTTCCTGCAGCGTCATAGAGATCAGGCTCTGCTCGGTACTGCTCCTTTTCAGCTCCACCCTGAGCTTCCTCATTTCTTTTTCCATGTCATGGATTTGCTGAAAGAGTTCCAACAACAGGGAAGTCAACTTCACAACTCATTTCATCCGGTTCATTAAGGCAGAAACCTAGTCTGGGATTCGCTTAACTCCTTCCCTTGGGGGACAATTCCACATCTTTGAGGCAAAGTAGACTTTCTTTCAACGGATGCAATGAAAGGGCTGGGTGAGGGAAAATTTGAGTTTCTTTTGAAGATCAGCATGGATCCTGGATTAAACAGTACAAGATACCTATCCACTCATTAGAGTCTCTTTCCTTGGGGCACATTTTTGAGTTCAATCTAAATAAGGGCTGTTTGGAAGACACAATGGGCACAGTTTGGAAGAAAAGAACAATGACATTTTTCTTTTTTCTCATTTGAGGCAGAGAAGTGTGCTCCTGACAGAGAGAAGAACACATGTCTCCTGCCCCCATCCCAGGCACCGTCCTTCCCAACGGATGGAAAACGTATGCCTGGTGATGTGCACGAGGGTTCGGGCCGGTACAGGGGGTGAACATTTACATTGAGTGGTCATCTTTTCATTGTATTAATTTTTATGTTCACCTTCCATACAAGGCCAGTGATACATTTGCTTTTTATTTTGGTTTTATGAATTGTTGTAAAATTGAATGTATTTAAGCAAAAATACTTCAAGAAGAGTTGTGTTAATAACAGTGCTCAGGGCTGTGATAAAACTTGTGACAGTGGATCATGAAAGTCTGGGCATCACAAGTCCAGGGGTAGGGACCACGTTGAATTTCTAGCAGCATACGGTGGCCACCTCCCGTCCCTTTCCCCAGGGGAAACCTGATGAGGGGCCTTGAGCCAACTGCCCAGAAAATCTGGGGAGAGTGTGTTTTCCATGGTCTTTTCACCCATCTCTTTGAGGCCAGCAAACCAAAGAATTAGGAGACTACATTAACAGACAAACACCCAGAAAGCCCCAGAGCTTGTGCTAGCTAATGGGCCAAGGAACCCCTCCAAAACCCTCAAGGCCACAATCTAGGCTTTCAGTGGACACCTAGGGGTCAGGAGGTTCAACGCACGGTTTTGCAGAGTTTTAACTCGTTCTCTTGGGCTTCCCACTTCTCCTTCTGGGCATCTTCCTTCTGTAACTCTTCTTTCAGCACTGAGCACTGTGGAGAAAAAGGACAAGGCCACGGGGGCTTGGCTGGGGGTCCCAAGTACCTGTGTTCACGCCCAGGAGTGTTTCTTGCTGTATAACCCAATCACACCTCTGAATTCTGAGAGGCGAGACCAATTGTGTGATGGGAGCACGGGATCCTACAGTCCTTCCCAGTTCACCCCTCTCCTGAGTTCTGAGGAATAGAGCATCTAAGTTCCTCTTCAAAAGCCAGCAAACTTCACTGCAGGGGAAATCCAGCTTTGTAGAGTCTGGGTACTTAGGGTGCAGGAATTGGGATGTTTTCACGCTGTGACCGGTGAGGGTGGAGGGGGCCGAGCCAGTGAGCTGGGGTCCATCTTAGGGCTTTTGTGCAGGTTGCATCTCAAAGAAACAACTGCCCCGACTGGTGTGGAGGGGTAAACGGGGCTGTCTTGCCCGAGGGCGGCTTGGCAACAGGCATTAAGTGCATAAGGATGGATGTGCCTTCTTTTGACCCAGCAATTCCCACTTTAGGAATGTACCTTAAGGACAATGACTGGAGAAATAAGTAAATCTGTAGTTTCAAGGATGCTCTTCACAGAATTGTCAGTAACAGTGGAAGAAAAAAAAAAAAGAGGAAAAAACCCAAGTGTTGTTTACAACAGCAGACCACTTTATAACACTGGATACATCCAGGAGATAGTATGTAGCTTTTAAGATGAATGATAAGAGCGTTGATTTATTAGCACGGGAAAATAGTAAGTATTGAAAAATTTTAAAAATGTGCATAGTATAAATTAACTATAAAATGATTGATTGATTGATTTCTAGGCAATATATAGAAATAAGACTAGAAGAACATACATGAAAATATTAACACTGATTTCTCAAGGTAGCATTTCCTCTCCTCTTTTTATTTTTTCTTCTCAATGTCATCTACCTATTTTTCTAAAATTAACACACATGATGTATGTCATTAAAAAAAAGGCATCTCAAATGTTCACAAGAGCAGTACCCTTGGTGGTGACGACCTTGTGCTATTGGCCAGCACAGTCTAGAGGAGAAGGGACCTCATTCCGAGGTCAACGAGGAAGGTGAAACGGGGACATAAATCATCCAAATGCACTTCAGGAGGTAGAAGAGCCAAGCAGGTGCTGTCTTTGCAGATTCCTTCTACTTAGCACCAGCTCTGCATCCCCTTCCCGTCCCCAACACACACACACACACACACACACACACACACACCACATTAAACAGCTATAGCACATGCCTGGGAATACACTCTGCTTGGGAGAAATGAATGCAGAGGGCTTGGCCAGGCAGCCGACCTCGGGCAGAGGCAGAAGAGCACAACGAAAACCAGCCTCCCACTTCTCGGAAAACCATTTTGTCATCCCCATTTCACAAATGGGGAAATGGAGGCCAAATAATTTACAATGAAAGAAAGCTCTGGGATTGGACCCTGGTCTGTCTGATCCCAAAGCTCGTGCAGTGCCTTTCACCAGCTCCAAACTGGGTATGGTACTACGTACCAGGTATTACTTACTGTGCCTTTTCCTTGGAACCTCAAGATCTGTTCTCACCCCACCCCCATGCAGACCTAGCTATCGGGTAGCCTCTGGGAATCTCTGAGTTGCCACCTGAGATGAAAGATTTGAGGTTTTACCTTGACTCACAGAAACAGGCACATCATGCAAATACTGAGAAATCTTATCCTATAGAGTCAGGATTCTAAAGTTAGCATTGAAGGCAAGATTTGCAAATAGTCAAAGTTACATGGAAAAAGCTCTTTGCTTGCCTACCACGTTCATCTTCCCTAGAGACATTCTACACACTAAAGTCTAAGGAAGAAATGAGAGTCTGCGTGTTTGCATCTGGATCTTCAAACGTTCTGCTTTGAAGACACTTATGAGAACCAGTGGTGCTGGGACCATAATGCAGCCGTGTGGTCATCCTTGCTCACAGAGAGATCGTATTCTGTTTAATGTTAAACTTTGTACTGGCAGTATATGCTCATAGGTGGGTTTGTTGCTGGGATTAAACAAACTCATTTATAATAGGGGTTAGAAAATGTTTGCTGGATTTGAAAATCTATTATGCTTCTTCTGAGCCACATACACACTGTCCTTTGAAAGGCTTCAGAGAAGTTGGCCACCTGCCCAGCAGCTACACTCCCTGTGTCCTTGGGCACTGGCCTCATCTCACCACCGTGTGTCATGTGACTCCACTGTGTCTGCTTTTCACAGCTACAATTTGCTGATGACCCGACACTCACTCTGGAGCTGAGGGCTTCGAGCTGGTGATCCTTTCCTTTGTTCTCACTTTTCAGTTGATTCACCTCCTGTTGTAGTTGTTGAACTTGACCATCCTTTACTAACACGTCTCTTTGCAAAGATGACACCATCTCTGTAAAAGAACCAAACCAAACCAAAACAAAAGACTCATGGAGGTCAAAGAGGCAGGAAGGATTATTGGCAACACCATGGCTGTCAGCCAACATTTGGACAAGACTTTCCAAGCCCGGGCCACCACCGGTGCCCTCCTAGGACTGGGGAGGCTTTTTCCAAGGGTCCCAGAGCAGGAATGGGAATGAGAGCAAAGTCCACAGAACAGGGTTTCAGGCTTCAGTGAGAATGAGGGGCAGTCAGCACCAGCGAGAGGAGAAGCCTTTGGGGGCCCCTTGTGGGCACAGGCCGGGCAAACCTGGGAGGAGAGGCCACACCATGGACCTGGGGAACAAAGGCCCAGCACAGGGAAGGTCCAGGAATTCTTCTCCAGAGGCCAGGAGACGGGCGTGTGGCAGAGGGCACTGCTGGACACTATTGATGGGGTGGTTGGTTTCACAGTCCTCTGAGTTTGGACCCCTCTCTACCACTTATTAGCTTGGTGGTCTTAGACAAGCTATTTCACCTCCCACTGTCTGTCCCACACAGAGTTATTGTAAGGGTCAAATGATGTGGCATGTCCCAAGAACACAAAGTGGCTAAATTATGTTTGTTACAGGGAGCCTATTATTTTTCTCGGCAGCCAGCTTCCAAAATGGACCCAATGATCCCTACCACCTAGAATTCATGCCTTGTGTAGCCCCTCCCACCCTGAATAGGGCTGCCATGGGTAACCAATATGATACTGTGGAAATGACGGACTGTTTCCTCTCAGGCCGGGTCATAAAAGACAGTGGCCTCCCCTTTGCTCTCTCTCGAATCACTCACTCTGGGGGAAGCCAACTGCTGTGTTGAGGAAACTCAAGCAGCCCTAGAGAGAAGCATGTGTGCTCAGGGACTAAGGCCTCCAGCCAATAGCCACATGAGCAGCCATTCTGAAGGGGGATCCTCCGGCTCCCCACGAGGCTTTAGATGACATGACTTATGCCCCAGCCGACATCTTGACTGCAACTCATGAGAACTAAGTCACCCCCCTCTCAAATCCCTGAACTACAGATACTGGGTGAGATAATCAATATTAGTTGGGGATTTATCCATTACATTTTGGGGTAACTTTTTATGCAGCAATAGATAACTACTCCATTACTGTAGTATCATTTTTTTAAACATCTTTATTGGAGTATAATTGCTTTACAATGGTGTGTTAGTTTCTGCTTTATAACCAAGTGAATCAGTTATGCATATACATATCTCCCCATATCTCTTCCCTCTTGCATTGTAGTATCATTTTGAATAAAAGTGGGAAGAAGGGTGCATAAATGCATTGGTATTGGGTTATCTCATACGGTTCTTTTCTTGAAAGAACATCAGGCCCAGTTTTAGTGGTAGGTTTCAATCAAGAATGTCTATGAAATAAAGCACAAAATGCTCCAGAATTTCATTTTAAAAATGAGCTTTGCCTCCAGGACACAGTTCAGTTACTTGGAAATCCCTCTGGGGCTTGCCACACTTTGAGTGGGTCCAGCCCATCTCAAGCATTATCCCAACCCAGGTCTGTCCGATTCCCTGATCGGAGAAGGTGGGATCTGAGACAGGCTTGATGCTTGGATGAGGTTTCACTGGCTGACATACGGGAGGAAGGTGAGGACCAGCGAGTTCACCCTTACATTGCTGGTGCCCAGAACAGCACCTAGCCTGGGGGAGGTGCTCAGAAAATATCTGAGGACATCCCAAGTGAGGGAGGAGCATAAGCAGAGACCTGGGGGCAGCAGTGGGTGGGGCTAGGTGTGATTAAGTTGCAGAGTGAGGCAGAAGAAAAGCACAGATTCATACAGAGATGGGGATTCACGTGCGACTCAGTGCTGTGCCTGGCTTCTACAGCTGTGGGCATGTTTCCTGCTACGCGCTGGCTGCCTTCAGAGTGATGTGCCCCTCCGAGGCTCACTGCCTCCTCCCTGTCACCTGCTTCTCTCCCTCCCCTCGTCTGTGAGTGGTCCCTCCTCTTCAGGTCTCTAGACATGTCAGTTTCGGCTTAAAAAACTCCACTGGATTCCCAAGACCCTTGGAATAATAACCCAGACCACCCGACCCTGCCCAGCCCCACGATCCCCTGTTCACTCCACGCAGCCTCGCTTACCCTTGGCTTGTCCTTGCCCACCTGAAACAGGTCCTCTCTAAAAGAAGGACATAGCCATGGAGGATACAGCATAAACTGGTTAGAATCGGCTAGGTCCAAGGGGGTGTAAGATTCGAATTCCAGGGGGAACTGGAGCCTCATTACAGGCTCATTGTAATACATTAGCAAAATGACACACGCACCAGCACCAGGACAGTTCCAAGGCTGACCATAAAGGTCAAAAAGTGGGTGGTGGGCTTCCCTGGTGGCGCGGTGGTTGAGATTCCGCCTGCCGATGCAGGGGACATGGGTTCGTGCCCCGGTCCGGGAAGATCCCACATGCCGTGGAGCAGATGGGCCCGTGAGCCATGGCCGCTGAGCCTGCGCATCCGGAGCCTGTGCTCCGCAACGGGAGAGGCCACAACAGCGAGAGGCCCACATACAGAAAAAAAAAAAAAGTGGGTGGTGGCCCAATGCCTGGAAATCCCCGCTCCTTCCCCAAAATATTAGAGTTGTCCCAATCCTCCCACTCATTAGCCTATAAAATTACCCAGCCCATAAAAACTAACCGCCCCATATTTGGGGGCCTCTAGCCTTCTGAGATGGCCCACACTCTGTCTGTGGAGTGTGTTTCTCTCTAAAGAAATCCACTTCTTACTTTGTCTCTCCCTGAATTCTTTCTGCGATGAGACATAAAGAACCTGAGCTTTATTAAGTCCCGAGACCAGATTCGTGATCTCGATTAAAAGATAGTGGGTTCTGACTGGGTTCGAGTCCCAGCCCACGGGTTCAAGTCCCACCTGAGTTCCATGGTTGCACACCCACTAAGCTGGTCCCCCTTGGCCTCCCCGCCTTGAAGCACTGGCCACCACGACACACAGTTTATTTTCTCCACAGCACCACTGCTCTCTGAAGTGGGCTTGTTTATTCATCCGTTTACTTTTATTGTCTGTCACCCCCTCCCGAATCTGTGAGTACAGGAATCTGACTGTCTTGCTTGGCTCTCCCTCCCCGGAGCCTGGAACGGGGCCTGACACCTTGAAGGAGCTCAAGAAACATGTTGAAGCAATGAAGGAATCCAGGGAATCAAAGCTCAGCTACAGCTGTGCGTTGGCTGCCCCTCTCCCAACCCAAGCCCTTTATCAGGGAACCACCTCTGATCAAATTAGAAAATGGTTTCCCTTGGGCCCAAGTGCACTCGGCTGAAATGGGTGAGACAATGGGTGCCTTAAAGGAGTGACCCCATTTTGTCCACGCTCTAGTTTGCACTCAGGCTGCTTTGTGGAACCACCCAAGCCACAAGGCGACCTGTGTTCTCCCTGGTGGGGCCAGTGCTCAGGAGACCTTGTAGCCAAGAGATACCATTCTCTCAAATATTTACCAGGCCCTGCCCTCGGAACTGGGTGGCAACAAACCTCCACTGAGGGAGAACTCTAATGCACCGACATGGGTGATCCCTGAGGCTGCACCCAGGTCACGGGCACAGGTGTGCTGGTTGACTGGTGATGTCTGCAGGGGGAGGGCAGAAGCTCTGGGGCCTGAATGCAGAAGGGCCTCACCTGACGTGATGGCGGCCTCCCTCCTTAAGTTCTCGGCCTCGTGCTTCAGGGAGTTGATTTCCAGGGTCTGGCTCAGCACCTGGTTGTAGCCTTGCTGTAGGGCACTGATCTGTGGAAGGAGGCAACACACAGTCAGAGGGGGCCAGCCAGTCATGCAGGACACGCCGGTACTTCTCCAACGTTGGGCAAAGAGTCGGGCTGATCTTGGATCGGGGTGTTGGGGAAACCAAGGTTTTCAGTTGTCACTAGTGGAAGGGGCAGGAGGGGCCTGTTCCTTCAGTGACCACCATGACATCAGTCCTCAAGACACGAACCTTATCTTTGTGGCCACCCAGGGGCTCCGGTGCTGCTGTCTTCCTATGACCTGTGGGTTTTCAGCCATAAATAGACCAGCTGTTGGTTCCAGATCATCCAGCACTGACTGGATGCACAGCCAAGTTCAAGAGCCGGGAGCAGGTTATGAAATGAATTCCCTCTAATGAGAATAGAGGGTAGTTTATACCTCACAGAACACTCCAGAATTTACAAAGCCCATTCACACATGCTACCCTGATACTAGTCACAGCGTTGCTGAAGGCTGACGTTCCCATTAATGTGCCCATTTTGCAAGGGAGCCAGGTTGAGACTCAGAGAGGCGAGGCCCCCTGCTCGGGATCACGCGGCTGGTCAGACGTGGAGTCTGATTCAAACCCAGTCTTTAGTTGCCTGGTTCCTCCTTCCCAGGTGGCTTTAGGAATGAGCGTGAGAAGTTGGAGGCTGTAAAGCATGGCATGGACTCGGGAGCCGGACTGTGGCCTTCAAGTCCTGTCTCTGCCAGTTAACGGGCTTTGTGAACACAAGGAGGATACCATATTCTGTTTCCTTTTGTTCAGTCTGTACGTGGGGTGATGGTAGTCCCAACCTGATAGCATTGTTAGAAGTATTTTAATAAGTTAACATGTGTACAAGTGCTCAGATCAAGCCTGGCACACGGCACCGGGGGATGAGCTATGACGGTCCTCTCCTCTGACTACCCACGGGGTGTTTTTTTTCTTTTGTTTTGGGTTTATTTTGGGGTTTTTTTGCGGTATGTGGGCCTCTCACTGTTGTGGCCTCTCCCATTGTGGAGCACAGGCTCCGGTCGCGCAGGCTCAGCGACCATGGCTCAGGGGCCCAGCCACTCCACAGCATGTGGTATCTTTCCGGACCGGGGCACGAACCTGTGTCCCCTGCATCGGCATGCGGACTCTCAACCACTGCGCCATCAGGGAAGCCCTCACGGTGTGTTTTAGCTTCAACTTCCCTCGTCCGTCTCTGGGGAAGGTAGTTGGTAATCTTTATGTGTGCATTTGTAAGCCTTGCCAGGCTCACTTAAACGCCAGTGTGGTTGTTATTAAGAGGAAATACAGGGGCTTCCCTGGTGACGAGGTGGGTGACAGTCCGCCTGCCGATGCAGGTGACGCGGGTTCGTGACCCAGTCCGGGAAGATCCCACATGCCGCGGTGCGGCTGGGTCTGTGGGCCATGGCCTCCGAGCTTGCGCATCCGGAGCCTGTGCTCCGCAATGGGAGAGGCCACAACAGTGAGAGGCATGTGTACCACAAAAAAAATAATAATAATAAAAAAATAAAGGAAATACAGGAATCGTGGGTGGGAGCACCACAGGCCGGCTCTATCTATGGCTGCTGTGAGCACCCTCTAAGTCCATGGCTCAGAGCCCCCTCAAGGGCGGGCCCCCCTCCAGGGGTCTAGGTCTACACGTGGGGTGCGGAAGGCTCTCCATCAAATGCAACGTTGGTAAGGGCCCGAAAGTAGCTGCCAGGCCTTGGCCTCCACAGAGCAGGTACCCGAGAGGCCGGGAAAGAGAGCTGGGCCCAGAACCCCCTCCCTCTTGGTCTGATGTGGCCAGACTGCTTGTTCTGAGTGGCCCGGACATTCCCACCTCAAGGTGCACTGTGGGCCTTTGCCCTGTGATTTTTCAGATGTCAGGCCTCAGTACTCCCACAGGGACACGTTTATTGGGGCATAAATGTCAAGCAATCCGTAGACAGGACAAGAGCTAGCTTGTTTTTTTTTTTTTTTTTTTCGCTGTACGCGGGCTTCTCACTGTTGTGGCCTCTCCCGTTGTGGAGCACACGCTCCGGAAGTGCAGGCTCAGTGGCCATGGCCCACGGGCCCAGCCGCTCCGCAGCATGTGGGATCTTCCCAGACCGGGGCACGAACCTGCGTCCCCTGCATCGGCAGGCGGACTGTCAACCACTGCACCACCAGGGAAGCCCAACTAGCTTGTTTTGATAGATCAAAACGGAAGTGACAAGGAGAAGGATGAAATTTCTTTTCTTTTTTAAAAAATAAATTTTATTTATTTATTTATTTTTGGTGTGTTGGGTCTTTGTTGCGGTGCATAGGCTTATTGTGGTGCCTTCTCTTGTTGCAGAGCCTGGGCTCTAAGCACACGGGCTTCAGTAGTTGTGGCACGAGTGCTCAGTAGTTGTGGCGCACAGGCTTACATGCTCCACGGCATGTGGGATATTCCCGGACCAGGGCTCGATCCCGTGTCCCCTGCAATGGCAGGCGGATCCCTAACCATTGTGCCACCAGGGAAGTCCTGGGTGCAATTTCTTTGTTCTCCTAAGGTAAGGTTGCCAGAGTTAGGGGAAGAAAAAAGGATGTTCACTTAAAATAGGATTTCAGATAATGAATAATATTTTAGTGCAAGTGTGTCCCATGCAATATTTGGGACACACACTAAAACGAAATTCTAAAATTCAAATTTAACTGGGTGTCCTTACTTTATCTGGCAACCCCACCCGAAGAGAGTTCCTAAACTTCAGTCATTCATATACCACTTTCACTATTTTTCCCATGTCTCTTGGCTAGTCCCACTATAATTTCTTAGCATTTTTCGTAGAAGCAGCTCCCTTTTTAAACTTAAAAGCGTGCATTAAATTAAAAATAACTGTTATAAGAGTAAATAGAGACTCAGTGTCTTAAATAAAAATAATCCCTCCAAAAGAAGAAATACAGGAATTTCCCTGTTTACCATCAGACCAGGTTGCAGGCATCACACTAAAGGGAAAAAAAAAAAGATTGGGGGGAGGTGGTGGGCATGCCCAGGTAATGGAGTTCGGGCGTGCTGATATGGCCACCAGATGGCGCGCACAGCCTTTGGTCTTGGTTTGTGTCCTTGGAAATCTTGTCATTATTACTCTGGTAGAGTTAACAGAAGCGTCAAGGTCTCACAAGTTTTCTGACTCGTTTCATGCACCATCATGGTTCAGAGTCTATGACATTTGGGGCAGTTACATTTACTTTTTCCCTGGGGCACCTGAGACATTATTGGGGGGGGTCTATGCTAGAAGTTGCGGGGACACAGGCCACTCTGACCCCCACTCTCCCCAAGGCTATACTTTTGCATGTTTGTGCTTTGGAAACTTTGAGTGAAACAATTCTTTCACATCTTACTTTTCTCTGTTGGGGGGAACTACAACTTTTCCATAAAAGGTCCTTGGAACACTGAAAGTGTTTGTAAGCTCTTCTCAGCTTGATGCTTTTATTTGCATGATACCAGAGATAGAACACACAGAGACAAACTTCCAGAATGGAAAACATATGTTCCTCTCTAAGACTCCAGTGGTTTTGACAGATTGAAAATATTTCAATCTGAGTGTCAGAGTTTTAGGATTTCGGATTGCTGGAAAACTCCAAAGAGTCTTCAAACCTCTTTGATACTTTTACTATCAAAATAAATATCCATATTGTTTGTAATGGCATAAATTCCAAGATGTTTAATGTCTGTTAAGCTGTGTAATAAAATGGGCACTGAATCATAAGAAAGTTAAGAGTGCTAGGAGGAGTGATTGTTTCAGGATGATAATTTGGCTTCTAATTACCACAGGCGTATAAGAGCACATGGAGGTAAGAATTTTCTAGTGATACTGTAGCAGATCGAAGATCTCTGAGAGCAAATCATTATGCACACACCTTCGGGGACCAGGGAAAACACATAAAGTAATCAGAACCATAAATCAACCTGCCATGTGGCTTACACTTCTGGTGGAATGCTCTGCAGGCAGTAGAATAGTTAAGAAACTAAAATGTCAGTGGATGAAACTCGATTTGAGTTCAAACCGATGGAGCCTCTGGTTCATATATGCCTTGCTATAAAATATTCTTCTTCAGTTATAAGTGAAGCTCCAGTGGTAGGGGAGGCAAGAGCATGATGCATCAGTGTAATTATTTCTAGATAATTTCTTTGTAAAAAACATTTTTTCCCCCAGGTATCGGCAGCCACTTTAAATAAAACTCAAATTGGGACCGGCTGATATTCAAAGATATGTGGAAATTATATAATATTCTATGTCAAATATATTTCAATTATTTAAAAAAAGGTATGTGGGGAATTCCCTGGCAGTCCAGTGGTTAGGACTCTGTGCTTCCACTGCTGGAGGCCTGGGTTTGATCCCTGGTCAGGGAACTAAGATCCTGCAAGCCGCGTGGTATGGCCAAAAATAAAAAAGGTATGTGGGAATAATTCAGCCTCATCCATGTACCTGAAAAAGACATGTCATTTTCTCAGGAAAGCTCTGAAATGGGAGAATAACTGAAAGGAATATTTCAGCAAAATTGTGTTCAGTTCAAGAAAAAGATGATCATTAATGTGTCAGCTACATGTCAAGGTAGCTGTTTGCACTAATAATTCCTACAGGACCTGTTACTTTCATTGTTTTTTCAAAACCAGGTTTGAAGGAGAGTCATTAGTTCCTTTAAATATTAGAGCATGTATTTGTTGACTTGTTTATTCTGTCTCCCTCACTAGAGCATAACAGGGGGAAGGATCATGTCTGTCTTGTTCTCTGCTGAATTCTCAGAGCCTGGAAGAGGGCATGGCACGGGATAGGCCCCCCAAAATATTTCTTTGGATTAATGGACGGATGGATGGATGGATGAATAAAGAACAAACAAACAGACACGGTCCTAACAGAGTTCTAGAAGGTTACTGGGCCCAACCTTTGCCTTCATGGAGCTTACAGTTTCCTGCTAGAATCTCCTAGGTTCACCATACACAATCTGTGTCCTTTCTAGAGCACCATTTCTAGGATTGAAACTGTGTACCTAGAATCGGTTACAGAGGGAAAGACAGTAAACAGAGAACAAGAGAACAAAGGCCCCCAAGCATTGACTACGGTTTTTTTTTTCCTCTCTCCTTTTTTAAAATGTTTATTTATTTATTTATATTTTTCTTATTAGTCACCCATTTTATACACATCAGTGTATACATGTAAATCCCAATCTCTCAATTCATCATACCACCACCCCCACCCCCTGCCACTTTCCCCCCTTGGTGTCCATACGTTTGTTCTCTACATGTGTGTCTCAATTTCTGCTCTGCAAATTGGTTCATCTTTACCATTTTTCTAGGTTCCACACATATGCGTTAATATACGATATTTGTTCTTCTCTTTCTGACTTACTTCACTCTGTATGGCAGTCTCTAGATGCATCCACGTCTCTACAAATGACCCAATTTTGTTCCTTTTTATGGCTGAGTAATATTCCATTGTATATATGTACCACTTCCTCTTTAACCATTCGTCCGTCGATGGGCATTTAGGTTGCTTCCATGATCTGGCTATTGTAAATAGTACTGCAATGAACATTGGGGTGCATGTGGCTTTTTGAATTATGGTTTTCTCTGGGTATATGCCCAGTTGTGGGATTGCTGGGTCCTATGGTAATTCTATTTTTAGTTTTTTAAGGAACCTCCATACTGTTCTCCATAGTGGCTGTATCAATTTACATTCCCACCAACAGTGCAAGAGGGTCACCTTTTCTCCACACCTTCTCCAGCATTTGTTGTTTGTAGATTTTCTGATGATGCCCATTCTAACTGGTGTGAGGTGATACCTCATTGCAGTTTTGATTTGCATTTCTCTAATAATTAATGATGTTGAGCAGCTTTTCATGTGCTTCTTGGCCAGTGGTATATCTTCTTTGGAGAAATGTCTATTTAGGTATTCTGCACATTTTTGGATTGGGTTGTTTGTTTTCTTAATATTGAGCTGCATGAGCTCTTTATATATTTTGGATATTAATCATTTGTCAGTTGCTTCCTTTGCAAATATTTTCCCCCAGTCTGAGGGTTGTCTTTTCATCCTGTTTATGGTTTCCTTTGCTGTGCAAAAGCTTTGAAGTTTCATTAGGTCCCATTTGTTTATTTTTGTATTTATTTCCATTACTCTAGGAAGTGGATCAAAAAATATCTTGCTGTGATTTATGTCAAAGAGTGTTCTTCCTATGTTTTCCTCTAAGAATTTTAGAGTGTCTGGTCTTACATTTAGGTCTCTAATCCGTTTTGAGTTTATTTTTGTGTATGGCGTTAGGGAGTGTTCTAATTTCATTCTTTTACATGTAGCTGTCCAGTTTTCCCATCACCACTTATTGAAGAGACTCTCTTTTCTCCACTGTATATCCTTGACTCCTTTGTCATAGATTAGTTGACCATAGGTGTGTGGGTTTATCTCTGGGCTTTCTATTCTGTTCCATTGACCTATATTTCTGTTTTTGTGCCAGTACCATATTGTCTTGATTACTGTGGCTTTGTAGTATAGGCTGAAGTTAGGGAGTCTGATTCCTCCAGCTCCGTTTTTTTCCCTCAAGACTGCTTTGGCTATTCGGGGTCTTTTGTGTCTCCACACAAATTTTAAGCTTTTTTGTTCTAGTTCTCTAAAAAATGCCATTGGTAATTTGATAGGGATTGCATTGAATCTGTAGATTGCTTTGGGTAGTAGAGTCATTTTCACAATATTGATGCTTGCAATCCAAGAACATGGTATATCTCTCCATCTGTTGCTATCATCTTTAATTGCTTTCATCAGTGTCTTACAGTTTTCTGCATACAGGTCTTTGTCTCCCTAGGTAGGTTTATTCCTAGGTATTGTATTTTTTGGTTGCAGTGGTACATGAGAGTGTTTCCTTAATTTCTCTTTCAGATTTTTCATCATTAGTGTATAGGAATGCAAGAGATTTCTGTGCATTCATTTTGTGTCCTGCAACTTTACCAAGTTCATTGATTAGCTCTAGTAGATTTCAGGTGGCATCTTTAGGATTCTCTCTGTAGAGTATCCTGTCATCTGCAAACAGTGACAGTTTTACTTCTTCTTTTTCAATTTGGATTCCTTTTATTGCTTTTTCTTCACTGATTGCTGTGGCTAGGACTTCCAAAACTATGTTGAAGAATAGTAGTGAGAGTGGACATCCTTGTCTTGTTCCTGATCTTAGAGGAAATGTTTTCAGTTTTTCACCATTGAGAATGATGTTTGCTGTGGCTTTGTCATATATGGCCTTTACTATGGTGAAGTAGGTTCCCTCTATGCCCACTTTCTGGAGAGTTTTTATCATAAATCAGAGTTGAATTTTGTCAAAAGCTTTTTCTGCATCCATTGAGATGATCATATGGTTTTTCTTTTTCAATTTGTTAATATGGTGTATCACATTGATTGATTTGCATATATTGAAGAATCCTTGCCTCTCTGGGGTAAATCCCACTTGATCATGGTGTATGATCCTTTTCATGTGTTGCTGGATTCTGTTTGCTAGTATTTTGTTGAGGATTTTTGCATCTATATTCATCAGTGATATTGGTCTGTAATTTTCTTTTTTTGTAGTATCTTTGTCTGGTTTTGGTATCAGGGTGATGGTGGCCTCAGAGAATGAGTTTGGGAGTGTTCCTTCCTCTGCAATTTTTTGGAAGAGTTTGAGAAAGATGGGTGTTAGCTCGTCTCTAAATGTTTGATAGCATTCACCTGTGAAGCCTTCTGGTCCTGGACTTCTGTTTGTTGGAAGATTTTTAATCACAGTTTCAATTTCATTACTTGTGATTGGTCTGTTCATATTTTCTATTTCTTCCTGGTTCAGACTTGAAAGGTTATAACTTTCTAAGAATTTGTTCATGTCTTCCAGGTTGTCCATTTTATCGGCATAGAGTTGCTTGTAGTTGTCTCTTAGGATGCTTTGTATTTCTGCGGTGTCTGTTGTAACTTCTTTTTCCTTTCTAATTTTATTGATTTGAGTCATCTCCCTCTTTTTCTTGATGAGTCTGGCTAATGGTTTATCAATTTTGTTTAACTTCTCAAAGAACCAGCTTTTAGTTTTATTGATTTTTGCTATTGTTTTCTTTGTTTCTATTTCATTTATTTCTGCTCTGATCTTTATGATTTCTTTCCTTCTGCTCACTTTGGGTTTTGTTTGTTCTTCTTTCTCTAGTTCCTTTAGGTGTAACGTTAGATTGTTTATTTAAGATTTTTCTTGTTTCTTGAGGTAGGCTTGTATAGCTATGAACTTCCCTCTTAGAACTATGGGATGCTTTTGCTGCATCCCATAGGTTTTGGATCGTTGTGTTTTCATTGTCATTTGTCTCAAGGTATTTTTTGATTTCCTCTTTGATTTCTTCAGTGATCTCTTGGTTATTTAGTAACGTACTGTTTAGCCTCTATGTGTTTGTGTTTTTTACAGGTTTTCCCCTGTAATTCATTTCTAATCTCATAGCGTTGTGGTCAGAAAAGATGCTTGATATGATTTTAATTTTCTTAAATTTCCTGAGGCTTGATTTGTGACCCAAGACGTGATCTATCCTGGAAAATGTTCCGTGCGCACTTGAGAAGAAAGTGTAATCTGCTGTTTTAGGATGGAATGTCCTACAAATATTAATTAAATCTATCTGGTCTATTGTGTTATTTAAAGCTTGTGTTTCCATATTAATTTTCTCTTTGGATGATCTGTCCATTGGTGTAAGTGAGGTGTTAAAGTCCCCCACTATTATTGTGTTACTGTTGATTTCCTCTTTTAGAGCTGTTAGTGATTGCCTTTTGTATTGAGGTGCTCCTATGTTGGGTGCATATATATTTATAATTGTTATATCTTCCTCTTGGATTGATCCCTTGATCATTACGTAGTGTCCTTCCTTGTCTCTTGTAACATTCTTTATTTTAAAGTGTATTTTACCTGATATGAGTATTGCTACTCCAGCTTTCCTTTGATTTCCATTTGCATGGAATATCTTTTTCCATCCCCTCACTTTCAGTCTGTATGTGTCCCTAGGTCTGAAGTGGGTCGCCTGGAGACAGCATATAGATGGGTCTTGTTTTTGTATCCTTTCAGCAACCCTGTGTCTTTTGGTTGGAGCATTTGATCCATTCACGTTTAAGGTAATTATCGATATGTGTGTTTCTATGACCATTTTCTTAATTGTTTTGGGTTTGTTTTTGTAGGTCCTTTTCTTCTCTTGTGTTTCCCACTTAGAGAAGTTCCTTTAACATTTGTTGTAGAGCTGGTTTGGTGGTGCTCAATTCTCTTAGCTTTTGCTTGTCTGTCAAGCTTTTGATTTCTCCATCGAATCTCAATGAGATCCTTGCTGGGTAGAGTAATCTTGGTTGTAGGTTCTTCCCTTTCATCACTTTAAGTATATCATGCCACTCCCTTCTGGTTGGTAGAGTTTCTGCTGAGAAATCAGCTCTTAACCTTCTGGGAGTTCCCTTGTATGTTATTTGTCATTTTTCCCTTGCTGCTGTCAATAATTTTTCTTTAATTTTTGCCAAGTTGATTACTATGTGTCTCGGTGTGTTTCTCCTTGGGTTTCTCCTGTATGGGACTCTCTCTGCTTCCTGGACTTGGGTGGCTATTTCCTTTCCAATGTTAGGGAAGTTTTTGACTATAATCTCTTCAATATTTTCTCGGGTCCTTTCTCTCTCTGTTCTCCTTCTGGGACCCGTATAATGTGAACGTTGTTGTGTTTAATGTTGTCCCAGAGGTCTCTTAAGCTGTCTTCATTTCTTTTCATTCTTTTTTCTTTATTCTGTTCCGCAGCAGTGAATTCCACCATTCTGTCTTCCAGGTCACTTATCCGTTCTTTTGCCTCAGTTATTCTATTGATTCCTTCTAGTGTGTGGTTTTTTTTCAGTTATTGTATTGTTCATCTCTGTTTGTTTGTTCTTGAATTCTTCTAGATCTTTGTTAAACATTTCTTGCATCTTCTCGATCTTTGCCTCCATTCTTTTTCTGAGGTCCAGGATCATCTTCACTATCATTATTCTAAATTCTTTTTCTGGAAGGTTGCCTATCTCCATTTCATTTAGTTGTTTTCTGGGGTTTAACCTTGTTCCTTCATCTGTTGCATAGCCCTCTGCCTTTTCATCTTTTCTGTCTTTCTGTGAATATTGTTTTTGTTCCACAAGCTGCAGGATTGTAGTTCTTCTTGTTGCTGCTGTCTGCCCTCTGGTGGATGAGGCTATCTAAGAGGCTTGTGGAAGTTTCCTGATAGGAGGGACTGGTGGTGGGTAGAGCTGGCTGTGGCATTGGTAGGCAGAGCTCAGTAAAACTTTAATCTGCTTGTCTGCTGATGGGTGGGTCTGGTTTCCCTCCCTGTTAGTTGTTTGGCCTGAAGCGACCCAACACTGGAGCCTACCCAGGCTCTTTGGTGGAGCTAATGGCAGACTCTGGGAGGGCTCATGCCAAGGAATACTTCCCAGAACTTCTGCTGCCAGTGCCCTTGTCCCTTGGTGAGCCACAGCTGTCCCCTGCCTCTGCAGGAGACCCACCAACACTAGCAGGTAGATCTGGTTCAGTCTCCTAGGGGGGTCACTGCTCCTTCCCCTGGGTCCCAATGCACACACTACTTTGTGTGTGCCCTCCAAGAGTGGAATCGCTCTTTCCCCCAGTCCTGCCAAAGTCCTGCAATCAAATCCCACTAGCCTTCAAAGTCTGAGTCTCTAGGAATTCCTCCTCCCATTGCTGGACCCCCAGGTTGGGAAGCCCGACGTGGGGCTCAGAACCTTCACTCCAGTGGGTGGACTTTTGTGGTATAAGTGTTCTCCAGTTTGTGAGTCACCCACCCAGCAGTGATGGGATTTGATTTCATTGGGATTGCACCCCTCCTACTGTCTCATTGCGCCTTCTCCTTTGTCTTTGCATGTGGGGTATCTTTTTTGGTGAGTTCCAGTGTCTTCCTGTCGAAGATTGTTCAGCAGTTAGTTGTGATTCCAGTGTTCTCGAAAGAGGGAGTGAGAGCATGTCCTTCTACTCCGCCATGTTGAACCAAATCTGACTATGGTTTTAAGCAGAATTATGCACTGAGGCCAAAATTCATCAATGACCTATTGCTTTTTTATCAACTTTGTTGAGATATAATTTATGTACAAGATCAGGGGCCAATTTTAAAGTAGTTCTTTAAAACTTAAAAAAAAATTTTTTTTCTTTTGGATTTAGTTTCAGGAGGAAGGAAGTTGACTGGTAAATCCAGACATTCTGGGTGGAGATTTTTTGGTGAAATTCCCTATAAATGAACCAGCAGCTGCCTTCAGGGTTTGATAAAGGCCTCAGTGTTTGGAACACTGTGGGGTTCCTTCTCCCCACCTCCAGCTCTTTCTGGCTGGGTCTGGGTGGGTATGAGAAGTGGTCACTGAAGCGACAGGACTTGGGTGGAAATGCAAAGTGGGTGTGAAAGCATGAGGTGTACAAGGTGGCAGAGCTGAGCCCAAGTCACATCACTGCCTCTCACTTGCTGTGCAAGCTGTAACAAGCTCCTGGGCATCTCTGAGCGTGCCTCAGTCTCCTCATCTGTAGAATGGCATCTGCCAGAAGACTGAGGTTTAACTAGCTGATGAGGGGACTTCCCTCATGGTGCAGTGGTTAAGAATCCCCCTGCCAATGCAGGGGACAGGAGTTCGAGCCCTGGTCCAGGAAGATCCCACATGCTGTGGAGAAACTATGCCCGTGGGCCACAACTACTGAGCCTGCACTCTAGAGTCCGCGAGCCACAGCTACTGAAGCCCTCATGCTGCAACTACTGAAGCCCACGTGCCTAGAGCCCATGCTCTGCAGGAAGAGAAGCCACTGCAATGAGAAGCCCATGCACCACAGTGAAGAGTAGACCCTGCTCACTGCAACTAGAGAAAGCCCGTGCACAGCAACGAAGACCCAATGCAGCCATAAATAAATAAATTAAATAAATAAATTAAATAAATAAATAAATAAATAAATAAGCTAATGCACCCAAAGCACCTGCACCGGGGCCTGAACATGGTAGGCACTTAACGAAATCTAATATTGTTCTTACAAGGCTAGAAACTTGCCAACCCTGCACTCCCTGGAACTGTACTCCTCACCATGCTGTGCTCACTGCCCATTTCTAACTACCCGGGTGGTTCCCCCCAGGCTCTACCTGAGAGCTGTCACCCTGTGTTGTGACCCCAAGGCCCCGACCCACTTGTCTCTGAGCCCTACCTGGTTTTTCAAGCTCTGGATCTCTCTCTGTTGGGCATCGTCCTCTTCATGCAGAACCTGAAACTTGGGCGGGATCACCCTCTCCTTCTGCCTGGAGGCAGCTGTTTCCAACAGCTTCTGCCTCAGGTTGGCCACTTGGTTCTGCAGGCTTGCTATCACCGTGTCTTTGTATTTAGATTCAAGTTCGAAATCGGAGAGACAGCTGACTTCTTTTCCCAGCAGCTGAATTATTTCATCCTGGGTGGAGGCCAGATGGGAAATTTACTAGGTGTGGGTCTGGGTGTAAGGCTGAGCCCATTTAAAGAAAGACAGGAAAAATATGGTATCATTCTTTGGGAAGGTGAGGGCAGGCAGGGAGGGAAAAAGCAGACTTTCAAGGCTATCTCTGTCACTTGGAAAATCTCATAGAGACAAGAATTGGGTTAAAATGATGTACTTGTATATAGACTCCTGTAATGGATGTCTGTACCTCACAGGTACGGAAACTTTCCTTTCCCCGAGAATTAGACTTTCATATTAAGAACAACCATCCCACTTGGGAACTTTTGTTGCTACAAAGTTTACTTAGAATGTTTTCATTTACAATATTCAGCCTAGCACACTGGGGACCTAGGAAAGGTAGTTAGGAAAACAACATTCTGTTTGACCACATTCTGCTTATAATGAGGGTTATTTTTTTAACTTAAAACATTCTGAAATATTTGTTTTCCCTTTCCTCTCTTCTAATATTTCCAGCCTCTTTTGGCTCTTCATGTATGAAATTTTTCCAGGTAACTCAATCTGGAAAGTAAATGAGACAGGAATAGTGATTTATTTGCATGGGCTCATGTAAAGTTTTGGCTGGAAAAACAAAATTGCTGGTAGACTGTACCCACAGGTATAATTAACCCTGTCCTCCATCTCTCCAGTGATAAAGCTCTGCAGCCAAAGAATTGGTTAGGTTTTCGAAAAAAGGAAAAAAAAATTCCCCCAAACTTCTCACCAGACGTTATCAATAAAATGTCAGAAAAACTGAAGAAGAAGAAGAAGAAGAAGAAGAAGAAATTCCCCAGAGGCCTTTTCCAAAGCAGTCACGGGAGGAGGTAAATGGGCAATTTCTGGGCCAGCTCATTCCCAGGAGAGCCGTCCAGTCAGCCTCACGACCTGCTAGCTCCGTGACCTGGGGAAGGACAGGGTCTCGCTCACGAGAAAGCCTGTCTGACATTGCCAGCTGCTGCCAGGGGCCTTCCTTTGGGTCCTTGTGAAAGTTGGTGGCAAAACTTCAAGAGAGAGCATCAGACATATTCCCTACTCCTGGGCAGTTTCCCCTGTTTCACCCTGTTATGATCAGCCAGGTGCTTATTCATTTTTCATGCAACAAACATTCATCGGGCAGCAACTAAGTGCCAGGCCCCGTGCCAGTGCTGGAATATAAGAAGTTTGCAGAGGGCAGTGGACAGCTGTGGGTTCTGCTTTCCTGCTGAGGGTCCCCTTGCCCTTCTTGGAGGGAGTGTTCCTCCTTCCATTTGGTCTGGGTAGGACTGTCAGTCATGTGCCCTGCTCCTTCCTGTCCCACCTCCCCATGTGCATGTGGCCCAAGCTGGTCAATCAGAGATTTCACACATCGATTACAGAGGGAGAGGATCTTGCCTTCTTTTGGATCATGTAGGCTTGTTTGCCTGAGTTTGTCTTTTCTAACACACAAAGCCAGCCTTATGAAGAAAGCCAGACACTGAGGGAAACAGAGGGGAGAAGTTGGTAGTGGGGAGGTGTTCTGATGACATTATTCAAGCTCCTGGATCTAGCCATACCTGAAGCTAGTGGCCCTTTAAATTTTCCAATAAGATGAGCTAATCAATGCTCCCCCTCAAGCTAATTTGTTTAATGTCACTTGAAGGAGTCCTGGCAAGTCAGGGTATAAACGACTTATAAAGAGAAAGAATTATTTCTATTATAAATAGAAAAAATGATAAATGGCTTATAAAAATTTTCTATAAATAGAAAAAATTATAGTGGTTGCACTATATTTCCGAGTTAAAATTGAGGCAGGTTGAAAAATGGCTACAAATACTTTGCAGTTTTGCCATCCAGTCTATTTCCCCACCCTCTAGTCTGGCCTGGCCCCGTGACTAGCTTTAACCAACGGAATGGAGTGGAAGTGATGCTGCATGATCTCCAGGCAAGTTCTTACAGGCTGTGCAGCTTCTGTTCTGGCCCCCTGGGAACCCCGAGACCACCGTGCTGTGATGAAAAGCCACATGCACAAAGGGGCCCACCAGTCCAGGCGTCCTGGCTGAGGCCTTAGATGTGGGAAGGAGGCCAATGGAGACCGACAACCAACCTGGCCAAGCCAGCGGCTGACTGAGGCCGCATGAGTGAGGCCAGGGGACACGAGCAAAGGAACCTTCCAGGTCAACCCATAGATTCTGGGGAATAATGAATTGCTGTTGGAAGCCGCTAAGTTTTGGGATGGCTTGTTACATAGTGATAAATACAGAATCTGAGTGTGGCTTCTCGCCTTTCTGCAACATTTTTCAGAGTCTGGTCCCAGGATGCCTGGGATGGAACCCCCTGCCTCCTGAAGGTTTGGATTTCCGTGTCTGACAAGAACCCCAGGTAGGTCTGCTCCTCACAAACTCTGAGGATTGCTGCAGGAGCAGGCCCTGGCCCTGAAGGAAAGCGAGATATTATAGACTGCTTCTTTTAGAGTAACTTTCGAGTCGTGTCTAAGTGGGGAGAAATTGACCTGGGCCCTTCCCAGGATGGCTTGAATCCACCTGTTCTGCTCGCATCCCTGCTTTAAACCTCTCTGGTTCTTTAACGAGTCTCTCGGCCCACGCCTCCCTGACTTCAGGGCTCACGTCCTCCTGCAAGGAACGTGTTTTTGCATCACTGTTCCATCACTGAAGGTTGACCAAGTGATTACTGTGTGGGAGTTAGAAGTACCCGCTGAGAAGCTAACCAGACCTCGCTTTGAATCCTAACACTGCTCCTTGCACTGGGCAGCCTTGAACACATTACTGAACCTCTCTGAGATTCAGTTTCCTCATCTGCAAAGTGAGGGTGATAAAATCTATTTTGAAGATGGTGAAGATTAACGAGCTAATAAATGTCAAGTGCACAGGAAATGGCCCAGCACACAGTAGGTGCTCAGTACCTTGTAGTTGTAGATGTTATTTGGGATAAAATGAGCAGTGGCCAAACCTGGCTGAATGTCTTGGGAGGAAGAGGTGGTTTCTTGGAAGTAGGAAAAAG
The DNA here is from genome assembly GCF_964165515.1 of Mesoplodon bidens. Taxonomy (NCBI): domain Eukaryota; kingdom Metazoa; phylum Chordata; class Mammalia; order Artiodactyla; family Ziphiidae; genus Mesoplodon; species Mesoplodon bidens. The sequence continues at coordinate 373,784 of NW_027672497.1, forward strand.
GGACAGTCCTTGAGACACAGAGAACAAGAGGCAGTGGCAATCTCTCCATGGTCCCTCTTGCTGCTGTAGCTCTGTGCTTCCCCAAGACCCCTCACCTTATCGTGCTGGGACAGGTCCTGGTCCACAAAAATTTCTCTGTAGGGCTCTGCCACAGGAATTTCCTCGGCCACTGATTGTTCCGATAGTTCCGCCGCATTGGTCCACACTAACACACAAGGTCAACAGAGAAGGCAGAGGAGACAGTGAGTTTCCCCAAAGTCTTAAAAAATATTTTCAGATTAACCTTCACATTCATGAGACTTATGCACTGAAAGCATTACAGGAGGACTGGAAAGGGTAAGAGCTGCCTCATTTCTCTTCCCCAGCATTAACTGCACTGATGCACTGTGGTGTGTCTCTTTCCAGACTTTTTTCTATGCCGCATAAGAGCTGATGACCTTGGGCAAGTCATTTGCTCTTTCTAAGCCTTAGTTTCCACATACATAATTTAGGATCACTGATAGTCTCTGCTATAAAGGGCTATCTGGAGATTAAATAGAATAATGATATAGAGCAGGGCTTGGCAAACTATGGCCCTGCGGCCAAATCTGGCCTTCTGCCTATTTTTGTAAATAAAGTTTTATTGCAACACAGCCACAGTGATTGATTTACATATTATTTATGGCTGCTTCCCAGCTACAAAGGCAGAGCTGAGTAGTTGCAGCAGAGACCATGTGACCCACAAGTACTAAAGTATTTACTATCTGGCTCTTTACAGGAAAAGTTTGCTGACCCCTCAAGTAGAGCATTTAGCCCTAAACATTAGCTATGTTTGTTTTATTGCAGCCATATCTTTTCAAAAAACAAAAATGCATTTACATGACAGAGATGCTTATCCAGCTTACTTTTCAGCTAACAATATCAAAAACATCTTCCCATGTCAGTATTTGAGGCTGTACTTGGTTGTTTTCAAGGGTAGCATTGTGGTCCCTTGTCCAAGTGTGCCAAACCTGTTTAACTAGGATCCACTTGATAGACATTTAAGCTTTCCTAATTTTTTTCTTATTTACCCCAATATTACAAGGCCTGTTTATATGACTTTCAGGGATTATGGCATTGTGTTTGGGGGCCCCACTCTGTATCACATCAGACATCTCGCAATTCACTCACATCAACACTGAATGGTGTAGAAACCATTTTCTTGGTGTAGAAACGTTTGTAAAGATTTCTATAATTCTACGTGTGAGATCACTTGGGCCCAAGCAGCGTATTTTAAATTTCCAGGTGACTATGGTTTCTGGACAGTCACTGCACATTCTTATCTTCCTGTGAAGTGAGAAGCTGAACAAATTGTTTTCAGTGGTGATGAAACTTTCATGAGTCTTAACATCAATGATGGATGAAGCACTCACTGTCATGTTTGTGGACATTCATCATCTATTCATTTTGCTTCTGCCTTTTTTATTTATGCATTTTAGAGTCAAAGATTCCTGCCCCCCAGCCAGGTCTCAAACCTCTTTGTGGACCCCAGAACCTCTAGTGAACATAGCTGATGGCCTGTGGTGCCCGGAGAATGCACAGCCTTGCGTGTTGAATGAACAGCCCTGGCCACAGTGGTTCCTGGGGCGCGAGGAACACAAGGGCCTGGAACTTCAGCAGCTGCCCATTTTCTCTCCCTCCACCTCCCCAACTAGGTCCATGATTAGAAAACTTTTATTTGAAGCTCACTGCCCCCATCTGACTCTCTTGGATCCTGAGCAGCAAAGTCCTAACTGACTACAGCAGCAGTGCCTGATAGAGAAATGATGGGAGCTACAGAATGCAATTTTCAATTTTCTAGTAGTCGCATTAAAAAGGTAAAAAGAAGAGATGAATTTTTTAATGATCAATTTGATTTAACCCAATACATTAAAAAACATCATTTTAACACGTAATCGACAAAAAATATGGAGATATTTTATATTCTTTTTCTTCGAGGCATGAAGCCTTTGAAATCTGGGGTTTATTTTACACTGATTGTGTATCTCAATTTGGAAACTGAATTTTCAGGAGGAAGTCTTGATCTGTTTTCAGATTCCTCAAGAAATCGTCTCCCACTGGAGGAAGGTACTGCCTGGCCTGTGTCCCCAGGGAGGGCCACGGGGTCTGACCCTAAATGGGCCCCTGTCCAGTCTCAGCTTAGAGTTCTGGCATCTGATGCCATCTCTAGGGGTGACTCCGGCTGCCTCTGCGACCCTGTCGTGGCTGTCTTGAGGGACCCTTCCCCGCAAGATGATGGCCGGAGGGGGGACTTCATAAAACTTACAGAACAGGCTGATCGATGGGGTCCCTTTATTAGGGAAGGTGTGTTTACCGAAAGTCTTTGTAGGGCTAGAATTTGCTCTGAGACTTGCTTTCCTTACACCCAGGCAGGGAGGTGCGGGAGCAGTTACCCCTCACCTGCCCCAAACTTCTTTACCGGCTACTGTTATTTATCAGAAAGAACCTAAGGGCCATGTATGACCAAACCGGCTTAACTCTAGATGCTGGATCCTTCGGAGGTCCCAGTGGGGAGAAGCCCCAGGTAGGGTCGGGAGGGCTGGGGCGGTGGGAAGGCGGATATGGGGACGCAGGCACTTTAAGAATTTTCGGGCATGAGCTGTTGGCCAAAGGGCAGGGAAGTTACTTTAATATTTTAACAACCCCCAGCTGTCCTGGTGCGCTCCAATTATCACCAGTGTGCAGCAGGGGCAGTTTGTGTGCACCTTAACTGTGTCTTTCAGACATTGTAAGTTGTAAATAAAAGTTAAATAACAATCATGCTTAGGTAATAACTTAATTTTTAAATTTTAATATTTAAAATTTAAATATTAAAATTATTAAAATATTAAAATTTAAATATTAAAAAATTAAATATTTTAATATTTACTGAATGTTCGCTATGCACCTGGCGCTGTGCTCAGCACTTACACGCAGGATACGATTTCGTCTTCATAACAACCCGGTGAGATAGGCATTATTATTCCCATCTCCATTTTATACGTGAGAGGTATGAGGCACAGAGACGTCAAGTCATCTGCTCAAGGACACACAGCTGGTAAGTGGTAGAGTCAAGGGATGAACCTAAGTTTGTTGGATTCAAAGCCTATGCTTTTAACAGTGCACTATGCAGTCAATGTATTGAAGTGGGAAGATGTTTATGATATATTATTGAATTTTAAAAATCAGGTAGGGAATTCCTTGGCAGTCCAGTGGTTAGGATTCTGTGCTTCCACTGCAGGGGGCACAGGTTCCATCCCTGGCTGGGGAACAAAGATCCCGCAAGCTGAGCGGCACGGCCAAAAAAAGAAAAAAAATGAAGGTTACCTATGTTAGGTTCATATGATCCCATTATTGGGAAAAATATATATATATATATATATGAATCAAGATGCTATTTTAATAAGTCACTCCACATATTTTCTTTTCTCAGTAATTCTTCCCCACCTCCCATGAGCTCTTGCCATTAAGATTTGGCCTTGGAGCTGACGTTTTATTGCCTTGTGGTAAAGGAAGGATGAGTATTAACTAAAACAGGGTGATTTTTCCCCCAGGCAAAATGACATTTTGATTTTTGACAATGTCTGGAGACATTTTTGAGTACCACAGTTAGGGGTGGTGGTGGTGGTGGTGTTGCTACTGGTATCTCTGGTGGGTAGGAGTCAGGGATGCTGCTAAACTTTCTACAGTGGACAGGACAGATCCTACAACAAGGAGTTATCCGGCCGCACATGTCACTGTGCCAAGATTGAGAAACCCTGACCTGATCTGCGGTAAATAAATCCTTGGCTTTGGGTTTTCAAATAGAATTTTTCAAGTCTAAAGCAAGGTGACAGTCTAACAGTAAACCAATTTAATTGGAAGAGCCCAGCTTTGCCAAGAGAGGAAAGAGCTTTCTCGGAACCCTTAAAAAGAGGTGTTTTCTGTCAAGAGACAGCATGGAGGACTGGAGCACAGAGTTTTCTCTAAAGCGTGGAGTAGAGAGGCCCAGACAGAAAGGAACTCCCCATGACACGGGAAGATGAAAGTCCTTTTCTGAGGATGGGGAGTGTGTCAGGGGAACGAGGGCAAACGTTTGGAAACATGAGACCTGGCTGAGAGGCTGAGGAGATAGAGCCCAGGTAGATGTGAGGGAATCTAAGCCATACGAATCATCCTTCATTTCTCCAGGGGGGATGCAAGTCTTTTAGAGAAGCCCCAAGTTCAACATGGCACTGGAGAAACCGGTGATTACAGTGGAAAAATTTAAATGGCGGAGTGAAAAAAAGAAAAGAAACAGCCTATGTGCCATGTGTCCAAAGGACGCATTAAAAAAACAACCCCCAAAACCCTGTATATATGTTCATAAAACAGAACATGATGCATACAACAAAATGAATGAATCTCAGAAATACAATGCTGAGTGAAAAAAGCCTTCCACAAAGGAACATGTACTACATGGTTCTGTGTACTTGAGATTCTAGAACAGGAATATCTAATCCATAGCGGGAAGAGAATTCAGAAGAGTGGGTGCCTCTGGGGCCTGGGGCTGGGAATTGACTGGGCAGGGACATGAGGGAACTTTCTGGGGTGATGGTAATGTTCTATATCTTGATAGGAGTTTGGGTTACATAGGTGTACACGACCGTCAAAACTCAATGAGCACACTCAAGATCTACACCTTTCATGGTGTGGTAGCCAGTCTCCAAGATGGCCCCACTGATTCTTGTCTCCTGGTATTCAGACCCTTGCATCATCCTCTCCAATACTGGATGGACTTTATATTAGTTAGCTGGGGCTGCCATAACAAAACACCATAGGAGGTCTTAACAAAAGAAATTCATTTTCTCACAGTTCTGGAGGCTGGAAGTCCAAGATCAAGGTGTGGGCAGGGTTAGGCCTCTCTCCTTGGCTTGCAGACGGCCACCTTCCTGCTGTGTCCTCACATGCCCTTTTCTCTGTGCACGTGCATCCCTGGCGTCTCTCCCTCTCTTCTTACAAGGACACCAGCCCTTGGATTAGGGCCCACCCAATCATCTATTTAAATACACTATCTCCATATATGGTCACATTCTGCAATATTGGGATTGAGGCCTCAGCATATGCATTTTGGGGGAATGCAATTCAGTCCGTAACAAAGCTTCTCTATGTAACCAAGGATATTGCAGAAATGACACAGTTTGATTCCTGAGGTTAGATCCTAAAAGACATTGCAGCTTCTGCCTCACTCTCTAGGACCACTTGTCTGGAGGAGCTGGCAGCTTGAGGATGCTCAAGCAACGTATGGAGAGGTGCACTTAGTGAAGAACTAAGGCCTCTTACCAAAAGCCATGTGAGTGAACCATCCTAGAGGTGGGTCCTCCAGCCCCAGACAAGCCCCCAGAGGACCACAGCCCAGCCACCACCATTACTGCCACCTCATGGACAATCCTGAGCAAGAATCCCCCAGCGAAGCCATTCCCAACTTCCTGACTCAGAGAAACTAGGAGATAATAAATGTTTACTGTTGTTTTAGGCCATTACATCCTGCAGTAATTTGTTATGCAACAATAAGTAGCAAATACAGGTTTGGGCACCAGGAGTGGTGCAAAATTTAACAAAAACCCTACAATGTGGAGTGGTTTGGGATGGAACAGTGGCCAGAAGCTGGAGGACTTTGGCCAAGAGTCTTTGAGAAAGCCTGAATAATCTTAGTAGAAGCCCGATGGCCTTTGAGGAGGCAGTGAGGGAAGGGTTCCAGGAAAGTGAGGAAAATGTTACTGGGGTTAAGGGATCCTTGTCAGGTGGTGGCAGAAGGGTTCCTAACACATTGCCTGTGGTCATGAGGAAGGTAGAAAATGTTTGTGATGAGGCTGAATGGTCTAGCTAGAGAGAGTCCCAGACAGAGTCTTGGAAGGTGCTGCCTGGTTACTTCTTGCTACTTATAGTGAAATGTGAGGGGGAGAGACAGTTAAAGGAAGGGCTGTTAAACCAGGGCAATGCTCTGGGCTTGAAAATTCCCTGCCTCTCCCGGTGGCAAATGAAATGTAAGAAACAGGTTCTGGGCAAAGATCAAATCAAGGGCACTCTCAAGAAAACACAGTCTAGAGAAGAAGCTGAGGGTGTGGTTGTAAAATCCTTTGTTAAGAATACAGATCCAGGGCAGTGTCCAGGAGAACCATTCGGTCAAAGAACTGGGCTTCTAAGAAGCTTCTGTCCTTTGTCAGTCTTTGCAGAAGTCCATGGTGGAAGGGCTTCGGTCCAAAAAAATCTGTGGGCGTGGGTTTTGCCTAATAGGATGAACCCCAATAAGAAGCACTGCCAACTCAGACTGACAGAGACCCACAAAAGTCAAAGAAGCGTCTGGACCCCAAGCTTCTACAGGCAGGAAGCAGGCTATAAAACTATGCAGCCACATCCATGGGACACCTTTCATAGGAAAGGGAGGACGACTCAGAAGGCGGAACTCACGGACCAGGGGCAGGGCCAAGAGCCCTGGAAAGTCATTTCTGGACAAGCGTTGGACTGAAGCCCAATCAAGGAACTGCCGATATTTTCCCAGCTGGACTTCAGAACTGCTTTGGGTCAGGGACTCCTGTGTGTTTCCTGTTTTTCTTCTTTTGGAACAAGAGGAGTGTATGTAGCAGTTATGCTATGTCTGTCCCACCAATATATGCTGGGTGTGTGAGGGACAGACCCTTTGTTCAGAGGTCTTCAGATTTCTGGAAGTAGTACTTGATGAGCTGAACATAACGTACTACACCCATGAGCCCCATCTGTACCTGGACTTGATTTAGACGAGATTCTGGAATTTGAGCCGATGCTGTTACTGGGGTGAGATTTTGGGGGGCCTCGGGAGAGAGGAGGAGGAGTGTGAATCATTGAGGACCCGAGGGCAGGCTGTGGTAGCCGGCCTCCAAGATGACTGCTGATAATCCCCGCCTCCTGGTCTTCAGGCCTGTGTGTAGTCTTCTCCCACACTGGAGGGTGACGCCCTGTGTAACCAGCAAGATATTGCAGCAATGACAGAGCATGACTTCTGAAGCTTAGTCACAAGAGATGTTGCCATTTCCATCTTGTCCTCCAGGATCACTTGCTCAGGAGGAGCAGCTGCCGTGTCCTGAGAACGCTCGAGCCTCTCTCTGGGCAGGTCCATGTGGTGAGGAACCAGGGCCCCCTGCTGACAGCCATGTGAGCACGCCGTCTTGGAAGTGGATTCTCCGGCCCAGGTCAAGCCTTCAGATGACTGCAGCCTTACGAGGGACCCTGAGCCACAGCCGTCCTGCTAAGCTGCTGCCAAATTCCTGACCCACAGAAACCGTATAGATGATAACACATGTTTGATTTTTACTTTAGGCTGCTACGTTTGGGGAGAATTCGTTATGCAATCATGATAACTAATACACATTGTTTGTTCATTTTACATGAAGGAGACAAAAATGTTGAATTCTAGTTAATGGTATATGTGCTAAAGCATTTAGGGGGAGGACTACAGACGTGTGCTATTTATTTTGAAATGCATCCAAAAAATAAGATGGATTAATGCAGGACAAGAAGGATGGGTAGACAGAAATGTAATAAAGAGTACAGCAAAGTGTTAGCGGTAGAATTAGGAGGAGAGGTGTCTCTGTAAAATTCTTTTTGCTTTGCTGTATGTTTGAAAGTTTTCACATTAAAATGCTGGGGGGAAATGGCTCAGTAATTTCTTAACTTGGGTCGTAGGTACATGAGCATTCCTTAGATGATGATGATGATTATGTAAACTGCAGAGATACCTTTCATTTGCCCCTTAGTCTGTATATTTCAGAATAATAACTATTATTTGAATGGCTGAGGGAAGTGACTAGGTGAGTGGTCCTGAGTGAGACCAGGGAAGGGTGTGGAGGCATCGAGAGACCTGGGGATTCAGAGGGGTCTGGGGCTGGGACGCAGAAAACAGAGAATGGGACCTTCACACCAGTGGCCACAGAAGAAACCTGCGAATCATGCCAGGGACTAAGTCGAGCCAGCTACTCTGCCAGTAAGGCTGGCAAGGCCGAGAGGATGGTGACAGACAGGAAGTCTCCTGCCCAAATGCCATGAAGCCTTCTCGGGGGGAGGGGGGAGAAGGAAACCCTGATGGCTGTGTGTCCCCAAAGTGACCAGGCTGTGAGTGACAGTCACTGAGATAACCAGCCTTAAATTTGACTGAAAAGCGTTAGATTAGGTTAGATTGAATACATAACCTCCGGAGAAATAATTTTCTCCATAAGCCTCAGTCTCCTCTTACCTGTAAAATGGTAATAAAATATTTAAAAACCTCTTAAGGCAAGAGGGATTTCAGTCACCAATAAGTCTGTACATCTGAGTCGAAGTATATAAATTTAGATTCTGATACACATTCATATATATTCATATATACATACACACACACACACACACACACACACACACACACACTCACTCACCACAGAGGTACTGACGTGTGCAGATGGGCAGAGCACAGTCTTGGAGGAGTTTGTACCAAAAAGTTAACAGGGAGAATTCTGGTGATAAGGGTGACAGCTTATCTTTTACTGTTTTCTAACTTTCTGCTTATCCCAATTTTTTCACATTTGATTATGTTCTACTTCAGAACCAGAGAACATAAGCAAAAGCCAGAGGAAGACAAATATCATACCATATTGCTTATATGTGGAATCTAAAAAAAGGTACAAATGAACTTATCTACAAAACAGAGATAGAGTTACAGATGTAGAAAATAAACTTATGGTTACCGGGAATAAGAGGGGGAGGGATAAATTGGAAGAGAGGGATTGACATACACAATACTATACATAAAAGAGATAACTAAGAAGGACCTACTGGATAGCACAGGGAACTCTCCTCAATACTCTGTAATGGTCTATATGGGAAAAGAAGCTAAAAAAGAGTGGATACATGTATATGTTGAACAGATTCAGTGTGCTGCATACCTGAAACTAACACAACACCGTAAATCAACTGCACCTCAATAAAAATATTAAAAAAAGGGGGAAAGCAGAAACTGAGACCCATCCTCCTAGCAAAAGCCCCTCCCCTAAGCCGCCAAGGAAGCGCCCATGAGTACCTTGCCTGATGATGGGAACGCTGTGGGCGGCTCTGTCCACCTTGAAGGAGAACATCTTCTTGCTGGCACTCATGGGCTGCCTGAGGGAGGCTGGTGGGACCATGGGGGGATCGGGGGACCCCTGCGACCAGCTCCTCTGCACTGGCGCTGTCCAGATGCCCGGGTAGAAGGGGGTCTGTGGTGGTGAGGGTGACTGGTTCAGTTGCTGGGTGGCCCAAGGTGGCTGTGGCCTTGGCCAAGGTGCTGGGCCCCTCACCCATGGGAAGGAGACCTGCAGGGGCAGACAAGAGGGTCAGGGGAGGTTACGAGCAGCTGGCGTGGTCTTCACCTTTCTGTCCCGGCGACATAATTGCTGCCCTAGATTTCGGCGTATAAGTCACTTCCCCCAGGAAGCCCTCCCAGACTCCCCAAATTTGGGATTTTGGTCCCCACCATGGGTCACCTTGCACACTATCGCACCACCATTTATTGGGTGCAGCCTTCGTGCCAGGCACCCAGTCAAGAGATTCACATGCATTACCTCATTTAATACCCCTGATGCTCTGTGACGAGCCCGAGGCTGAGCAAGACCTACTGACTTTCCCAGGATCACAGATTTGGCAGTGAGCGTCTGAGCTGGTACAACGCCACCTCTGAGCTCTGAGAGGCTGACAGCTTTTTGTCTACCTTGCTCAGCACCGTATCCTCAGCTCCTAGAATAAACCCTTGGCACATACACAGTAGGTCCTTAAATATTGGTTGAAAGAATGAATGAACACATCTCCGAGATTCAAGCCCAGCTCTCCAGGACACACACATCCACACTGTGTGTCTCCCTGGCACTCCCATTCCACCTCTTCCCCGAAGCCGAGAGCTCTGGGGTGGCAGGCACCCCAACTGGCTCGAAACCCAGCTGGCTCATTAGCCTGTGATCCTCAACATCTGCCACATCTGATTCTTGGCAGACGCTCCATAAATATCTATCGAGGGAACCTTTTTTCATCTGACCCGGCGGAAGATGTCTCTATCTACTTTCATTAGAGAGCACATCAAAATCCATCTACACCGGGAGAAGCAAATGCTGAGAGGTGCTGACACCTGGCTTTTTCTTGGTTAATGCTGTTGTGGCCGTCCCTCCCCGAGCCTAGTGGTTAAACCGTGACATCGTGAATGCTACCATTTATTGTAATTACTCACCGATTTCTCGCGATAGCCCTGAAGGGGAGGAGCTCTCCTTATTCCTAGCTTACAAATGAGGCTTGGAGAGGTTAAGGACTTCACCAAGCTCAGGTGGTGGTGGAGAGGGTGGTGGGACTGGGGTTCTGGAAAGCTCTTTCCCTCTCTGTCTCTCTCTCCCTTCTCTGCCCCAACCCCACCCCCAGTCGCTTGGCAGAAAAAAACACACTTTTCAAGGAAGAAGCTAAGTTCAAAGGTTTGCCGCCTGTGGCGGTCACGTTTCTCTTTCTGCAGACTGCAGACACAGAATGAGAAACAGGACAGAATGCTTCCGAAATAGGAGCACTGGCAGACAGAACTTCCTATAGCTCCAGCTGGATTGTATTCAAGAGGAAGGTTCTCCACTCACTCAGGTTCCCAAACCAGTCTTTTAGCTACAGTCTTTCCCAGCCAAGTCAAGAATCTGGTGAATTCCCCTGAAGACTTTTTTGGAGTCAGGGAGAACACTGTTTGGGAAAATCAAACTCCAATTGCCTGGCGATACCTGGCCCAGCATTTATGATGACACTGGCCCCGTTGAAACCTGTTTCAGGAACGGACTTGGCAGTGTTCCAGAACTCTGTTACCTTATGTGAAGATTCGAATTTCTCTCCACTGTGGGCACCTCGGTCTCCACCTAAGCTTTCTTCCTTTCTCTCCTTTCAGAAGCTGAGGTGTCCTGCTCCTGCCTTGCACTCACTTCTCCATCCATCCTATCCCTTCCCGTCCTCTCCTCTGGGGCTGTCTTGCCTCAATCATTCCTACAACCTTTCCTCATCGATTTAATAAAGATTTATCGAATGAAAGGGCTGAAGGTGGGAAGGGGGAAATTTGAATATGTTTTACCCCCGCCTGATAGAAAACAAATCGAGAGACCACGGGTAGTGTGGAGGAATTCCCTTTTGTGCTGGGATGCTCAGGTAGATGTGCCTCACTGCCCACTAACTGCCAGGGTGCTAAAGGGAGTGCTCATATCTCATGACTCAAGTGGTTCACTGCCGTAGTGGACAGGCCGCAACCCACCTGGCTCTTCTGGAAATTCCAGGAATCTCCCTCCCAATCTGTCGGCCCATTGCTGTGGGTGGGGCTAAGCAATCAACCAATCACACTCCCTGGACATACTGATTGGTTCAGTGGTGGGGCAAGTGATGCAATCAGAGCCAAGGAGACCCAAGAAGACTTGGCTGGACACCAGGATCTGGAGTGACCTGGTGGGACTTCAGAATGCAGCCAGCATGAGGGAGTGGAGCCCAGACATGGAGAGAGGGAAGCGTTTTACTTATTTTTCAAATTGTGGTAAATAACCTGCAACATAAAATTTATCATCTTAGCCATTCTAAAGTATACAGTTCAGTGGTGTTAAGTATAGTCACATTTCTGTGAGATGGATCTCCAGAACTTTTTCGTCTTGCAAAACGTAAACTCTATTAACCATTAGACAACAACTCCCCATTCCCTCCGCCACCCAGCCCGTGGTGACCAACATTGTGTCTCTATGAATTGGACTACTCTAAGTACCAAGTACCTCAAATAAGTGAAATCACATGGTACCTGTCTTTTTGTGACTGGCGTATTTCACTTAGCATAATGCCCTCAAGGTTCATCCATGTTGTAACATGTCAGAATTTCCTTCTTTTATTTTATTATTTTTTTGTGTGTGTGGTAGGCGGGCCTCTCACTGCTGTGGCCTCTCTGGTTGTGGAGCACAGGCTCCGGACGCGCAGGCTCAGCGGCCATGGCTCACGGGCCCGGCCGCTCCGCGGCATGCGGGATCCTCCCGGACTGGGGCATGAACCCGTGTCCCCTGCATCGGCAGGCGGACTCTCAACCACTGCGCCACCAGGGAAGCCCTTCCTTCATTTTTAAGGCTAAATAATATTCCACCATACAGTTTAGAGTGTATTTTTTTTATCCATTAAGCGTCATGGGCACTTGGGTGGTTTCTACCTCATGGCTATTATAACTATGCTGCTGTGAACATGGTGGGGAAAATAAGGAAGCTGGTTTTGAGCACTGGCTGGAGTGCTACCCTGAAGTGCTCCATCCCTGAGGCTGGCTAGAGCTGGTTTCTGTCGCTTGCAGCACACAGAGCCCGAACGATAGGGCCCCTAGTGGGAAGGAGCCAAAGATGTATAAACGCAGCAGAGACTCCAAGCTCTTCGGGTTTAAACATTTAAAAATAAAGGTTTGTTTTTTTTTTTCTCTGAAGCATGTTGGTTGAGGGTAGCTTTAGTTGGATGGTTAAAGTTGGTTTTCTCTAGTTTCCCGGCTTGCTTTATCAAAGGGAAGGTCAAGGTTTTCTCAGAAATTGCTGCTGGCAACTACAACGATATAGGCAGGGAGAAAAGCAAACATAAGAAGAAGACTCACATTAAAAGCTAGCTCTGGGCTGTACAGGAAGCATGGGGTCAAGGTCAGTTATCAACAAGTTTGTTTTTATTATTTATTTATTTTAGATTTAATTCTATTTATTTTTGTCTGTGTTGGGTTTTCGTTGCTACGTGCAGGCTTTCTTTAGTTGCGGTGAGCGGGGGGCTACTCTTGTTGTGCTGCGCAGGCTTCTCCTTGTGGTGGCTTCTCTTGTTTCGGAGTGTGGGCTCTAGGCGCATGGGCTGCAGTAGCTGGGGCACATGGGCTCAGCAGTTGTGGCACGTGGGCTCTAGAGCGCAGGCTCAGTAGTTGTGGCGCATGGGCTTAGTTGCTCCACGACATATGGGATCTTCCCAGACCAGGGCTCGAACCTGTGTCCCCTGCACTGGCAGGTGGATTCTTATCCACTGTGTCACCAGGGAAGTCTTCAAGTCTGTTTTTAGAAACTTTAGTTTAAAAATACATGCTAATGCCTTTTCTCTTTCTTTGTGTCTGTTCTCTGACCATATGGTATGTTGCCATGGTTGGGTTTTTTGTTTTGTTTTTGAGGTAGCATATGTGATACTCCTGATTTCTTTTCCATACTACCTTTAAAATAGCAGGTTGGGGCTTCCCTGGTGGTGCAGTGGTTGAGAGTCCGCCTGCCGATGTAGGGAACACGGGTTCGTGCCCCGGTCCGGGAAGATCCCACATGCCACAGAGCGGCTAGGCCCGTGAGACATGGCCGCTGAACCTGCGCGTCTGGAGCCTGTGCTCCGCAACGGGAGAGGCCACAACAGTGAGAGGCCCGTGTACCGAAAAAAAAAAAAAAAGCAGGTTGTCAACCACCTGGATTAACCATGACCACATCCATGGCTGAATTTATATTAGCTTTAATAAACACAGGTCAATGATTTACTCAAGAAATCACTATCCATTTTTTTTCAGATTATCTATTTGTTCTTTGTGTTATTTCCCCAATATCTGCTTCTAACCCTGAAAAGAGTGTAAGTTGAATGGGACACCCTAAAAAAAATTCGAAGTAGTTTGCACATCGAGTGCCTACAGTACACATGAATTCTGCCAGGAAGCCCTGGAGCCTGCAGAGAAGGTGGAAACTTAGACCTTGCCCTTGGAGAGCTTGTTATGTGCTCTGCCATTTGTAAGTAATTGTGGACAATACAACGACTATGAGCCACTGTGTAGAGAAGCCACAGATGTGCCACAGACTGTGCTGGGCACTTAATGCATGTGGTCTCATCTGATCTCCAGAATAATCTTGCAGGAGGCATTTTACCCCTCATTGTGTGGATTAAGAAACTGAAGCTCAGAGAGGTTAAATGACTTGCCCAACGTCTCACGGCCAGGAAGTGGTGACACAATTTGACTCAAATACCTGTGCTCTTAGGACTTCTAGGTTACTCGAAGTCATGATTTATTACCTGCTTTCCATACTCACAAACGGATCTTAGACGACTGGTTAGTGAATGATAGGATATTTTCCAAGTTAAAAAAAGGAAATGAACATTAGATGGTGTGAAAAAACACAAGACATCGCATGGGCTACTTAGAAATGGGATTTTCTAGGAACACTGACAACTGTCTTATGGAAGTGTTATTCTTTCTGGTACATGCCATGCCCTGGAAGCAGCTCAGAGGACCCCAGCCTCCATCCGGGAAGACCTGTGGTATGTTCACTGCTGTACCAGAGGAGTGCTGGGGCCAGCTGGTACCCGCCCACGAGAACTGATTGTTAAATGTCCAGGAATTTTGCCAACTGGTTGAGAAACACAGCCATTAATAAGAATTAACTTACATAAAGTTACAATTAAATTATATCAGAAACAATTGGTATACAAACTTAAAAGTCACCCCTTCCTAATTATTTTACTCTATTTTATTATTACCTATGCTCTTGAGGTTATTTCACTCTACTATATGTTTCTGTTGGAAATGTTACATAGTAATGTGTTACCACACCTCTCTTTCCTTCTCTGTATTCAGGGATGCGTCATTGGGAGCTTGAAATTGACCGTGGAGTGCATATTACACCATAGAAATCAGGAAATGTTATAAATGAGGGCTTGGTTTTTAAAAAGTTTTATAAATAGGTTTAATAATGGTGGTTCATGTAGAGCTTGATTTTGTTTGTTTGTTTGTTTTGTTGATTGCCTAGACTTAAGACAGTAACGGAGAAAATGTTAACAATGCAGATTATACAAAAGCATGTTGTGTCTTAGCCGTTATGTTATGAATAGAGCAAAAAATTGGGGAAACGTTCTTCCAGTATTTAAAAATTATTATCTGATGCAGCAACAAAGTCACTCATGTCACTGATGAACATGTGAAGTTCTAACGTCTTTCTTTTTTCACTTGTATTATTCATAAATCCAAAATATCCAAAAATACCCACCAGTGCTCAGGTTGGGAACTCTCTCATTCGTCAACTGCAATGAGAAATTGGCTATGGATACAAGAGTTCACCTAAAGTCAATGAAAGCATTCTGTGAGACTCAGCTGGCTATATAGAATTTACAAGAAAGAGTACTGTATATTTTGTTACATGGATAGACTGTGCTACACATTCTTTATATCAGTAAACCTTATGCTATGCATCCATGTACTTTACTTTTTCCAGAGAGCTGGTCATTAAATATTTACCAGCCAATTGCTGGCTGTGCTGGCACCCAGCAGAGTGCCTGCTACTCATGGTAGGTGTTCGCTGACTGAGCTGAACAGTTGGCAAATGGAGTGTAAATAAAAAGCACTTTGATTCTGGGGCTGGGATGGGGAAAACACATGCTAAGCCTGGTGCATCTTGTAACAGCAGAGAGTAAGCAAGTGCCCAAAACGAAAAGGTGGGGAGATGCTCAAGGACACAGCAAGCAATCTGAAAGAGCTCCCAGTGGCCAAGGCTGGAAGAATTTGAGCGAAGAAATATTTAATGAGTATTGGATTATAATTCAAAGTGTAAAATCAGTATACATGGATCCATACTGACATAGATACATTAGTGAGTAAATACATAAAGGAGGGAGAAGAGACCGGCTTCCTTACAGAAGAATTTAACATACATAGATGTGGAGCTTAATTCCCATGGTCTGGAAGGGCCTGGGGGGTAGGGGTGATGGTGGCGAGCAGGGACACTGACCGCAGCATGGAGGAGCCATGGACCTGGAAAGACAGAATGGAGACTAGAAAACATGGCCAGTAGATCTCAGAAGCCAGGAGAGGGTGCTACTTGGTGCCAGGACAAATGGCCTTTATCTCAACAGCTACCGGGGTGTCACCGTAACTCAGAGACGGGTAATAATTCTATGTCCCCAAGAAAAGGGTAAATCATGTACGGGGCTTCAGTGTGAGAAATCAGGGTTATACATTTAGAACACAGAACCGCCAAGTTATACATTATTTTTAGGTTTTGGAACTTAAAAGAATTAAGTCCCTTTGAGCTGTTCAGAAAAGCCATTCGTTTGGGGTTTTCCCAGCTGTGTTAAAGGAGATCTGGCCCATCTAATTTTCCCATTTTCTTGTAAATCTTCAATCTTACGGTTTTTCCTTTCCTTTCAAGTTCTAATCAGCTTCCTGGTCAGTCCATAAAATGGGAAATAGAATCTAATGAGAAAACAGCCGGATTTTTGCAAATAGCTTTTGCTACCCCTAGACTTGGCCTGCTTCAATTCGGTCTTGCCAGATAGAGAGACGGAATGAATGAATGAATGAATGATCATCAGCTAAGTTCAGAGAAGGAGCAACGTGGTTCTGATTTGGTAACAAAGGGTGTGGTCTGCCAGAGGAAGCAGGACGCGGCCCGGTTCCTGACCGAGTCTGGGTTCTGTCTCAGCAGGATGCTAAGGGTTCAGCCCGCGCTCCCGTCTCCACCTCCCCCGATGTCATCTGCATCGCCTGTAGACATCTGGTGACAACACAGCCTCAGGGGTCCTTTTGTGTGAGTTTCTGCTGCAGAGGCCGAGCCTGAGGCTGTCTGCTGCCCCGTGCCCTCCACTTCACTGGTCTCGGGAAATCGCCTTTGATATGAAACACCCAGCCTCAGGAGTTCTCATCACATAAGTAAGTCCCCACGGGACCTGTAAAAGCACAGGGTAGAGGAAATCCTACAAGGTCAGGTAGGAGATGACAAAGCTTGACCAGAAAGAGGCTTTGTTCTGAAGGGCACCATACTCTCTGGTCATTCACTCAGTTGCCGGCTTCTCAACCCCCGGTACAGTAAAGCCACATCCTCCTCAACAACGGGCCCTATTCAGAGGTCCCAGGAACGTGGAAACACCACCCTTCTTGGGGATGGACAACTAAGGCCCAGACTCTGAGCTTCTCATCACACCAGTTCACCACAGGAGAGAAATGAGCAACTCTCCTTCCTTGGAGACTGGCCTGGGACTTTTCCAATGGAAAAGTGGATTATTCATCATTTTCCTCCCCCCAGATCCCTAGTGGCAAATCCCGTTAGGAAGGCTCCACTTAGGCAATAGGAATGCTTCCTAATGTCATGGACATCTTCTTTGTTTTTGCCTCCCCTGCATCCATTTCTTCCATCTTCTGGATGGGCACCTTAATTTTTTTGCAGGGAAGACACCCTTTCCCTGACAATCCTGAGTCCATAGAACTCTGACCCTTCCACCCCAGGGGTGAGACCATAACCCAGGTCTGGCCAATCAGAGCATTCCTGGCCCCTGGCCTCAGTGATTGGTTCAGGGGAAGCCACGTGATCCAAGCCACTGTCAATGAAGATGCTGGCTCTATCCCTGGAACTGCTACTTTGTAGGGTGCTGGGGCTGCTGGTGGCCACTTTCCTACAGGTGAGGCAAGAGTCTGTCTGAGATTGGGAAGCTAACAGGGAAGAAAGAGTCAGATTCCTGACCATGATTTGGGCGCCTGGATCCAGCTGGGCCTAAGCTGCAGCTTTTGGCCTTTTCAGTTCCATGAGCTTTTTTTCTTTTTTTTTTTTTTTTGCCTAGGCTAGTTTTAGTTGGTTTTCTGACACTTGCAAACAATCAAATTTCCTGGACAGTATGCTTATTGAGACTTTAGCATAAGCATCACTATGTACTCAGAGTGAAAGTTGTTTTAAAGGTTATGACATGCTCAAATAAAACCCACCAGACTGTCATCATGCACCAAATTTACCTTTCAACTTATAAAAGTAAAGCAGCATCTCCAGAGAAGAATGATTTAAGACCAAGGAACCAATCATAAGACAAGTAGTAAAACGCTGCTTAGAGAAACTTTGATAGATAAATAGTTCTCTAGCTACAGCAGGCTTCAGACTACAAACCCCAAATTTCTGCTTCAAAAGTGACTCAGGGAAGACATTCCATAGTTTCATTTATTTCGTTTTTTGGCCTCGCCGTGCACTTGTGGGATCTTAGTTACCTGACCGGGAATTGAATCCAGGCCCTCAGCAGTGAGAGCACTGAGAGCACTGAGTCCTAACCACTGGACCACCAGGGAATTCCCAACAGTCCACAGTTTTAAAAGAAAACTTTCCAGTTGAAGAAACAGGTAAAATTTATAATATGCATCTGTTGTATATATAATATGTTAATGTCTAGTACATTTATCAGATCCATGTCAATGTAATTATATTATTACTATATTTGCAAATGCATATATATGTGTATGTATATTTAGAACCACATATTTCCAGCTCTTTTTTAAAGAGGTATTGAAAAGCCTGTTCAAAATTTAGTTTTCCAGCTTGTCTGTTTTTTCTTATTCCTCAGTAAACTTAAGCAATTAACCAGCACATTTCCTGGCACACAGTAAGGCTCAATCTGAGTGAGTTCTTTCTCCCCAGCTCCCCCCTCTATTTTAAGTTCTTCTTTTAGAAACCAAGTCAAATGAAAGAGGCAGGACTGCATAGTGTTACAGGCAGAGGCTGGTCAACGTTTTCTGTAGAGCCAGACAGTAAGCATTTCCAGCCCTGTGGGCCATAGGATCTGCCCAGCTTACTCTGCCATTGTAGCCGACAACACAGGCAATACTGAAATGAATGGGATGGCTGTGTTCCCAGGAAACTTTACAGAAACAGGCGATGGCCCGCACTTGGCCCTGGGCCATAACGTGCCGACCTCGGGTTAAGACCTTGGGATCCGGCGTCACACAGACTCTGGTCCGGCTCCCGGCTCTGCTCCGTCTCTGGGACCCTGACGAGTGTGTCATTTCTGTGCCTTGTCTGTAAGACACAGGGATACCAACAGCCATTTCTTAGTCTGTGAGAAGTGGGTGAGATAGTGCACGTGAAATGCTGGGAACACTTCCTGGTCCATAATAAATGAGCATAAAACATTAGCCACCAGGTGTGATCACCATCGTCAAAAAAGAAGAAGAGGGCCTCCCTGGTGGCGCAGTGGTTGAGAGTCCGCCTGCCGATGCAGGGGATACGGGTTCGTGCCCCGGTCCGGGAGGATCCCATATGCCGCGGAGCGGCTGGGCCCGTGAGCCATGGCCGCTGAGCCTGCGCATCCGGAGCCTGTGCTCCGCAACGGGAGAGGCCACAACAGTGAGAGGCCCGCATACCGCAAAAAAAAAAAAAAAAAAGAAGAAGAAAGGGCGCAACTGAATTTGTCCAGGAACGGCAGCAATATCCCTGGTAAAGAGTTAGTGGGTGGACTTCCCTGGGGGCGCAGTGGTTAAGAATCCGCCTGCCAATGCAGGGGACAGGGATTCGAGCCCTGGTCCAGGAAGATCCCACATGCCGCGGAGCAACTAAGCCCATGGGCCACAACTACTGAGCCTGTGCTCTAGAGCCCGCAAGCCACAACTACTGAGCCCGCGTGCCACAACTACTGAAGCCCACGCACCTAGAGCCCATGCTCCGCAACAAGAGAAGCCACCGCAATGAGAAACCCGCGCACTGCAACGAAGGGTAGCCCCCGCTCGCCGCAACTAGAGAAAGCCCGCGCGCATCAACGAAGACCCAACGCAGCCAAAAATAAATAAATAAAATAATTAAAGAAAAAAAGTTAGTGGAGCCGGGGACTTCCCTGGCCGTCCAGTGGTTAAGACTCCACGCTTCCAATGCAGGGGGTGCAGGTTTGATCCCCGGTTGAGGAACTAAGATCCTGCATTGGTGTAGCCAAAAAAAAAGTTAGTGGAGCCAAACAAGCAAGGAAGCCAGATAACTGAAAATGCAGTTTCTCCTATTATCAGTGGCTTTCATTTTTACCCACATAATGAATCATCCCCTGTCAGCGTGTGAAATTGCAGGTTGGACTGGGAATTGCAAGACCTTCCTTAAGCGCTGGGCAGTGAAGGACCTGCCTCGGCTCTCACGGCCCCACGATGCTTCGTGCTATTAGGAAAAGGCTCCAAGGGACTCAGGAGAGCCGGCTTTTAATCCTGCCTCTGGATCTATATGATTGATGCCTAACCTTGGGGAAGTCACTGAAACTCTCTGAGCCTCAGTTTATGCCATGATAGGGGTGGTCCCAGGGACCTCTATAAAAACAACTGAAGGGGGAAAGGGGACCTGGGATTAATGAGTAGCTCCTTGGCAGAAATTGGAAATTGAAGCTCAGAAAGGTAAAGCCAGTTGCAGCTGGCATTTCAACTTGGGTCCATCCAACTCCAAAGCCCTTGCTTTCTCGATTGTGTTCTGCAGAGCTTCCCCATTAAAGCAGCAAGGAATATTGGCCGACAGAGGGCGCTCTTCTCGCAAGACAGGACGTCATGACATTGCAGGGACAGAAGACAGTATCCAGGAGCCACGTGGGAGAGTCTGGCTGGACTGGGAACAGGGCAGAGCAGGCTACAGGGAAGGCCAGACACAGGCAGTCATGGGGATGGGGCTGCCGACAAGGAGCTGTCAACCCCCTCATGGAACAACTCGGCACGTCATTTGTGGCGCCTGGCTTCCTTTTTCATTGTGGCCATTTCCATCAGTTTTGCCGTATTTCAGAACAGAGAAAGACATGATTGATACATACGGGTGACGTGGGTTTCCTTACTCAGCTGCCTTGTAAGAACGGCGCCACTGTGACTAGCACAGCTTGTTTCCACACCTCCTTTCCCAGAGCTCAGAAAGCACGAGTAAAGGCAACAACCAACAAAACCCACAACACGGCGGCACACCTGACTCTGGGACTTCAATTTCCCACGCCTGGTGCCAAGACTCTATGGGATTAATCAACGGTTGCTTCAGGGCATTGCAGATGGCCCTGCGGGTTATGTCCTGCACAGTTTCAGTGGGCGCCATCCACATGGACTACGTTGTGAATGGTGACCCTGGAGTTGTGCAATATGGCAGCCCTAGGTTATACTTTGATGAGAGAGCTATAATTTACACAGTATGGTCCTGGGGGCTTCCCTGGTGGTGCAGTGGTTGAGAGTCCACCTGCCGATGCAGGGGACACGGGTTTGGGCCCCGGTCCGGGAAGATCCCACATGCCACGGAGCGGCTGGGCCTGTGAGCCATGGCCGCTGAGCCTGCACGTCCGGAGCCTGTGCTCTGCAACGGGAGAGGCCACAACAGTGAGAGGCCCGCGACCACAAAAAAAAAAAAAGGATGGTCCTGGGCACAACCTGGCTGCCAATGCACTTTGTCAAACAAGAGTTTTTCTTTATATTTTTCCATCTTGTATGTTATTCTATGGGTAATTTATCTGCAAATGTATTTATCTGCTAGCGGGGGCAGGTCTTGGGAGGTTTCCCTGTCCATAAGGACACTTACAAAGGAGGCATCTTGGCTGCTCCATGCTGGTTTGCTTGACTCTAAAGCTGAGGGTTATCATGTGCTTATTAGGTGCCAGACGCTGGACTAAGCAATTTACGCACTTTGCCCACTTAATACCACAGTCACTCAAGGCGGTAGGAACTATTGTTACAGGAGTGGGGACCGAGGCCCTGAGAGGTAGATGATTTGGGCACGTCCAGTATAAAAGCCGGTCAAGAGCAGGGCTGGGACAGCGCTGGAGTCAGCCTGACCTCAGGGCACGTGCTCTAACCACTGAGACATCTGCAAACACATCTGGATTCCTAACCGCCCCGCACCTCACCCGCCTCCCCCAATAAAACGCCGTCACACCCTCCTCTACTGGTTAGGGTCACCACAAAACCTGAAATAAATGCTTTCATTTGGGAACTCTTTGTCGGGAGAAGAACAGTTCTCATCATACTGAATCTGTATGATATCAGGGCAGTCCTCCGTGGAAACTCCATCCAAGGAGGAAACACAGCGCCCTCACCAGGGACCCCAAAATCAATTGGAAACAAGAATAGGCCGGAAGCAAGACGGCCACGAATTTTTTAGAAAAACTGGGCTTCAAAATATTTGATGAGAGATGCTCTTCAATACCTCTCCCTTTTCCCCTCTTCCTTTCTCTTCTTTTAAATAGCCAGCAGCTTGGGGTCATCAGGAAGTGGAATTTGTAGGAAGGTGTCAGTCAGTCCACAGGCCGCCCTCACACGGACGCTGCAAAGGACCCCTCCATGAATATGAGCATCATGGATGGAAGCTCCTCAAGCTGGGGACGCCCCGGCAGAGAGCACTTTTGAGAAGATGGGGCTGTGGAGAGTCCTGCAAAGTGCCCTGGGCACAGGCCAGGGGAACACTTGTGCAGCTGCCTGCAGTCAACCGAGGAATGAAGCAAGGTGCAAGTGCGTGTAGGAATAAGAATTGAAAAAATTCGTGCATATTCGAGTGACCGTGAGAGTATGCTTTCCTCGGTGTGAAAACCAGTCAAGGCTACTGCTCCAGCTAGCATCAGACTAAATGGTTTTCTCCCCTCCTTTTTCCGCAAGTGGGGATAGTGTTTAATTTGCACTGACTAGCTGTGTGGCCCTGGGGAAATTACTTAACCTCTCTAAGTTTCGGATTCCTTGTCTGTCAAATGGGGATCATGGGAGAACCCATCTCATAGGTTGCTATGAGCGTGAAATAAGGGAGAGCAGGTGAATTGCTTAGCACAGTGCTGTTCACGTCAGTGATTCCTCCTGCTGCTCTCCTGGTTTCTCTTCTTACAAAGCATCTTCTTCCGTCTTATCTACTCAAGGTTAGAGGTCGTCATCACTGTTTCCCACAATTATATAAGAAGTACCTTGTAAAATAAAGTCCCCATTCCATAGTTGTACACCCGTGTGCATAACAAACTTACTCAAAATGGCCAAAAGATGGAAGCAACCCAAGTGGCCATGGATGGATGAACAGGTAAACAAAATGTGGTGAATCCATACAATGAAATATTCAACTGGAATGAACCATGAGGATATCATACTAAGTGAAATAAGATGGTCACAAAAGGACAAACAATGTAAGATACCATTTATATGAGGAACCTAGAATAGTCCAATTCACAGACACAGAAAGCATGGTGGGAGGGGAGGAAGGAAGCAGGGGGTTTGATGTGATGGGCATAGAGTTTCAGTTTGGGAAGATGAACAAAGTTCTGAAGATGGATGGGGGTGATGGCTGCACAACAGTGTGAATAGATTTAATGCCACTGTGAACTGTACACTGAAACATGGTTAAGATGGTAAATTTTATGTGTATTTTACCATAATTTTGAAAATTAAAAGTTAAAAACAAACCCCAAAATGAAATACCTCCAAGGTTTCTCCGAGGTTTGGGGTGATAGAAATGGAGGAAAATGTTCTAAGAGCAGGTTGTGGTGATGGCTGCACAACTCCATCAATATATTCAAATTGATTGAATTGGACACTTCAAATGGGTGAAGTTTCTGTTATGTAAATTGTACTTCAGTGAAGCTGTTAAGAGCAAGCAAGCAAACAAACACATGCTGTGATCCGGAGGATTCTTTGGAGGATGAAGGAGCTGTTCACTGTCTTGATTGTGGCTATGGTTTCACAGGTGTACCCATATGTAAAAGCCCATCCACTTACAGACTTTAAACATGTGCTGTTTATTGCATGTCAATTATATCTTAATAAAGCTGTGTTTTAAAAAGGCAGAAGAGTATTCCATATATAACGAACTCCTTATAATATATTAAACTCCTTAGAATATATTAAACAATATAATTTATTAAACAATGCCCCCTTTGGATGGAAATTTAGGTTTCAAATTTTATGCCCCTATCAATAATAGTTCAATAAATATCTTTGTAGGAAAAAAGAAGAAAAAAATGCAGATATTGTTTGCTGCTCCCCCTCTTCTTCTCCCCACGGGCAAGCCACAACGTCAGAATTTCCCAGGGAGGGGGCCTGGGAACCTGTAATTTGACTGAACATTCCTGAAAAATTCTTGGAATCAGACATGTTGGGGCACATTGAATCAAACTTCATGAACTTGGATTTTCAGGCTTGGGAGTGTGAAATCCCCTTTTCTTTGATCCCTAAAAAATTCTGTAAGTGTTCCATACAAATGATTCTAAATTTCGGTTTCCCTCCTATTGGCGGTGCATCAGAATCATCAGGGAGCTTGTGAGAATGCATATTCCCAGGCCCTACTCTCAGGGAGGATGTGTATGGTTGCCAGATTTCGCATAAATAAAGAAATGAATAAATCAATATATAATAAACTATAGGGTGTCCGTTAAATCTGAATTTCAGATAAACACCAAATAATTTTTTTAGCATATGTGGTTCCTTGCAATAGTTGGGCCACACCTGTACATAACAATTATTTGTTGCTTATCTGAAATTCAGATTTAACTGGGTGTCCTGTATTTCATCTGGGAATCCTAAGTATGAGTCCTCAGGCCTGGGGTGAAGCCCAGATCTGCACTGTTGGTCTGCTCCCCACGTGCTTCTGACGAGGGGGATCCTTAGAACCCATGTTGAGAACCCCTGATCAGGTCAACACCTTCTATGTCAGGAGCCCCTCCTCAGGGCGGCCAATGGATCCCAGTGCATCCCACAAGTGAGCACACTTTAATGTTGGTCCAAGGAGGAAAAGGGGGCTGAGAAGCAGCAGGAGAAAACTGTCCCAGGTTTTCAAAGCCAAATGTGGTGGATACGGTGTCACGGGCCCTGCAGCCTGAGGGACGGTGCTCATCTTCTCTGAGTGAGTATTTAAGGCTGCCTAGTGGACCCACACCCCAGGATTCTGTCTAGATTCTCTAAACTTTATTTATTTATACCCAGCCTCGTCCTAGAAAGGACTTTAAGCCTCGGAGGTCTCAGTCCATGCAGGGTTCTTGGTGCTGGGGAGTGAGGTTAACACGCCGTCTCTCTGGGACACACACGACAGGTATTCATTGTGTGCTCACCACGAATGGGCATTATTCTGGGAGCTTTACAATGATAACCATCTCATTGAGCCCTCGAGATAAGCCTGCCAGGTCATTGCTGTCGTTGGCCCCATTTTGTAGATGAGGAAACCGATGTTCCGAGGGGTCCAATGGTTTGTGCAAGAGCGCACCGAGTAGGCCAGTGGCAGAGCTGGGGTTCTGACCCAGGACTGTGTTGCTAAGCAGCCCCCATCCTGCCTCCCTACTGAACCAGATACTTCTTGTCACTGAGCTTTGCTGGGCGAATTTTGGGTTACGTTCCGCTTAACCTGGGGCCATACTTTAGGTCCTGATCCCGGGAACATTTCTGATCCGGTGTGATAACAGCTGGCAGGCCTTGAGCGTCTACTCTGGCCAGAGACTTTGACTTTTTATACATAGATACTCTCTCAACGCCCTGCACCGCTGAGAAGACCCAGACCCACGCATACAGAGAAGCCTGGCCGAGGTCACAAAGCTAGGAAGTTGCAGAGCACTGATCTGCCTAAAAAGGAAGCATCCATCTCTGCATCTTCAAAAGCACACACTTCCTTTCCACCTCCCCTCGCCAAGCTTCACTTTTCAGGAAAACGCTCTCGCTCCGGGCTGGTCGCTAGGCAACCCTTGCATGTAATTCCACGAAATGCCCAGAAGAGGGCGCGAGGACTCGCTCTCCCCGGGCACCCACGCGATGGGGCTGAACTTCGCAGAATCTCGAAAGCAAGAGTGACGCGCTCCAGACGAACTCCACCTGTGGCCGTACCCGAGCCCTAGGCTGCACGGAAGGTGACACAACACGGCACCTCTGCACCCCACCCCACCCCACCCCCGCAGGGGCCTGGACTCACCGAGGCTGGGTTTTCGATGACCAGTTCGTAGGTCAGCCCTCTGGACCCAAACCTCAGGATGTCTCCGGGTAGGAGCTTCACAGCCACGTTCTGAATGTGGCACTCATTGACGAACGTGCCGTTGCAGGAATTGAAGTCGTGGAGAACAAAGCTGCTTTCGGCCTCATTATATTCAATGAGTGCGTGATGGTTGTCGACGTCTGCAGACTGAAATGCAGAAGGGGGACAGTCAGAGCCAGCAATAACAGGAATAACATGGAATAACTAGTGCCACTGACACTGGGGGCCCCAATGTGCTAACCACTTCATCTGGCTGGACAGTCACTGCAATCCTCATTTTAAGAGGAGGATGCTGAGGGTCAGAGAGGTTAAGTGACTTGCCTAAGGCCACACAGCTAGTGAGTGGAGGGTCACCAGACCCTGACAGCAGACCCAGAATAGATGCCCAGTTTTGGGGTAGGGCGTCAGGCAACACAGAGGCAAGAGGGAACTCGGGGGGAATTGGCCAGGAATTGGCCACTTGATAGTTCTCTGATCCCATGCAAGGATCCTTTTGGTTGTCCCGAGTGGCAAGACAGCAGAAATGGCCCAACACAAACCAGAAAGGTCAGTTGGCAAGTGACAACTGTCCATTTACTGCAAGTGTTAAAGTTCAGGGGAGGTTTTGTAATAATTGTTGTTTGTTCTATTCATTTTTAAAATAACATGTTTTTTGTAATAATGCAGAAAATGAGAACTAGAGAAAAACACAAAGAAGACATTAAAATCACTTAGACTCCCGTCCCCCAGAGGCAGGCACCGAGAACACGGTGGTTCACATCCTTCCAGTCTTTTCTCTATGCTTACAATCTTTTTAAAAAGTTTAAACACAATTGAGCTCACACCACAAAACATAGTTTTATAACTACCTTTTAAAAGCCTTGGTGTACAATGAAGGTTTTTCCCATGTGCTTAATTATTACTGTTGCTTCTTAAAAGCTAATCAGAATTTATCTAACCAAAGATGATCTATTTTTCAATAGGGGCCCTGGTGTGACCACATTTCCCTCAAAAGAGAGAGACCCCAGACAGTGATTTGTCAGTGGCATCAGAAACCTCCTGTGTTACCACTTTAATAAGAAGAATGAGCAAAACTCGGCACCAAGGAGGAAATATCACATCCCCCCCTGGCCCCGGCGCCCTGGACTATGGGCTGCAGGGCACGTGCGAAGTCCTCTGTCTTCTCAGGACACTGCCGATGAGCCATCCACTCCAGCCTGAGACTTTGCAACTATTTTCTAAGTCACTCTTCTCAGAGTGCCTCATCCAACTTTCATAGAGAGTACTTGGACTTAGAAATCTATACTAATGTCCCACAATATAATTATAACCAATAGCTTATATTAATAATAGCTTATAGTATATGAATAGATAATAATATAACTGCATATATTAGTAGAATATACTAATGACACATTATGTGTAATTACACAAATGCCAGGAAATTTGCTAAGTGCTTTACTGCATTATCCCGTTTCAGCTTCACAATAATTCAAAGGGATACTTCCTCATTTCAAAAAAATTTAATTTTTTATTGAAGTCTAGTTGATTTACAATGTTGTGTTAGTTTCAGGTGTACAGCAAAGTGATTCAGTTATACATATATATAATATCTATTCTTTTTCAGATTCTTTTCCATCACAGGTTACTGCAAGATATTGAATATAGTTCCCTGTGCTGTACAGTAGGTCCGATAGTTACTCATTTCTTAGATGAGGAAACTGAGGCATAGAACGATTAAGTGTGCCCACAGTCAGCCACTTTGACTCGCTTGGCTTGTTCCCAGGTTTGCCTGATTCAAATGACTGTGCCTTTACCCACTTTTCAAATTCCTACCAAACACTTTGGCACTTAAAATACTGAAACACAAGAAGAAAGCAGGAGTAGCTCTATTAATTTCAGGCAGAGCCAACTTCAGAGGAAGGAAAGTTATCAGGGATAAAGAGAGGCGATACATAGTGATAAAGGGGTCGATTCTCCAAGCAGACATAACAGTCCTTCATTGTATGTACCCAACAATAGAGCATCAAAGTATGGAAGGCAAAAACTGATAGAACTGCAAGGAGAAGCAGATGAATCCATCATGGTAGCTGGAGACCTCAACAGCCCTCTGTCAGTGACGGGCAGACCCACCAGGCAGAAAATTAGGAAGAATGAAGTTGAACTGAATAGCACTACCATCATCTGGATCTAACTGGCAACCACACAGCTTCATCCCACAGCAACAAAACACACATCCTTCTCAAGCTCCCATGGAACATTCATGAAGCAGACCACATTCCAGGCCACAAAATATACCTCAACAAATGTAAAAGAATAGAAATTATGCAAAGTACGTTTTCAGAACACAGTGGAATTAGGCTAGAAACCAATACCAGAAAGACAGCTGGAAAATCCCCAAATATTTGGAGATTAAACAACACACCTCTAAATAACAGATGGGTCAAGGAGGAAGTCTCATGGGAAATAAAAATTTATCTTGAGCTAAATGAAAATGAAAATACAACCTATGAAAATTTGCAAGATGCAGTGAAAGCAGTGCTTGGAGGGAAGTTTATGGCATTGAAGGCATACATTTGAAAAGATCTAAGCTTCCACCTTATGAAACTAGAGAAAGAAGAGCAATATAAGCTTACCACAAGCAGAAGAAAAGAAGCAATGAATGAAATAAAAAGCAGGAAAACAATAGAGAAAAGTCAGCAAAATAAAGTGCTGTTTGGTCTTTTTTTCGTAAAGATCAATAAAATTGACAAACCTCTAGCAGGATAACCAAGAAAAAAAGAGAGAAGATACAAATTACTCAAATCAGAAATGAAAGCGATGGCATCACTACTGATCTCATGGACACTGAAGGGATAATAAAGGAATATTATGAATAATTCTATGCCCACAGATTTTATAACTTAATGAAGTGGACCATTTCCTTGAAAGACACAATCTACTGAAACTCACACAAGGAGAAATAAATACTCTGAAAAGACTCATATCTAGTAAAGAATTTGAATCAAAAATGAATAACCTTCCAAAATGGAAAGCACCAGGCCTGGATGGGTTCACTGGTCAATTCTATCAAACATTAAGGAAAGAATGATACCAGTTCTCAATAATCTCTTCCAGAAAATAGAAGAAGAGAGAACACTTCCCAGCTCATTCTGTGAGGCCAAACTTATTCTAATAGCAAAACCAGATAAAGATATTACAAAACAGGAAAATTGCAGACCAATACCTCCCATGAACATAGATGCAAAATCCTCAACAAAATATTAGCAAATTGAATCCAGTGATGTATAAAAAGACTTCTACACCACAGTCAAGTGGGATTTATTCCAGGTATGCAAGGCTGGTTCAACATTTGGAAATCAATTAATGTAATCCATCACATCAACAGCGCAGAGAAGAGAAATCGCATTATCATAACAGTAGATGCAAAAAGAGCATTTGACAAAATTAAACACCATCCATGATAAACTAACAAACCACCAAACCACCACAACAACTCTTGGCCAATTAGGGATGGAGGGGAACTTCCTCAACCTGATAAAGTACATCTATAAAAACCCTAAAGCTAATGTCATATTTAATGGTGAGAAACTAGAAACTTTCCAATTAAGATCAGGAATAAGGTGAAGATGTCCCCTTTCACCACTCATTTTCAACATTGTACTGTATGTCCTAGCTAATGCAACAAGGCAAGAAAAGAGAATAAAAGATAGATTGGGAAGGAAAAAGAAATCTTCTTTGGTGAGGTGTTTGTTCAGATCTTTTGCCCATTTTGCAGATGGCATGATTGTCTATGCAGAAAATCCCAAAGAACCGACAGAAAGCCCTCCTGGAACTAATGAGCAATTGTACCCAGGTGGCAGAATACATGATTAATATACAAAAGTCAATTGCTTTCCTATATACCAACAATGAACAAGTGGAATATGAAATTAAAAACACAACACCATTTACATTAGCACCAAAAAAAAAAAATGAATTACCTAGGAATAAATCACACAAAATACTTAGCTATATGAAGAGGTATATGAAGAAAACTACAAAATGTTGATGAAAGAAATCAAAGTAGTCTAAATAAATGAAGAGATATTTCATGTTTATTTGAAATTCCTTAATGATATATGATGTTTAACATCTTTTCATATGCTTATTTGACATCTGTAGATTTTCTTTGGTGAGGTGTCTGTTGAGCTCTTTTGCCCATTTTTAAGTTGGGTTGTTTGGTTTCTTATTGTTGATTTTTAAGACTCATTTATATTGTTTATTTATTTATTTTATTGAAATGTAGTCGATTTACAATGTTGTATTAATTTCTGCTGTACAGCAAAGTGATTCAGTTATACATATATATACATTCTTTTTAAAATATTCTTTTCCATTATGGTTTATCACAGGATATTGAATATAGTTCCCTGTGCTATACAGTAGGACCTTGTTGTTTCTCCATCCTGGATGTAACAGCTCACATCTGCTAACCTCAACCCCCCACTCCATCTCTCCCTCAACCCCCTCCCCCTTGGCAACCACAGTCTGTTCTCTATATCCATGAAGACTCATTTATTTTGGATACATGCTTACAGCATCTTTATTCATAACTGCCAAAAACTGGAAGCAACCAAGATGTCCTTTAAAAGGTAAATGGATAGACAAATTGTGGTACATCCATACAATGAAATACTAGTGATAAAAATAAACGAGTTATCAAATAACAAAAAAGACATGGAGGAATCTTAAATGCATATTGCTTAGTGAAAGAACCTAGTCTGAAAAGGTTACATACCGTATGATTCCAACTGTATGAAATTCTGGAAAAAGTAAAACTATAAGGAGAGTAAAAGATCAGTGCTTGCCAGGGGCACAGGGGCTCTGGGGCTCAGGATGAAGAGGAGGGGCACAGGGGATTTCAGGGCAGTGAAAATATTTTTTATGATACTGTAATGGTGGATACTTGTCACTATACATTTGTCAAAATGAAAGAACGTACAACGCAAAGAGTGAACCCTAATGTAAACTATGGACTTAGTTAATAATAGCATATCAATATTGGTTCATCAGTTGTAACGAATGTACCGCACTAATGCATGAGGTTAATAATAGGGGAAACTGTGTGTATTGGAGGGGTGGATATATGGGAACTCTCTGTATTCTCTGCTAAAATTCCTGTAAACCTAAAACTGTTCAAAAAAATAAAGTATTAAAAAAATGAAAACACATTAGCTCTTTGGAAAATGTCACCCACATCATCTTCATCACCATTGCCATTGATCTTTGTGTCCTTTGAACCTTTGATAACCCATGAATGAGAGAAATTCTGTCTGTGACATTTTGTTTGTCTCTTGCCAGGCTTCACTGCGTTCAGTTCCTCAAAAACTGTCAGGCCATTATTAAGACATCAAAGCAAGCAGGAAGTTTTCAATGACTCCACAAAGTTGGGTGAGCCTCTACCACATGTTAGGCCAGGAGACAGCTTCCTAGTTCGGCCCTATAATATCACTCGCTCCCTTTACTTGGAAAATTGCTAAGTGCTGCTCCTGGACAGACGCCCTGCTGCTAATACAGACTGAGTCTATAAGCCCCAGCCTACTGAGCTGTCCCACTATGAGATGAACTGTCATTTATTTATTATTATTTTTATTATTATCCTTATCCTCCTCTAACATATTTTGAGGGCTTCCTGTGAACTGGGCCCTGCTGAAGCATTTTGTGTGCATTTTTATCATTTAATCTGCATGACGGCCCTAAACAGGGACTCTAGTGTTATCTCCACCTTAGAGATGAAGAAGCTGAGACTCAAAGGCTGAAGTGAGAGGACAGCATCACCTTGATCCCAAACCCAGACAAGGACACGACAGGACAACCACAGACCAGTATCTCTTGTGAACACTGACGCCACAGTCCTCAACCAAACAGGAGGAAACCGAATGCAACAGCACGTTAAAAGGATCATACACTATGACCAAGTGGGATTTGTTCTTGGAATGCAGACCTGATGGTTCAACATATGAAAATTAATCCACGTAATACATCACATTAACAGAAAGAAGGAAAAAAATGATCATCTCGATGGACGTACAAAAAGCATTTGACAAAATGCAACACTCTTTCATGATAAAAGCACTCAACAAACAGGGAATAGAGGGAAATTACCTCAACATAATAAAGGTCAAATATGAAAGGCCCACAGGTAGCATCATACTCAAAGGTGAAAGACTGAAAGCTTTTCCTCTAAGATCAAGAATAAGATAAGGATACCTGCTTTTGCCACTTCTATTCAACAATGTACTGGAAGTCCTAGCCAGAGCAATTAGGCAAGACAAAGAAATAAAGACATCCAAATTCGAAAGAAGTCAAATTATCTCTGTTCACAGGCAACATGATCTTACATGTACAAAATCCTAAAGAGTCCATGAAAAACCACAACCCTCTTAGAACTAAAAAATACAATTCACTAGCAGAATCGTAGCACACAAAATCAACACACAAACATTAGTTGTGTTTCTATATGCTCCCAATGAACAATCTGAAAAGGAAGTTAAGAAAATAATTTCATTTACAATAGCATCAAAATGAATAACATATTTTGGGATAAATTTAACCAAGGTGGTAAAGGATGTGTACACTGAAAACTACAAACTGCTTCTGAAAGAAATTAAAGACACAAATAAATGGAAAGACACCCTGTATTCGTGGGTTGGAAGACTTAATATTGTTAAGATGTCATTACTACACAGCAGGATCTACAGATTCAAAACCCCAACAGCAGTTTTGGCAGAAATAGAAAAATCCATCCTAAAATTCATATGGAATCTCAGTGGACCCCAAATAGCCAAAATACTCTTGAGAAAGAAAAGCAAAGTTGGAGGTCTCACACTTCCTGATTTCAAAACTTACTGCATACAAAGGTACAGTAATCAAAACAGTGTGATACTGATATAAGGTCAGGCACATAGGCCAATAGAATAGAATAGAGAGCACAGAAATAAAAGTTTGCATATATGGTCCAATGATTTTTGACAAGGGTGCCAAGATTATTCAATGGGGAAAGAACAGTATTTTCAACAAATGATGCTGGGAAAGACTGCAAAAGAATTAAGTTGAACTCTTACCTTACACCATGTATAAAAATTAACTCAAAGTGGATCAAAGACTTAAACAGAGTCTAAAATTATAAAACTTTTAGAGGAAAGCACAGGAGGAAAGCTTTATGACATTGGATTTGGCAATGCATTATTGGATATGATACCAAAAGCATAGGCAGCAAAGGTAAAAATAGATAAATTCAACTATATCAAAAATTAAAACTTCTGTGAATCAAAGGACACAATAAACAGGGTGAAAGGCCATCTAGAGAATGGGAGAAAATAGTTGCAAAACACAAATCTGAAAAAGGGTTAATATGAAGAATATATAGAGAACTATAACTCAACAACAACAACAAAAAAGAACCCCCAAATAACCTGATCAAATATGGGCAAAGAACTGGAATAGACATTTCTCCAAAGAAGATATATAAATGTCCAACAAGCATATAAAAAGATGCTCAACATTACTAGTCATTAGGGAAATTCAAATCAAAACCACAGTGAGATACCACCTCATACCCATTAGGATGGCTACTCTCAAAAACAAACAAACAGCAACAGAAAATAACAAGTGTTGGCAAGGATGTAGAGTAGGGGAACACTTATGCACCGCTGAGAATGTAAAATGGTGCAGCTGATATGGAAAACAGTAGAGCGGCTTCTCAAACAATTTAGAATAAAATTATCATATGATCCAGCAAGTCCACTTCTGGGTATATACCCCAAAGAATTGAAAACAGGAACTTAAAGAGTTATTTGTACACTCATGTTTACAGTAGCATTATTCACAATTGCCAAAAGGTGGAAGCCACCCAAGTGCCCACTGACTGATGATTGGATAAGCAAAATGTGGTCCATCCATACAGTGGAATATTATTCAGTGTAGGAGGAAGGAAATTCTGACACATGCTACAACATGGATGAACCGTGAGGACATGATGTGAAATTAGTGTCACAAAAAAGCAAATTTTGTATGATTCCACTATGTGAGGTACATAAAGTAGTCAAGCTCATAGAAACAAAATAGAACGGGGGTTGCCAGGAGCTGGGGAAGGGGAAACGGGGAATTGTTGTTTAATGGGTACAGTTTCAGTTTTGCAAGATGAAAAATTCTGAGGCTGGTTGCACAACAATGTGAATAACTTACAACTACTGATCTGTACACTTAAAAGTGGTTAAGACGGTAAACTTTATAGGTATTTTACCACGATTTAAAAAATGGCTAAGATGAAGGGACTCACTCAACATCAGGATGCTGGCCCAGGGCAATGTCAGGGTTTGAACCCAAGTCTAATTCCAAAACTTGTACCTTTGATTTGTACCCTGTGATTTTCAGAGTAGAGAGTGATTTAATAATGAGAGAGGAGACAGGCAGGACCTAATATACAAAACAAGTGCATTTTTTAAGGCTCCTGCATTGAAAATGTCTTTAAAAAGTATATAGTGAGTCCATAAAATATTGAGACGTTTCAACTTCTATTAACAATGACCATCTGCTCTGATGACCCCTGTGCTTTAAGGAAGCCTCCTCGGGAAGCTGACTTAGTTATGACATTGCCCTGAGGTTCACTGACATTGTCGCTGAGGTTCGACGTGTACCTGGAACCGTCCTTTGGAGCTAGGTTTCAACCTTGCATCACCTGGCACTGGGAAGCCCCATCTCAGACCATAACCTCCCACTCCCGGCCTTCCTTATCCTCTGTCTCATCCTCTCCTTGAGTCACGTAGCCTTTGCTCCCTGTTTGCTCCCTAGGGGTAATGCCCTATGCTCACCCAGCCTGGGCCCTGCTCAAGCTCACCAGCTCCTTCAAGTCCATCCCGGCCCCCAAACCCTCCTGCCACCCTCACACTTCTGTCCTGAGGCTGGCCCAGTGCCCTTTGGGCCCCACAGCCAGCAGGTCCCTGCTCTCAGGCTTTTCATTCTACTTTGACAACAGCCTCCTAGGTCTTCACCTCCTGCACCTGCCTGCATCCTCCGTCTGCTTCTCCCAACCCTCCTCCATCCCTTTACACGGTGCCCTCTGCCCAGCAGGCCCACCTGTGCGGCTACATCCATGGGCTGATGGGCTCCTTGTGTCTGGTTTCTGGTTGGGTTTGGCCAATGGGGGGGGGGGTTAGAGATCAGAGCAGGGAGGAGAGAGCTTGGGGTACTTACTCCCCTGGCTTCCATTCTCTGGGGCCACACAGCTTCCCTCAGAGGACTCTGCCCAGCCCTCGGGGTCTCCGGGTCCCAGGAAATGCCCCTGCCCCTCACCCCTCAGCTCTGGGGGTGGGAACAGTCCTCACTCATACTAGCTCTGGGCCCTGCACTATCCTTTGTGGTTTCTCTGAGCCCTGCCCACTCCCTGTGGAGTCCCTTCAGGAAACTCCCCTCCATCACTCCACACCCCTGTGAATGTGCCTTCAGCTCCCTGCCAGGACCTGGACTTCCCAGGCTTGGAGAAGCTCTTAGGTGGGACCTTCAAGGCTTCTCTTAGCTGCCAAGGGCCTCCGGGTGGTCCTGCCTTCATCCCACCCTGGTCTGGTCCCTCTCCTCAACCATCTCCTCTTCTGCATCCTCACCTTGACAGTGTAACTTCCGTCTAACCTGTGAACGTGCTCACCACCCCCTCGGCCTGGAAACACCGCCCCTTCCCCCTTCCTTTCCTTTATTGTCAAATGGCTTCAAGAGGTTCCTCTCCCGCTGGGTCCTCAACCCACTGCCATTGCCCTCGGGGGCCCTCGGGCTCTCGGCCTCCCTGTGACATGTGACACAGTTGTCAGAGAGAGGCACGTGTCCTGGTGGTTCAGGGGTTGGGGGAGCAGGGCAACGTGGTGGTTATTAGACTGGGCTCGAGTCCAGCTCTCCTACTTCCTAGCAGGGTGACCTTGGGCAAGTGATACCTCAGCTTCCTCATCTGTAAGGTAACAAAAGGACAGTCTTATAAGCTACTGGTGACGTATAAATGATATAATACATACTAAAGCACTTAGAAGAGAACATAGGGCAAATGGGAAATGTTCTCTATTATGAGCAAGAGGATGGGCTCTGGAGTTAGAAAGCCTTGAGTTCAAGTCCCACCTCTGCTACCTTCCAGCTGTGCAGCCTGGGGCATGGTTCTTTGCTTCTCTTTGGTTGCTCCCTGAGCAGCAAAAATGAGTTTGATAAGCTGGGCTTCGTAGGATTGACAAAAGGTATTGCTTGGTGACATGTTCAAAGGAGTGGGATAACATTTTTGAAATTAACTTGTGTGTGTGTGTTTGTGTGTGTGTGTGTGTGTGTGTGTTTTATCTATTTCTTTTAACCTTTTGGTTCTAGGCTATCCCATTCCCAGCCCCATCCCCCCACTGCCTCCAGAAAGGGATGTAGTGCAGAAATAGTAAAAAAAAAAATGGGGTTTTCAAAAGAATAAGGATATGAGGAAATGGCCAGGCGCTGGTGAGACGACGGGTCTGGGATTGGAAGGAAAGAAGAAGCTTCTCTGCTTCCCCGTCAGCTGGATCCTTCCTCCCCGGTCTCCCCGGGAGAGCCCTGTGGACCGGCAAGGTCTCAGGAGAGGCTGGTCCTGAAATCAGACTGCCCGAGCGTGGTGCCCAGTGCCCCAGCCTCCCTCTGTGACCTCAGGCAGGATACTCAGCCTATCTGTGCCTCAACACCCTCATCTGTAAAGTGGGGGCAAGCAACACTAACCTCCTAAGGATGAAATGAGTTAATACACTCGAAAGTGCCCAGAACAGTACCTGGCACAAAGCAAGCTGTCTCTGTGATGAATACCCTCAGCCTGGCAGCAGCTCTCTGGCTCCCTCACCTCTCTGACTGCTTCCAGGTCTCCACACCAGGCTCCTCTCCCCTCAGATGTCCGTTTCCTCTGCACTCTGTCCATGGGCTGCGGCCACTGTGCCACCCCCTCGATTCGCAGGTGTGTATTTCCAACCCCTGGTTCATCTCCAGGCCCCAAACTGCCTGGCTGCTTCCGGGATGTTGAGGTGCTCACTCAACCAGTCCTGCTTCCTGCCCTCTTGGTAACGGGATTATCACCTGCCAGCTCATCCAGCCATCTTTCTCCATGGCCTGTGGCATTGATCCTACTGATTCTTCCAGAAAGCTCTCAGACCAGTCCCAAAGCAACGGTCCAGTCAGGTGGTAGTATTAATGTGGTGGGCAGAATGGTCTCCCAAAGATGCCCATGCCCTGATCCTCAGAACCTGGGAATATGCTCCATGAGGTGGCCAAAGGGACTGTGCCGATGTCAAGGTTACTAATCAGTGCTCTTAAAAGAGGGAGACTAAGGACTTCCCTGGTGTTGCAGTGGTTAAGAATCCGCCTGCCAATGCAAGAGACACGGGTTCGAGCCCTGGTCCGGGAAGATCCCACATGCCATGGAGCAACGAAGCCCGTGTGCCACAACTACCGAGCCTGCGCTCCAGAGCCCACGAGCCACAACTACTGAGCCCACGTGCCACAACTACTGAATCCGCGTGCCTAGAGCCCGTGCTCCACAACAAGAGAAGCCACTGCAATGAGAAGCCCATGCACCGCAACAAAGAGTAACCCTCGCTCGCTGCAACTAGAGAAAGCCTGTGCTCAGCAACGAAGACCAAACCCAGCCAAAAACTTTTTAAAAATTTTTTAAAAAGTGGGAGACTATCCTGGGTTATCCAGGTGGGACTAATTGAACTCCACCAGTCCTTATAAGCAGAGAACTTACTCTGGCTGGATTGGAGAGATAAGTGGTGTTTCTTGCTGGGCCCCCACTTAACAGCCCCAATGCTCCTCTTCCTGGGAAAGCACCAGGTCAACGTTTCCTCTTTACCCAAATCCCCCCCTAGATGGCAACACCTCAGTCTGTTGCATGAATGAGGATCACAAAAACATTCAGCTCACATTTCACTGACAACCCCCATTCTCGATTCCACAGGGTGGAATTTCCCTAGCTTACTCAATTATCTTGTTATCTCAGTTAACTGAGAATTTCCAATTTAGATATTAGATGTTCCCAAAGCTAAATTTACACTCAAAAAGTGAAGCTTCTGTTTTTAGAAGCTTGAGTCAGCTCAGTCTGAAACTCAGCCCCACCTCCCCCGTCTAGCTGTGTGATTTGGGCCAGTTCCTTAACCTTTCTGAGTCCCATGTCCATGTCATCAAATGAGGATAATAATGATAATAGTAGTTCTCACCCGCACAGGATTTGTTTTGTGGATATAATTCTATAAATATATATGCAGAACATACATAGATGATGTATAAAGCCATGTGAGATACAGTAAGTAGTCCATAAATGTATGCTGTAGCTGTTTGTATTATGTATGCTATTCAAAAGGTTATGATCTTTCTTTCATCTCACATCCATCAGAATGGCTACTATAAAAAAAAAGGGAAATCACAAGTGTTGGTGAGGACGCAGGGAAAGTGGAACCCTTGTGCCCTGTTGTGAGAATGTAACTTGGTGCAGCCACTATGGAAAACAGCATGGCAGTTCCTGAAACAATTAAAAATAAAATTATCATATGATCCAGCAAGTCTACTTTTGGGTATATATCCCAAAGAACTGAAAGCAGGGCCTTGAAGAGATATTTATACACCCATGTTCATAGCATTGTTTGCAACAGCCAAAAGGTGGAAACAACCCAAGTGTCCATCAGTAGATGAATGAATAAACAAAATGTGGTGAATCCACACAATGGAATATTATTCAGCCTTAAAAAAGGAAGGAAATTCGGACACATGCTACAGCATGGATGAACATGGACATTATACTCAGTGAAAGGATATTATACTCAGTGAAAGAAGCCAGTCATGAAAAGACAAATACTGTTATGATTCTACTTATATGAGATACCCAGAGTAGCCAAGGTCATAGAGACAGAAAGCAAAACGGTGGTTGCTGGGGCTGGGATGGGGGGACAAGGGGAGTTGTTGTTTCATGGGTGCAGTTTCAGTTCTGCAAGATTCAAAGAGTTCTGGAGATGGATGGGGGTGATGGCTGCACAACAGTGTGAATATATTTAATGCCACTGAACTGCACACTTAATAAAAGTGGTTAAGATGGTAAATTTTATGTTATGCATACCTTACCACAATAAAAAAAAATGAGAAAAATGAGATCACGATCTAGCCCTTTCCTCTGAACTTTTTCCTCTTGGAAGCCCTCCATCTGCTGGTGAGAAACTAGTCCCATCAATTGCTGTGGTGGGTACTGACCAATGAAATCAGCCATCAGTTCACAAACAGGGGACAAAACATTCCCTGAGGACTGGTGAGACCAAACAGGTGAACCCCCAGAGCAAGGAGCACTTGGGGAGAAGCCAGGGGTGAGGTGGGGGTGAGGGGGGAGGATGGGAGCACGACCCAGGCAGGAGGACAAGCGTGATGCAGATGGGGAGCCAGCAAGTGCACCCTCCCAGGCCTGTTTCATTCCGTGGATTTCCCCACAGAGAGTCCACCTGTCACCTTCTGTCTCAAAATGCAGGTGTTCGCTTAGAATAAGAGAAATGTGAATTAAAATGACACAGGTACCATACTTCACCCCATAGATCAGTGAAGATCCAATGGGGGGTCAGCACCCTAGGCTGGGGAGGGAGTGGGAGACGGGCGTCCACTGCTGGCAGGACACCACATCCGGAAACCTCTGGTGGGAAATTTGGCCATGCCCATCAGAGCTACAGCTGTGTGTGTCCTTTGACAGAGCAGACATACCTGCATGTCCGTGAAATTATGCAAATAATAGGAGAATCCCAGCAGCTTTGTTTAATAATAATAAACAAGATTATGGTGTAGGCTCTGGTTCTTTCCTGAGAGGCAGCCCAGAACTGGCAGGGGCCAGGAAAAGGGACGAGAGTCATCTGGCTGGATGGGATCTGGGGTGTGTGTATGAGATCAGTCTGGCTTCACGACCCTCAGATCCCACGCAAGAAGGGCTGACACAGACTGGAGAGATGGCTAAACCCATGAGAAAGGAGATGCCTGGCAGGACACTGACCACCGAGGGTGAGGTGTGGACACCAGCATTTCATCCCCCTGTCATGTCTGTTCTTTCTTTTTCTCTTCCATCTCCACCCTCCTAGCTGCAGCCCTGCACTAACTTGGGCTGTCCTAGAGCTCAGTTTTCTAGGGATCCTGGGACTTCCCCAGGGTGGGACTGGGGGAGTCCCTGGGGAGGGGTAGGGTCAGTCAGCCCTTCATTGTTTACCCTTCGCTTCTCTTTTCCTCAAAACAAAATTTATTGAAAGAATACACAAACACACACACACACACACACACACACACACACAAGCAGGAGCTCTGCTGATCAAGAAGGGAGTGGGAGGGAGCACTGATGGTGGGGTTCTCAAAGTGTGGTCCTGGAACCAACTCCAGGCGACTCCATTCCCCCCACCTGAACCTGGGGAGCATATAAATGTGAAGATTCCTGGGCCTTACCCCAAACCCACGGGGTCAGAATGCCTAGGAGTTCATGTTGAACAACCACTCTTAAACATACGGAAAATCCAACAACCACTGGCTTTGGTGTTTCTTCATTCTGGAAGAACTGAGTCCCTTTCTCAGCAGAGTTTAAATAACAGCCACATCCAACTCTAAAGATTACACTTTACAAGGCACATCAAATCATATAAATTATAACTTGCAAGGTTTAGCTGTGAAATGAGCAAGGTGGAGGCTTTTGAGCCGTGTAAAATGGGAGAGGGAAGATTGTGAATAGAGCTCCTGATGGCTCGTCTGCACACAGCAGCCGGGATGTTCACTGGCAGGTCTCCCCCTTGTTTACAATCCTTCAAGCCTTCTTCCCACTGCTTTTCAGATAAAGATCAAAACCCTTATGGTGACATGAAGGAGGCCGACTTGTCCCTTAGCCCTCCTCCTTCCCACTCTGACTTCTGGACGCCCTGGTTTTCTCTCAGTCCCTTGGGTTCACAATATGCTATTCCACCCCAGGGCCCTTGCACATGCCATTCCCTTCTCCTATTGTCTAGTTAAGTCCTCCTTGTCTTCCATATTCCTTTCCTTTACAGCCCCAATGTTGGAATGGAATTAGTCACACCTTTGTGGGATCATTTGACTTATTTCTCTCTCTCCTGGCAGCTTCCTGATGGCAGGGACCATGTCCAGTTCTGCCATCACTGTACCCCTAGACTTGGCTCGGTGCTGAGGCTCTGGGTAAATACTGTGCAATGAATGAGTGATAGCAACAGTTATCACTGTTGAGTATAAACAGTTCTCACTAGCCTGGCTATAAACAGGCTTCCTACTGCCTTAGGGAACCAAACTCCTTACAGGATATAGAAAAAAGTCTGGAGGGTAAAACCCTGCAAATATCAATATTGATTTTTCCCTGAGCCAAATGATTACAAGTGACTTTTATTTTCTTCCTTATATTTTCCTTTCTCCCAATTTTTAAAAACAAGAAGCATGTAACTACCTTCCATTATCGGAAAGAGTAAATGATGTCGAAATACTATGATACCAATAGTCAAAACAACATGTCAGCCTTGCTGATGAGTAGAAATCTTTAGAAGCATGACTGCCTATTCTTTAGGATTGATCCAGGCAAATAAAACAAACAATCCTTTTTATTTGCTAGATGTAACCTCTGGGTAATTGCAAGGATGATTTTTAGTAATATAAATCCCTGACATTTTTTTTTTTTTTTTTTTTTTGCGGTACACGGGCCTCTCACTGTTGTGGCCTCTTCCGTTGCGGAGCTCAGGCTCCGGACACGCTGGCTCAGCGGCCATGGCTCACGGGCCCAGCCGCTCCGCGGCATGTGGGATATTCCCAGACCGGGGCACGAACCCGTGTCCCTTGTATCGGCAGGCGGACTCTCAACCACTTCGCCACCAGGGAAGCCTAGTGACGTATTTCTTAAGCTAAGTCCGAGGAGCAGTAAGCAGTCAATTATTTATATACAATGAATGCAACTCAATTTCTGTCTAGTTAATAACTGTCCTCATTAGTTCCCTTTTCCAAATGGCTTATTAATGTCAGTGGATCCTCATCTCAACCCTGTGCACCTCTGAGGATTCTTCTCAGTCTCTGTTTTAGGAGACCATAATAATGATCATTGTGTCATTCACTGAGCACCACATGCCAGGCTCTTTATATGCATTTCTCACTTAATCCTCAGAATAACCCTGTGAGGTAAGAGGTTTACAGACAGGGAAAAGGAGCTCAGAGTGATTAAGTAATTTGGTTGAAGTCACTCAGCCACAAAGTAGCCTAATGAGATTCAAACCCAGCTCTGTCTATCTCCAAAGCCTGTGCTTTTAAAAATTACTACAGTTTTCTAATATCATAGTCAGGTTCAAAACAGAGATCTCTGTCTCTACTTTAGCCAGACAGGAAATAAAACGACCCCAAATCTATGCCTTGTTAGGATAAAGAAGAAACTACAGTTCTTCTTCTTCTTTTTCCTCCCACTTTGCACACTGAACAGATGTTCTGTGTCCTTGAAGGGAGACCATATCATGGAGGAGAATCTCACGGGGAGGTTCATGGAGTTATCTTTAAATCTGTTGCGTTTACAATAAACATTCTCAGAAAACTAGGAATAAAGGGGGAAATTTCTCACTTGGTAAGAACATGTATAAATACCCTACAGCTAACCTCGTACTTAACGGTGAAAGACTGACTTTTTTCCCCTAAGGTCAGGAACAAGCGAATATAAGGATTTATACACTGCTCTTGTTCAGCAGAGTCTTGGAAGTCTTAACCAGGGAAATAAAGCAAGGAAAAGAAGATTCAAGGCATTCACATCTCCTTTTCTGAAAGGAGAAATAAAATTGTTCTTATTTGCAGATGACATGATTGTTTATGTATAAAATCCCAAGAAATCTACAAAAGCCCTTATATAAGAAAGTGCAGTTAAGGTTCCAAGATACCAAGAAGCATACAAAAATCAACTGTATTTCTATATACTGTCAATGAACATGTGGACACCAAAATTAAAAATATAATACAATTTACAATCACTCAAAAAAAAAGAGAGATATACTTAAGTGTAAATCTAACAAAACATGTTCAGGACTCGTATGCTGAAAACTACAAAACACTCATGAGAGACACTGAATAAATGGAGAAATATACCATGATCATGAATTGGAAGACAATGTAGGAGTATATCAATTATTCTCACATTGTTATATAGGATTAAACACAATTCCAATCAAAATTACAGCATGATATTT
This sequence comes from Mesoplodon bidens, assembly GCF_964165515.1. NCBI lineage: Eukaryota > Metazoa > Chordata > Mammalia > Artiodactyla > Ziphiidae > Mesoplodon > Mesoplodon bidens. The sequence goes on from NW_027672497.1 coordinate 416,685, forward strand.
TGTATATACAGACAGGCTTACACTGAAATGTAAATGGAAAGGCAAAGGAACTAGAATAGGTTAAAAAATTGTTTTAAAGAAAAGTGGGAGGAATCACTCTACCTGATTTAAGACTTACATAGCGACAGTAATCAAGGCTATGTCATAATGGTAGATCCATTATGACAAATAGATCCATGAAACATAATAGGGAACTAAGAAGTAGCCCCCATAGAAAGTATGGCCAGATTATTTTTGACAAACTTGCAAAAGCAATTCAATGGAGAAAGGATAGTCTTTTCAACAAATGGTTCTGGAACAACTAAATATCCACATGCAAGAAAAATGAACTTTGACCTAAATCTCACATCATAAACGACAGTGAACCCAAAATGGTTCATAGATTTAAACATAAAACTATAAAACACTTAGAAGAAAACATAAGAGAAAATCCTCAGGGTCAGGGACGTTGTGGCATGTTCTTAGACATGACACTAAAAGCATGATCTATAAAAGAAAAAATAACTACCTGGACTTCATCAAGAGTTAAAGCTTTTGCTCTGTGAAATACTCTGCTAAGAGAATGAGAAGACAAGCTACGGATGGGAGAAAATATTTGCAAACCATCTATCTGACAAGGGACTCATATCTAAAATACATAAAGAATTCTCAAAACTCAATGGTAAAAAACTAAACAATTCCATTAGAGACACTTAAAAGATATGAAGAGATATTTCACTGAAGAGGATATGCAGAAGGCAAACACATACATGAAAAGACATTTAACATCACTATCGATTTGGGAAATGCAAGTTAAGACTATGATGAGATACCACTACACACTTACTAAAACAGCTAAAATGAAAAACAGTGTTTATGCTAATTGCTGGTGAGGATGTGTCTCATACATTGCTGATGGAAATGAAAAATGGTACAGCCATGCTGGATAAGTCTGGCAGTTTCTTTACAAACCGAATATATATAAACACATATGTTAATCCATGCAATCATACTCCTGAGCATTTATCACAGAGAAATAAAAACTTATGTTCACACAAAAACCTGTATACAAATGCTTATAGTACATTTATTTGTAATAGCCCCAAATGGAAACAAAATGTCCTTCAAAAAGTGAATGTTTAAACATAGGTGATACGTCCATACCGTGGACTATTACTCAGCAATAAAAGAACAAGCTAATAACCTAAATGGACGTCAAGGGCATTACAATGACTAAAAAAAAAAAAAAAAATCAATCGCAAAGGTCATAGATAAATGATGAAAATTATAGAGACGGAGAACAGATTAGTGGTTTTCGGAGTGTGGGGACGATGGTGGGAGGAGGAATTGTGACTATAAAAGGAGCATCACAAGGGACATCTCTGATGATGGAATACTCCTATATCCTGATGGCCACACCCAAATCCACACGTGGTAAAATGGCACAGGACTCCACACATGCTTCGTGCCATTCTCTCTACCATTTGTGCATCTATAATTATTTCAAAATAAAGTTTAAAAAAATCTGTTGAGTGAAGTCTGAGAGTGGTCTGCCTTTCACAGTCCTAAAGGGATTCCATTGCATTTCTCTTTCTGCTTCAATATTTTAATCCCTTTCAAAATTTTAAAAGGCTCAAAGCCACTGTTTTTATAATTCCTTACTTACAATTTCTTCCAACTTCCTTGGCTGTCAATGAGCTGGGACTGTGGACCAAGCCACAGCTAATTCAGAGAATGGAATGAAATGAAGTGAGAGAGCGCTGAGGCCACGCCCAGGGCTTACCCTGATTTACTACTTGGAGGTACGGGGGTGGGGGAGGGCTCTGAGGGGCCCATAGTCTCCAGAAGCTCTGGAAAGGGCGAGAGGCCATTGCTCAAGCTGGGCCCTTCAGGTGGCCGTGGCTGCCAGACGCGGAGCAGGTGAAGGTCAAGCATCAGCTCTATGCCCACCTTCCAAACCGCGCCATCAGGGTGGGACACTGCACACACAGTCAGCAAAGGACACAGGGCCCATCGCACTTTGCACTGTGCTCATTCTTACCACATGTGCCAGGGAGACCCAGCACATGCCGGGATTGGTTATTGGTGGCACACCGAGGAAGGCTGGAACTGTTAGCCAGAGGCTGTGCTTTACAAGAGACTGGAGTCCACAGAACAGTAAGGACTTTTGGTGGTGTGAGGTGTAGGGAGGGTCGGGGACTGGCTAGGAAGAGGTCTTACCTCTAAAACAAGGTCTGAATTTTCATGCCTTCCAATCGTAGTGCTTTTATTCAGGACAAAATAGCCTTCTGCACTCTTTAGATAGGCTTTCATATTCTCTGCTTTCCCTATAAAAGGTTTTCAGAAAACAATTTTGTTAGAAAAATACAGTCCTCTAATTATTCAATGTCATATTTAGAATGAATGGAATACACCATAATGTCCACAGGAGAAGTCAGCAGAGGTAGGAGTGGATAGCTGGATTTAACAATGATCACAATGATAATTCCACACATTTTTAAGACTGTCCTTTTAACAGTGATATCCGGCATAGATGAGCTTGCTTCTGATCACAAGAGGACATCCTTTATGTAATTCAGAGCACAAACAAGCAATAGCAAAAAAAAAAAAAACAACAAACAAATCTGAATTCCACTGATAACCGCTCTCCACCTCCCATTAAGCTTAGTTTGGGGTTAGTTATCTGACAGAATCAAGTACTCAGTGTTACTAACCCACCACTTACTAGCTCTGTGACTCTGGGTGATTTACTTATTCTCTCTCTATGCCTCTGTTTCCTCATCTGTAAAATGGGGCTAATAATACTCTGTATCCCAAAGAGTTTTGTGAGGATTAAATGTGAAGCATCTAGAATGGTGATTGCTACACTAAACACCCATTTGTCCTACTGTGATTGTGACTGTTATTAATCTTGGGCTTCTGAACTTTGACTCAAGAAACCCCAACTTCTACAGAGCTTCTTAAAGTGTGGAAGAGTCAGTCATCGAGGAAATGGGCATTAGAAGATACTTTCTTTTTAAGTCACCGCATTCCTTCATATATTTAGGTTGAAAAAAAAATGATTTCCAAAGACAAAATATCAAGATTATAGCTTGGCTGTACGGTCAAGACTCTGTACGTATCTTTTGCTGGCATTTTATTAGGAAAATGTCAAACACACAGAAAAGTTGAAAGAAGTGGATGGTGAACTTCTATAGAACCACCACCCAGATTCTACAATCAACATTTTGCTCTATTAGCTTTTTCACATATCTACCCATCTATACATTTTATATTTTAATGCATTTCAAAGTAAATCCTATACATGGTTTTAAAATTTATTTATTAATTTTTGGCTGTGTTGGGTCTTCGTTTCTGCGCGAGGGCTTTCCCTAGTTGTGGCAAGCGGGGGCCACTCTTCATCGCGGTGCGCGGGCCTCTCACTATCGCGGCCTCTCTTGTTGTGGAGCACAGGCTCCAGATGCACAAGCTCAGTAGTTGTGGCTCGCGGGCCTAGTTGCTCCGCGGAACGTGGGATCTTCCCAGACCAGGGCTCGAACCAATGTGCCCTGTATTAGCAGGCAGATTCTCAACCACTGCGCCACTAGGGAAGCCCTATACATGTTTTTTATTATTTATTTATTTAGTTAGTTAGTTAGTTAGTTTTAATTTTTTTTTTTTGCGTTACGCGGGCCTCTCACTGTTGTGGCCTCTCCCGTTGCGGAGCACAGGCTCCGGACGCACAGGCTCAGAGGCCATGGCTCACGGGCCCAGCTGCTCCGCAGCATGTGGGATCCTCCAAGACCGGGGCACGAACCCGTGTCCCCTGCATCGGCAGGCAGACTGTCAACCACTGTGCCACCAGGGAAGCCCATATATACATGTTTTTTAAAACATAAAAATTTCAGTGACTTCAGCTGGTTCCAAGATGTTGATGATAATTCACATGATATTTGAATTCTGATCCATCTCAGTGCCATGTCAAAGATAGCCTCTTTTCTTTTTTTTCCTTTTTTTTTTTTTTTTGGCTCTGTTGGGTCTTCGTTACTGCGTGCGGGCTTTCTCTAGTTGCGGCGAGCGGAGGCTACTCTTCCTCACAGTGCTCAGGCTTCTCATTGTGGTGGCTTCTCCTGTTGTGGAGCATGGGCTCTAGGTGTGCAGGCTTCAGTAGTTGAAGCACGTGGGCTCAGTAGTTGCGGCACTAGGGCCCTAGTTGTGGCTCGCTGGCTCTAGAGTGCAGGCTCAGTAGTTGTGGTGCACTGTCTTAGTTGCTCCGAGGCATGTAGGATCTTCCTGGACCAGGGCTCGAACCCGTGTCCCCTGCATTGGCAGGCGGATTCTTAACTGCTGAGCCACCAGGAAAGTCCCCAAAGTCTCTTTTCAACTGAAAGGTCACTGAAGTGTGAAGTTCTTAAACTGTGGATAAAAACAAAAATCTCTAGGTCTGACCGTAGAGGGTCTCCTGTCTGGCTCTGCTTTCCATCAACATCTCCATCATCATTCCATCACTGAATCCCTACTAAGTGCCAGGCACTGGGCTATCCTTTTACACACATGGCCTCTTTTCATCCTCAGAACCACCCTGCGAGGCAGATGTCAGTATTGTCCCGCTTTACAAATGAGGAAACTGAGACTCAGAGAAGTTGAGGTCACACAATAGTAAGTGTGTGACAACTCTGAGCCTTTGCATGTAACCAGTGTACAAACCTCCATTGCTGCTGGTGGGGCAGAGTAGGGGTGGGGGAATTGCACTGTCTGCTGACACTTGGCACATGTAATAAAAGAAAGTCCTTGAAACCAGCATTCTATCCTCTGAAAGGAAGATGAGACCCTACCTGGGGGTAAGAGAAATAAAAATAAGCAGCATAGTTTATATTTGTAAACTGTGAGGCCTGTGGATGTCCCACAAATATTGATGCTTTCATATAGTGAGAAATACATTTGATTAAGTTTGCTGTCATGTATACAGGGGAAAAGACATTTCCTCTTCCCAAAGAACCATGCTCTGCTGCCTTCATTATTAATCTTCAATTGCAGAGGACCATGTTAGCACGCAACACATTCAAGTCTAATTAAGCTAAAATGGAAACTTCCAAGAAATGTCTCTTCTGCAGGAAAACCACAGGAAATGCCACTAATCTAAAACTTAAACTTGGATCATGCACATATTTGTTTTTTAGCTCTCACCCCAGACGTCCCCAAGGCTGGGGTCTTCTCTCTGCTCAGACGTCCCCCCTCGGGGCAACCACCTGACCACTCTGGCTAAAGGCACCCTCAGTCATGTTATTCCCCTGCTAGTTTTCCCCTGCTGTGTTTCCTTCCTTGTACTTATCATTCTCTGACATGTTCTTGTTCCTTTCTTTAGTTATGCTTGCTGTTGGTTTGTCTTTCACTAACATATATGTTCCTGGAAAACCAGGACTGTGTTCATTTTGTTAAGAAGCAATTCTTCATGGGTATGTTGTGTTTGTACCCATCTTCAGAGCAAAGGCATTGAAAGATTTTGTCCTGCACTCACTTTCTGAGGATGCTTGTATGGCAAACAGCCTGGGAGGATAGAGGTAATGTTTCTAATAAAGATAACGGCTCCTTCTGGGGCAAAAGTTGGGCAGGTTTGCTAGCAGCCCCTTTCAAAGATTGCAGTTTCCTGAGTTTGGAGTTCCTTACCTGGGACACAGACCCACTGTGCACACAGCATCCACACTGGCTGCTCTGCACCACCCCAAGGGACTTTCAGGGCAACAGGAACCAATGTGCATATGCAGCTCTGCTGCCTGTTATGTCGGCTGTGCTGTGAGTAATCAAGTTCTTTGTTTCTGGCCCAGGAGTCTCTTGTCTTCTGCCAGGAACTATAAGCTGGGCAGGCTAACTTACTAACTTTCAAACAGGGTCAAATGTCAGACCCTTTGCAGTTCCTGCCAGTTCTGTGCATTACCCCTTCTCCAGGGTAGGGGGCGGCAGGGGGGGTCAGAACCTGACACATAGTAGGTGCTTGGGAAACACTTGCTGAGTGAATGAAAATACAAAGGGCACCTCAAAGCAAGTCAGTACAGCCAGCTGGCTAGGAAGCTTTGATAGTAACTACCTTTCATTTTTCCTGTCAGTATCTAGCTTAGATGACTCCTTGGAAAACCTAAATTCTATCTCTTTAGCTTTTGGATTGGACAATATTTCTCCACCTTCATTTTGCCCTGTGCATCACTTCCTTGCGTGAAAACACTGTCAAAGTAATTTGAATGTGTGGAGCTCTGTGAATTCGTTCTTACTCAGTGCCATGGAGCACCAGCCACAGGAAAGAGCAAAAGGGCTTCAGTCATCTGCGTTCCCCCGACCACTTTGGATGGCTCAGAATTGGGCTATAGGAGCAAACTTACTTTTGAGGTATACAGTGACCTTAAAGTTCCTTAAAGAAGGGGAGTTCAGGTAAGGGGTGTGTGTGTGTGTGTGTGTGTGTGTGTCTGACCATTGGGTGGGTGTTGTCCATAAATCAGGGGAAACAGGGGTTCCTCTCTTAATCCCAGCTATACCCACAGGACATCCAAGAGCTGGTGCCCAGGAGAGGCTTAAAGCTCCCGTGCCGCCTCCCTTGGGGGGCGAGGTAGGGGCTGCACTTAGGAAGGAACGGCTGGTGTTGGGGCACCATTTCTGGGGTGCTCCTGGCGACCCGAGCCTGGATCAGAGAGTTCGGACTCGGCTGGCGCCAGGTCCCCTGCCTACCCCAACGCCCTTGACCTCGCAGGGCTGGCCTCCTCCGGCCCAGGTTTCCGCCCGCCGCCTCCTCGCGCGCCGCTCTCACCTGGCCAGAGGAAGAAGCCCACGCCTCGTCCTCCGCCGAGAGCCCTGACCTCCGCTCTGCCGCCCTCCCGCGGAGTCTCCAGGCGAAGGCCCGCAGCCCGCGCGCCCGCCCGGCCTTTTTACAAACGTCGCCACGGCAACGCCATTCTGACGGCCGAGCTGGGGAGGGGCGTGGCGTGCGCGGTGCCCGAGGATGAGGGGGAGGTGCGCTGGCAGCACCCGGCCAATTACAGCCCGCTGCAGCGCTGCGAGCCCTCCCCGACCTTCCCCCTAGAGGTCCCCAGCCCCGTTTCCAGGATGGGGAAACAGGCTCAGTGTTCACAGAAGTAGCTGCAAGTCTTACAGCCGGGAAGGAGCAGACTCGAGAATCCTTCCTAGTGATCTTAGCTCCAGGCTTGGTGCGTTGAGGAGGGGGTGGTCAGGCGTGGGAGGGTAATGGAGCTGAACCACGAGAAGCTTGGAGATTAGTACCCCCCGTCCCACCGGAATCTCTAGTTCTCTCTGTTGTGGAGGAGAAAACAGAGTAAGCTGGGGGGACCATCACTTCTGGGGGTGGGGGTGGAGATGGGAGATGGGTGGGGTGGAAGGAACACTTCTGAAAGAATGAAAGATTCTCCCACGTGCTAAGGAAAGGGTATTTACAAGCCCCCAACCTTACTGTTCCTGTCCTTCCCTGTCGAAACTCGCGTTTATTCATTCATGTGTTCCTTACTTCTACAAACATCACCTGAGTCCCTACAAGGTCAGACGGTGGCCCCAGTGTTGACCTGGATCAGATCCTTAAGAAACCCGCCCCCGCACTCCCCATGGGCACGGGGCTGGGGGGATGGAGCCTGTGGAGAAGACATGCAAATGCCAACTATCTCCCCTCACCCCATGTCACCTTTTTCAAATCAGCCCCTTCTGTCTGGGAGCAGAACAGCCCTGCTGACTACCTACAGAATGCCTCATTTCCCTGGCAGGAAATGACGGACAAGGTGCCCCAAGACAAACTCAAAATATTCATCTGAGAACGATGAAAGATGGCAGACTCCACTCTAGTCAATTAGAAGAAGATATAAGAGAGAAAAATCATGGAAATCGATATGGGATGGAATATATGGTAAAGATGCTCCCACATGCCTAGAGGCTCTTGGAAATGCACATTCCCTGGCACAGACCTCAGAGATTCTGATTAAGCAGCTCTGGAGCATGGTCCAGGAATGAATTTATTGCATTCTTGCAAATTCCTTGTGCATTTGTTAAAAGCTTGGCAAAACCTCAGGACTTTTTCAACCCTGCAGTTGAATCGCAGAGCCCTCCCAGAACTTTTCCCTAGAAATCTCTTCGAGGCCCTCAGTCAGCCTGGAAGGTTCTGCCTGGGTTAGTTCCATTCGACCAGAAAGACCTTAGGAATGTATGAGGAGTGACCACAGAGGCCGGGGCCCTGAGTGGTAACTTCAGAGGAACAGAGAGGGTCAGGCTCAACTCTCCAGGCACATTTCTGCCTCAGGGCCTTTGCAGTTACTGTTTCTTCTCCCTACCAGGCACTTCCCCCAGGGATCTCCTTCAGCTCCTTTAGATTTTTACTCAAGTATCACCCTATTTAAAAGGGTCTTGGAATTCCCTGGCGATCCAGTGTTTAGGACTCGGTGCTTTCACTGCCCGGTTCGATCCCTGGTCGATCCTGCAAGCCCCATGATGCCACCCAAAAAAACAAAACAAAACAAAAAACACCCCCCCAAAAACATGAATAACAAAACAAACACCTCACTCTATTGCTCTTCCCTTCATCTTACCACTCCTCTAACATGCTATTTATTTAGTTTCCTTCTCTTATTTGTTGTCAGTCTCCCCACTCCCAACTCCCCCCTGCCCCCCAACTTAAGCTCCATGAGGGCAGGGTTTTTTTTCTCTTTTGTTCACTGCTGTATCACCAGTACCTAGAACAGTGCCTGAATGAACGAATGAGTGAATGAACAGGGGCAGCCCTTGCCACCCGCCCACAGCCTTGCCTCCTACTCTTGAGCTGCTGAGCTGAACTGTCCTTACCCCAGGACCTAGGCTTCTGTAGCCTTGGCCCTCCCCAGCCCCATGCCCATCTCCATGCTTGTCTTCAGTGTCATCAACATGAGCACAGAACGCAACCCTGCTCACTGCCAGCCAGACCCTACGGAGCCCATCCAGGCCAGCCTGGAGCCGGAGCCGCCCATGGCCCCCTGATAGGCTTGGGAGAGCATATGTTGCCATTAGTCCATCTCTCGATGAGGAAATACTAAACGGAGAACAAAGCTGACATTCAGGCTCACTGGAGCAGAAATTGCCAAATCTTGATTGGATCCTGCCGCTCCCCACAGGATGCCACAGTCATCTCAAAGGGTGTGTGAAAGTCTAAAAACCCAGTTCCATGTCATCCACTTAAATTTCAAAAACAGAAACTAAAATACCCCAATAACTCATGGCTTTATCATAGCATGTCCTGGGCTGAGTGAGAGTTGTACTTTGCGATGATGGGGTGTTCAAAATACTGCACCTGGGGAATTCCCTGGCGGTCCACTGGTTCGGACTTGGTGCTTTCACTGCCATGGCCCGGGTTCAATCCCTGGTGGGGAAATTAAGATCCCGCAAGCCACAAGGCATGGCCAAAAAAAAAAAGAGGTTTCTAGCTTATACGGGCTCCTTGGTGATGCCTGTAATCAATCAATCTTCTTGAGCTCTGGGTGGCTACCAAGGCTGTACTGTATCTCCATCAACATCAGGATGCTGGTGTCTGAAAGGCCTGGGTCCAGGTCCCAGCTTTGTCATTCCCAGCTGTCCTCCTAATACTGGAGCGAGTGATGTTAACTCCGGGCTTTCCACCCGCAGGGCTCTGTCCCAGTCCTTCCTGTGGATCATCTCATTTAATCCTCAGCATAACCTGGGGCAGTAGGTGTGTGTGAAACACCTGGACCTCGGAGCTCTGCAGAGAAGCGCCCAAAAGTGTCGTGACGGGTGTTATTTCTATCACGTCACTCCCACTGGAACAGGAAAATAGGGCTCAAGAGCCATGGAGGTGTGTGACCAAGGTGACACAGCCAGAACAGGATTTGAATCTAGATGACTGTGATGGGACGGTATTTTCCCCGGGGACCACAGGTGACAGGTGTCACAGCCACGAGACACCCATGCTCACCACCTGCTTTCCCTCAGCCCTGAACAATCTGGGCTTCTGGCTGTCCTGAAGTTTGGGCAGTGCCTGCAGCAAGAGGGGGAGGGAGCTGAGGCCAGGAGGGGGTAGCTGGGGCTTGCCAGGGACCTCTCCTGCCACCCACTGGGCTTCTTTCCTGCAGGACCTCTGCCCCATAAAATCTCATTGGGCCGCAGTTACCTTCCCTGGGCTGTCCTTGACCGGCAGAGCCCATCCACTGTGCCCCCTCCCCAGATCTGCTTGTTGTCCCCTGCATTCCAACAGGAAATGAATGCTGGCCTCCTGCCTGGAAGAGGTAGGGAGCTTGCCCAGCCTTTAAGGGGTAAGAGAGAGCCAGGGCAAGAGCTGGAAAAGGAGAAAGGGGGAGTAAAAGAGAGAGAGAGAGAGCGCTCAAGGATCAGGAAGTAGCTAAGCTGTTGAGTAGGTGTCAGATGGAAGAGCAAAGGGCCACTGGAGGCTCCACAGTCCATTCATAACCTGACGCTATGGGCTAAGGAAATGCAGGTGTTTATACACACACACACACACACACACACACACACACAGGTTCACAAAAATAAATTCAAACCACAAAATCACAGCTGGTCACTGAGGCCTTCTGCTGCCGTGCTCACCCCCTTCCCCTGTCAGAAAATGAGAAGTCACCCATGTGTTTTCTCAGATAGAGACAAGGCTGGTTGGGACGTTCATCTCTTGCAAATCAGAGCTCTGCCAAGGGGCTTCCCTGGTGGCGCAGTGGTTGGGAGTCTGCCTGCCAATGCAGGGGACGTGGGTTTTAGCCCTTGTCCGGGAGGATCCCACATGCCGCGGAGCAACTAGGCCCGTGAGCCACAACTACAGAGCCTGCGCGTCTGGTGCTTGTGCTCTGCAACAAGAGAGGCCGCGATAGAGGCCTGTGCACCGCGATGAAGAGTGACCCCCGCTTGCCACACCTGGAGAAAGCCCTTGCACAGAAACGAAGACACAACACAGCCAAAAATAAATTAATTAATTAATTTAAAAATTAAAACAAAAACAGAAAACACTGTCTCTAAAAAAAAAAAAACAGAAAAAAAGCTTTGCCAGGGAGGTCAGTCTGTATGTTCTGTTTGAAAACTGCAGATGAAGGGTGCTGATCCCACCTCTGATCGGCCTGGTTTCGTTTGTTTGTTTGTTTTATTCTGTCTGTACCTCACTTCTCTCACCTGTAAAATGGAGGTAATAACAGCATTGACTGTAAAGACCAAATGGGTTAATATGTGTGAAGTAGTAAACTGTGCCCGGTACCACAGACTCCTTCTGTGAATGTCCGCGTTGCTGTCTGTCTGTTTGCTTGTTTTTGTTGCTTTCTTGATGATGTGGGAGGACAGCACCATCTCAACCCGATCACGGCCATCCTGGGGAGAGCTTTGATTTGCATCGTCTCAGTCCCAACCCAGAGCAAACTTGACCTCTGAACACTCGCATATCATCTTGCTTGTTGCCCAGGGACCTTTCTGGGTGTGGGTGTCAGAGGCAGGCTGAGCTCCCCTGATCACTGCTAGAGGGATTCTGAGAATCCAGCTGGTCTCTGTGGGGTGGCACCTGCAGGACAACTCCATAAATTCGACTTGCAGGCATCCAGGCAAATCAACCTCCACTACTTCTTTTTTTTTGAGATTAACAATGAACCATTATGAATGAGGTGAACCAAACTAGCTAATATTTATTGAGGCTTGTTAGGTACCAGCTGCTATGCCATGCACTGTTTTATTTAATTCTTAGCCCAACCCATTTTACAGAAGCGGGCTCAGAAAAGTCAAGTAACTTGCGCAGTTACAAATCTTGTAAATGATAGGTCCAAGATTCGAACCCTGGCTGTTTGACTCCACTATATTGTCATTTTTGTAAACTTTTGTTTTCAAAACATAATCTACATCTCGAAAAGAGCACAACTGATAAGTGTACGCTTGAAGAATTTTCACAAAGTGTATGCACCCACCCTAACCAGAACCCAGAACAAGAAGCAGAACATCACCACCCGCCCCCGCCCCTCCGAGAAGACTCCCTGTGCTCACTTCTGGTTAGCCCCTCCAGCTTGTCTGACTTCCAATCATAGAGTAGTTCTGCTTGGTTTTGAACTTCATGGAAATGGAATCAGATTCCATTTGCTGCCTGGTTTCTTTCACTCAACTATGTGAGGTTCGACCACGTTGTCTGATGTAGCTGTGGTTCATTCATTCTCACTGCTGCATTGCTTTACACTCTGTTATCTATTCCTGCAGAACAAATTATGGCAAACTTAACGGATCCAAAAAACACACACTTATGTCACAGTTTGTGTGGGTCAGGAATCCGGGCACTGCTTAGCTGGGTTCTCTGCTCAGGGTCTCTCCCAGGCTGCAATGAGGGAGGTGGCCAGGGCTGGGGTCTCATCTGAGGCTCAGCTGGGGAAGGATCCTCTTTCCAGTTCATGTGGTGGTTGGCAGGATATACAGTTTCCTGAGGGTTGTTAGTTAGTCTGAGGGCCTCGCCTCCTTGCTGGCTGTTAGCCAGAGATCTTGCACTGTTTCTTGCCATGTGGGCCTCTCCATAAGGTGGCTTGCTTCATCAAAGCCAGTGAGAGTCCATAGAGAGAGTCTCCAGGCAAGATGGAAGTTACAATCTTCTGTAACATAATCACAGAAATGACATGCCCATCACCTTTGCAGCATCTACTGATTAGAAATAAGGTACAGTCCTGCCTACTCGCAAGGGGAGGGGACACAGAGGTGTGAACACCAGGGATACTTGGGGGCCGTTGTGTATGCCTTTTGGTCTGCACATGTGCACATATCTCTTGGGTATATATCTAGGAGTAGAATTTCTGGGTCACACATACGTCCGGCTTTACGAGATTCTGCCAAACATTTTTCCAAAGTGCAGGTACCCTCTACACTCCCTCAGCAGGCTATGAGCTTCCCAGTTAGAGCACATGATTTCAATACACTCCTCCCCTCTCTCCTTACAGAAGGGGTGTTTGAGCTGGGGCTCTTTGGGACGACAGGTCCTAATTCTGGCCCCATGTCAGAATCACTGAATTCCCGGGCCGCTTCGCCAGACATTCTGATCATTTGAGGGCTCAGATACAAACTGGAAGGTCCACTCCATGAGGCGAGGATCCCTGTACCCTTGGTGCCCGGAGCAGTACCTGGCAGCAGTACCTGGCAGGTACCAGGGAGCTGGCACTCAATAAATGTTTTTTTGATTAAGTGAATGAGTTTAGGAAATATTGTTCAAGAGATGGGCCCCAGGGCGGGTATAAGCTGATTAAACGGGAAGGAAACTTTGTTGTGACTGAGGCTGTGTTCATTTTTCTGGGAAAAGGGCTCAGAGCCTCAACCAGGTATGTCCCCAACAAAGGTTAAAGGCCGCTGTGATTGGATACTGTCCGGCTTAGGTATTTTATCACATGAAGAAAGAATTGTTCCCGGGGTAGGTGGCATGGGAACTGTGGACAAGGTCCCATGGTCCTTAGAAGTAAAAAGTGAGACAGTGCTTGCCTGGGGTGGCTCATAAACTGACACCTTGCTTGTTTTGACCTTTGACCCATGGTAGCTCTTTTGGTACATCTAGCCACTGCCTGGCCTCCTGGGACCCTCCCTGTGTCTGTCTGTTGAACAGAAAATTCCAGAAGGCCTCGGTGCCCTGAGTTTCCATCCGGGGCAAGCCAACATGAGCCCTAGCTTTTGAAAAACCCCTTTCAATCCATAGAAAGCCTCCCCGTTTATCTGGTTTGAGATGACCTCATCCTTTGTCACCTTCTCTCTTGTTTTCTGGAGGTTGCTCAGCGTCTTGCTGCTGTCTGCATTCTTTTCTCACGTGAACAGTGCACCTATTTTGGGCATTTTGTCGTTGTTGTTTTGGGTCATTCCCGTCACACATTTTTTGTATTCCTTTCCAGTCAGATCAACCTCATGCCTCTCTAGACATTTCTTCTCAGGTTTCCTCTGAATCATTTCGTTTTGTCTAAATATGTCCAGTGTTTCCTCCTTCCTCACTGCACTCCACATAGACCCTCTCTTTTCCCCGGAACAACTGTTCTTTTCTTTCGAATCCCTGACCCAAATCCTCATCTTTCACCATGTTTTCTGACTTCTCCTAAGAACTGATTGTTTTTTGAAACTTAAGCCTCAAATATCATCCCTTCTAATCTGCGTCTGAATTTGGATCACGGTCAAGAAGCAGGGGAGACAGAAACGTGGCTGCGTAATTAGGATCCTCAGCAGAAGGGCTGAGTGTTCATCGGTGGGGGGGGGCGGTCAGAGGGGCCTGGGGATGGAGGGAGAGGTATCTTCTTCTGCCTCGGGTAGGGCTTAGGGTGGGGTTGTCAGGAAAGCGCTAAGAAAAAAGGACCCATTTGACTTGAGTTCTGAAGGAAGAGTAGGATTTCCGGAGGTAGAGCAGGGAGAGCAGAGGATGGTCCAGGGCAGAAGCAGTGGGAATGGAGGCTAGAAGATGAGTCATCAGAGAAGCTAGGGACAGGAGTACAGAAGGAGAGGGGTGGCCAGGTGCTGAGACCGCACACTGAAGGTCCATGGTCAGCCCTCAGATATGTTTGTCTGGCTTTCCCAACGTGTTAAAAGACTTTTAATTAGTTGCTGAATGGAGAGGCCTCTTTCTGTGGATTGACAGAGAAACCTATTCAAATTGTCTTTAGCATGAATGCAAATTCACTGATTACCAAAAATGAAAATTCTAGAGGGAACCTCTGGGTTCAGGCTCAGATGATTTCATGAGGCCTTGGCCTCTCTCCAGCTCTCAGGGATTCTTTGAACCATGTGGATCCAACCTTAGACAGAATCTCTGTATAATGGTCACAAAAAGGCGGCCGAAGCTCCAGCCCTTACATCTTCTCAGCTTTGAATTCCATAGGGAAGGATAAGAGTCTTTTTCCTAAGCTTCCCCCAATGGCCTCACTGCTTCTCATTTTCTCTGGGTGGGTCACAAGCCCATTGCTGAGCCAATTATTGTGGCCCAGGAGACTGCTCTCATTGGCTGAGCTTGAGCCAACATGCCCATCCCTGCAGCCAGAGGTGGAATCAACAGCGTCTCTGAGAAACTGGACTGAGACTAGGAGAAAGGTGTTGTCCCCAAAGGAGGATCATAACGCCATAATATTTTAGAAGAGAGGTGAATTGTTATTAGGTGACAAAAACCAGATATCTACCACAGTAGCCAACATGTACAGATCATTGACATCTGGATTTATGCCTTTTTTTGGGAAAATGGGAATATCTGGCAATACCTGGACTCTCTTCTTGTATATAGATCAACAATCTGCTGGGGCTGAGAAGAGGCTCCCTCTTTAGATACAGCCTATGTTCTGCCTGCCCAATGCACTGCTCATATTTCCTCTCTGGCTCCTGGAAGCACTTGAATTTTTATTGCCAGCATAATTTGATTCTGTAAAGAAATCTGTTTTTCCCACCAGAATGGAAGAGCCAAATGTACAGGGGTCAAATAGCTCTCCTGTGCTCCCACAAACTCCTGAGGACAAATGCCTGGCCATTTTTGGTAGTCTCATTCCTTGCTCATTTTAAAAGCCTTCTTTAAAAAAAATATTGAATACATAGTGATTTTAGAATCTGTTATCTGATAATTCCAACATCTGAAGTCTTTGGGTGGGAGTGGCAGAGGGGTGGTGTCTCAATGTCTTGTTTGTTGTTTCTGCTTACTCTGGCTCATACTGACTTATTGCTTGGATGCTTAGTAATTTGACTGTGATCTCATTCTTGATTGAACTTAATCTGTGGGAATCCTGAGGGGTCTGATTCCTGGTTGCTTTGCTCTCAGAAGTCTTTTTTGTTTGTTTCAGCTGGATGCCAGGGATGCTAATAACCTCTGAACACTGACATTTATTTCCTCAACTTGGAGTTTTCCCACTGAATACATGGAGTATAAACTTGAGCCCCAGACCGACGTGGTTACAAACCTTCAGGGTGATCATCATCATCATCAGTATTGTGCCCATTATTAGTTTTCCCCTCCAGAGCCACATTGAAAACTACAGGTTTTCATAGGCTCCCCTTTCTGAAAGTCCAGAAAAAAAAATTTTTTAAGCCCTCCTCTTGGCAGGGTGTGGAGCATCTTTGAGGGTGCCAGCTTAATACAGGCATCTTAGCCTTGGTTAGCTCATCTTGCAAAGGCCCAAGGCTTAATCTCCTGTTTCCTGCACTTACTAAAGGCAAATGGCTTCCTCATTTGCTTATGCTTTGGTTGTAGCTCACTCTGTTTGTGTGTGTGTCTGTATGTTCCTTTGAGATTGCCTACATAAAAATTGTTTTTTATTCTGGGATTTTGGAAACACACACAAAACTAGAGAAGCCTGCGATTAACTCCATGTATTCATCATCCAGCTTCAACATTTTCCCAGTGTTCTCTCATTCTTTTTTCTTCCTTTTTGAGTTTTTTTCTAGGTTAATTTAAAGCAAGTTGTGTCATTTCACCCATAAAGACATCCTAACTGAAAGGACATTTTTTTCCTTTACATTATCCCCACCTTGACATGATCACAGCTAAAAATACTTATAATCATTCCTGAATATCATCTAATATTCAGTCCATGCTCACATTTCCTTGATTCTCTCAGAGATATCTTTTTTACTTTTACCTTTGTTAGAATCAGGATCCAGACAAGGTCCACACATTACACTTGGTTGTTATGTCTCTGAAATGTCTTTAATTCTGTAACAGCAACACCCCGCCCCTGACCTTTTTTATCCCCCAGCCACTGATTTGTTGGAGAAACTGGGTCTTTTGTCCTGGAGAACATTCACATCCTGGATTTGGCTGATCACTTCTTCTTGGTTTCAGTTAACTTGTTCCTCTTTTCCCCATGTTTCCTGTAAACAAATAGTTAGATCTAGAGGTCTGAGGAGATCAAAGTCTTTTTGTTGTCCAGACGCCTTCATAGGTGGTACTGTGTGAACCATCCTGCATCACACAGTGAGCACATAATGTCTGGTCATCCTGTTTTTAACGATATTGAGATTGAATGGTAGGTCCAGTGGTAACAGACTGAGCCATCCATTACAAAGTCCCCAACGGCTTTTTTTCCCCCAATAATTAACATTTTTAATTTTTAATTATGGTAAAATATACATAGCATAACATTTACCATCTTAACCATTTAAAAATATACAGTTCGGGCTTCCGTGGTGGCGCAGTGGTTGAGAGTCCGCTTGCCGACACAGGGCACACGGGTTCGTGCCCCGGTCCGGGAAGATGCCACATGCCGCAGAGCGGCTGGGCCCGTGAGACATGGCCGCTGAGCCTGCGCGTCCAGAGCCTGTGCTCCACAATGGGAGAGGCCACAACAGTGAGAGGCCTGCGTACCGCAAAAACAAACAAACAAACAAAACACACAAGTGGCACAGAGGAAGCCAGAATCTTGAGAATACCTGGGCCCAAGGAAATCTTGGAAGATAGTGAGTTAAAGAGAATAGTGAGGATAATGATGATGGTAGGAGAGCATGTATGCTTTGTGGTCCTATGTGCTAAGGCTTTTGTATACAAGCTCCCATTGGGAAGGCTACGAGCTAGGTGCCATTTTTATTCTCGTCTTAAAGAAGAGGGATCTGAGCTAATTAAGCAGAGGGAAGGTTAGGGGCTTTTCCTGGCTGAGACCACAAGACAAAGTGGTGGTCACGCGTCCTAGCCAGGACTTGATTGGCTGGAGATTTGATTGGCAGGAGAGCTGAGCGGCTTCTCCTGCCAGAAGCAGCCGGTGCCCTTCAGTCTTTCTTACACTTCAAGCCCTGAGAAAGGACTTGCGTGCTTCCCAAGTGGCAACTTCTGTGCGTTTAAAAATTTCCTCTTGAAAATCCCAGCCTTAGCCCATTCACAAAAGGTATCTGGGTCCTTTCTTGGCCGTGGCCCTAGTCGTATTCACCAAAGAGAAGAGCGTGTCCCATAAGAGCTGGCGGCTTTGGGAGGACCGGGGAAGGCGTCAGCTGGCAGGAAGCTCCCTGAAAGAAATAGAGGAATCCCCACCCATCCATGAGCTGCCTATTCTTCCCCCTTAGAAACGGGGCTTGTGATGTACCAGGCACTGCAAGCATTTTGCCATTTAACCCTCCCGCTGCCCCACGGAGTAGGCCCCTTGCTAACAGTTTTGGTTGCTTTTGTTGAGGAACCTGCGATACAGAGGTCAAGCCACTTACTCAGGGTCATTCGGGCCAGTGGTGGGGCTGGACCCCTATTTGTTTGACTCCAAATCTGGCCTCTGAACTCTGAGAGACACTGCCGGCTTCTCGAGGGATGTGGGAAGTGGATTCGAGTGAGCAGGGCCTGGGCCGCGGTTCCCGTCCCTCTGCCACATGGACAGAGCCACAGGCCCAGTTCGCTGTGAAGGCCCAGCATCTTATACCAAGTCTCATTTTCACAGCCAAAGATATTAGTGTGGAAATAGGACTTTTGATTCTTGAAAGGTCTGCTTGGTGAAGAGATGGTCAAACATTAAAACTACAAACTCCATTTTTTTTGGGGGGGGCAATTCTGAAGCTTAAGATGTGTAATTTCATCTCAGTGCTTCAACCTTGCCACCTCTGTGAATAGGTGAAGAGTTTCAAAGTTTTATACAGGAGGCTAAAAAACTAAGGCTCCTTGTGAAAATACTAAGTGTAAAACTTAGAAAAGAGGAATTCTGCTTTCTGTTCATTTCTGCTTAAAGACAACGAAGATATACTCCCTGGAAGGAACGGATGCCAAGACAGATGTATACAAGTGCCCTTTAGGATCCAGCAAAACTTTAAAATGTATTATTGTTTTCTTCCTGACAAACAGGCTGGCACGTCCCTTGCATTGTATATGAAGGAGGCAGCCCATGAATAATGCATGTGAAGCCTGATTATGTAAATCCTCAGGTTTTCAGTACATGACAATGGCTTTTTTGGGGCCCTTCTCTGTCCCATTCTGTGGTCTGGTGTCTCTGCTTTGGGGCCTAGTCTGCCAAGCCCTGGGGGCGGGGGTGGGCACTTCGGGGAGGGGTGAGCTCTCCAGAGGGCACATCAAAGGGAAAGTCACAACTCTGTCACTGGCCCAGCTCTCCCTGGCATTGCTTGGTGTGAAAGGAAACTGTTCTCTGCTGAGGCAGCCCCATGTCACACACAGACTAAGGCCTGTGATGTTTAATTCACAGCAGTGAGCACTGGAAACACCGCATCCAGGCTCCCTCAGAGCAGGACAGCCACTTTTCATTTCTGGGGCTCTAAGTCAGAGAGCCTGCTGTCTGGAAACCTGTTGCCTGGAAGGTTCGCAGGATGGAGGGCAGGCTTCTGCAAGGAACTATCTGACCATCACCTCCTGGTTGAGGAGAAGGGCACCCTTCTATGACCTTGGCCTCCTTAGAGCTCATGCAGGCAAAAAACACACACATACAAATACACACACATGCCAACACACAGCACATACTCACATGTACACACATACACGCAAGCATGCGTGTACAAATACACAGCCCCAAGTCAGAAAGACTGGCGTACTATTCTGGCTACTCAGAAGAGCAAACCCAAATCTTTATTCTCAGAGAGTTTATTCCTCGGTGTATCCCTGGCATCTGGCAGAACAATGAAAATCAGAATCGCCGCCTTTAAAAACACTCGGGCTGTTCACTCAACCAATTGTGGTCATCATTTCAGGAGGCAGGGAAGTCAGATCATGATGCTGGACACCCTTAAGCTCAGTACAGTGCTGTGTGTCAATTATGTCTCAATAAAACTGGTAGAAGAAATAGTTATCTGGATAGAAAGAACAAGATAAAATACACGAATTATCAAAAGTTAAAAAAATACAGACGAGCTAGACTATGAGTCTCACAAAGCACTGTTCACAACAGCCAGGACATGGAAGCAGCCTAAATGTCGATGGAGGAGTGGATAAAGAAGATGTGGTACAAATATACAGTGGAATACTACTCAGCCATAAAAAAGAATGAAGTAATGCCATTTGCAGCAACATGGATGGACCTAGAGACTATCATACTATGTGAAGTATAAGTCAGACAAAGACAAGTATCATATGATATCACTTATATGTGGAATCTAAAAAAAAATTATACAAATGAGCTTATTTACAAAACAGAAACAGACTCACAGACTTTGAAAACAAACTTATGGTTACCAAAGTGGAAATGTGGTGGGGAGGGATAAATTAGGAGTTTGGGATTAACATATACACACTATTATATATAAAATATGTAATCAACAAGGACCTACTGTATAGCACAGGGAACTCTACTCAATATTCTGAAATAACTTATATGGGAAAAGAATCTGAAAAAGAATAGATATATGTATATGTATAACTGAATCACTTTGCTGTACACCTGAAACTAACACAACACTGTAAATCAACTATACTCCAATATAAAATAAAAATTAACTTAAAAAAAAAGAAAGTTTAAAAAAATAGAGGCAAGCTAGACTATGAGTCTCAGAGAGGTTAAGCTGACATATATATATAGAATCTAAAAAAAAAAAATGTTCTGATGAACCTAGGGGCATGCCAGGAATAAAGACACAGATGTAGAGAATGGACTTGAGGACATGGGGAGGGGGAAGGGTAAGCTGGGACGAAGTGAGAGAGTGGCATGGACATAGATACACTACCAAATACAGAATAATAGAGAGCTAGTGGGAAGCGGCCGCATGGCACAGGGAGATCAGCTCCGTGCTTTGCGACCATCTAGAGGGGTGGGATAAGGAGGGTGTGAGGGAGACACAAGAGGGAGGGATGTGAGGATATATGTATGCATATAGCTGATTCACTTTGTTATACAGCAGAAACGAACACCACACTGAAAAGCAATTATACTCCAATAAAGATGTTAAAAAAAAGCTGCCTGAAGTCACACAGTAAATGGCAGAACAAGAGTCTAAACCTAAGTCTGCCTAACGTTAAAGCTATTCTGCCACCTTTCTTTGCAATGAGCGAATGCATTCTGTGCTGCCTGGATCCCACTGGGACCTCAGTTGGCTGTTTCTAAAGGGAGCTGAGGGGCAGCCTCAGAGGCTCTGCTCCGAGCAGGGACCTCTCACCTTCTGCTGCCTGATTGCCCTGGTGACCCTCTTATCCTGGTGCAGCCGCTCTTCCATGTGCGCCAGGGCCTCCTTCAGCAGCGCCTTTTCTTCGGCCTCTTTGGAGATGTCGTCCTTCAGCTTTGCCACCTGTGACTGGTACATCTGAACCGACACTTTGCTCTGCCTGAGCACACAGGAGAGACAAAGTCTCTTTTCTCCTCAGCTTTCTCACTCACCACCAATGCTCCCGACCTGGGAGATCCTCAGAACACTTCCATATATGCCTGGCTTCACGGTTTCCTTACAAGTGGGGGGAAGGCTGAAGATGTGGGGACTAGAGGGCAGAATAAATAGCCCATTGGCTGTGGACGTGCAGCACGAAGGGGGCAACGGTTATGCTACCAGCCCCTCCCAATTTCCCAGAGAGGGTGGGGGAACGGATACCACTGAAAATAGGATGGAATTACGAAAAGCACACACATGG
Source organism: Mesoplodon bidens (assembly GCF_964165515.1). Lineage (NCBI taxonomy): Eukaryota > Metazoa > Chordata > Mammalia > Artiodactyla > Ziphiidae > Mesoplodon > Mesoplodon bidens. The sequence goes on from NW_027672497.1 coordinate 438,106, forward strand.
TGAAACATCAGACACATTTACAAAAGGTGCACCTTATTCCTTAACAGTAGGGTACTTTAACTGCTGCTTTCTTGCCCAGAGACTTGGGTCCATCAGGCCCTGAGTCACCATCCCGCCTCCCCACTCCACACCCAGGCCTCTGTCCTCTTGTCCTGGTCCCTACGGGTCTGCAGCTGCACCGAGGTTTAGCCTGGAGAATGGAGGCCTGGGCCTTTTGCCGGGGACACGGGCCATACTTGAGCCGTTCAATGTCCTTCTCGTATCGTCTCAAAAGCTCTTCTTTTCTCTGCAGCTGGTTCTTGAGTAGGGTGATCTTATCAAACACCAGGTACAGGTCTCTTTGTCGAAGCTGGTAGACTCTCTCCCTCTCTTTTGGGGAGAGGTGTTTCATGGACACGTGACCTGACATATCTTTGATGTTCATCATAGTCCCGAGGGTTTTGCTCATATCCAAGTACTACGAGAAAGCGTTTCACAGGTAAGAGGCCTGGCCCAAGACCGCTGGTGGCCACTTTGAGGAGGCAAACATCTAATTCTGTTTCATTCATTTTCTGCAGTTGCAGAGAAGAAACACATGCTTTGCAAATGAGTGCATTTGGGGTTTTTAGTAGGACTTTCATTTTCCCCCGCATCCATTTACACTATGCCTTTTTGAGAATTGGGGGGAGGGGTGGAGGGGGAATGACCACAGACATAAACATTCATTCTTACTACCCAGTCTTCCAAGGAATTGGGCTCTGCAATTTCCAGCCCATGCTGGGATAGGAGATGGGTCTCGTGGAGCTACTGTAACAACTAAACATGTATGTGGCGTTGGTTTTAAACTATCTGCAGGGCACACAGGTTTGGACAGGAGGGGACTGATGCTGGGTATACCTACCAGCTTTTCACTAAGATCTAAAGCGTCAGCCACATCCATTTTCCCTAACTTCTCAGTGGCCATGATGGACCCTGGGCTGGAAAGGCCATTTTGAGGCTGAAATAAAACAAAAGAAAAAAACTCACTTGGCATTCCATTATGATTTTCTACATCCAGAAGAATAACCCAAGGAATAATGGAAGAGCTGGAAAGAATAACTTGAGAGAGTTGATTTTTTATATCATCTTTATTGGAGTATAATTGCTATACAATGGTGTATGGTCGTTTCTGCTGTATCAAAAAGTGAATCACCTATACGTATCCATATATCCCCATATCCCCTGCCTCTTGCGTCTCCCTCCCACCCTCCCTATCCCACCCCACTAGGTAGACACACAGCACCGACCTGCTCTCCCTGTGCTATGCAGCTGCTTCCCACTAGCTATCTATTTTACCTTTGGTAGCGTGTGTGTGTATATGTGTCCATGCCAAGAGAGTTGGTTTTAAATCCATTCTGACTCTGTGAACTGCTTTCTTTATGACTGTGTTCCTACCACTTCAGAGCATGACTGCCTTTGAAATGATGCATCACTTGTGCCGTTCTTTGGCCACCGTCTCGTCTATCTTCCCTTTAGGCCAGTGGTTCTCAACCAGGGGTGACTCTGGCCACCCTACCCCCTCCAGGACATTTAGCAATGCCTGGACACATTTGTGGTTGTCATAATTGCTGCTGGCGTCTAGTGGGTAGAGGACAAGGATGCTGCTAAACACCCCATGATGCATAGGGCAGTCTCCCAAACAAAGAGTTAACTGGCTCAAAAAATCAGTACCGCTGATGTTGAGAAGACAAGCTCCAGAAAAATGGAGACCATGCGGCTTTTGCTCACTATCTCCCTCCTTGTGCCCAGCATGGCACCTGGCAACGAGTGGTGCATAGTGGGCATGTTTGTTGAATGAAAGAATGAAGGTTAAGTGGATAATAGCCTCCCTCCTTTTTATTAAAGGAATCTCATTTCTGTGCAGCAGAAACCATACCCTCACAAAATTCGGCCCAACCTTCTCCTAGCTCTGGAACCTGGTGGGTGGGCATCCCTTCAGAACCTTTCCAGAGACAATGCAGATAGTGTTTGCAGCTGCATCTCCCTAAGACCCCAACCAGCCAGCTGGCTGCTGGAAGGCCAAATGACTGCATGGAATGGCCACCAGTCTGAATAGGTTACCCGATCTGAACGACTACAAATAACCATAATAAGCCTCCTTAAAAAATAAATTGGCTTTTAATGCTTGCCATGAGCACCTCTTAGCCCTAGCATTTGTTGGCACTACCCTGAAAACCTCTGAGATTAAAAACAAAACAACTAAAAAACTATAATGGCCCCCAAAGTGACTGTGATAGATAAGAGTGGACATATTTGTCTATGTATCTATGGAGATGAGAATAAAAGAGGGTATCTGAAGATGACAATAAACCGGGCAGATCTGCTGCAAAAAGAACCTGAGATGCTGCTCAGTGTCTTCAGCTACCCTGAGCTGCATCCTCTGTACCTCTCCAGACGCCCCCTCTTTTCCTGAGGGGAGGGTCACTAAGGAAGAGCCTGGGCTACAGGATCCAAGCACACAGTCCCCACCCAGTCTCTGCAGGCTAGCAGACACACCACCAGGGACACACCCCTGGTGTGTCTTCAATCATTATTCTGTGACCTTGGGTGAGGTACTTGACCTCCTGAAGCCTTACTTTTTCTTATCTGTTAAATGGGGACAATAATAGTAACTATGACACAAGGCTGCTACGATGGTTAAATGACATAAGGCATGGAGCCGGCTGAGCTCAACGCCTGGCACACAGTAAGCAGTTCACAGATGTCAGCTATTCTTCCTCCTGCTCTTTCCTTTAATTACTGCCAACCTTGGAGGATTGAGAGTTGGGAGGTTTCCTGCTCTGTGGTGTCAGTGGTGGGATGAGGGCTTGTTGCCAAGGGGAAGGTCAATCTTGGAAGCAGGACCATCAGGACGTGAGATCCAGCTGAGCTCCCCACCTGGAGACGGTCCCTCTACTCCCAACCTCAGAGAAGGAAGGTTCAATTTTATCAGGAAAACCAACACATTTCTGAAGACTCACATCTCTAGACGTGTGAGCAAATGTCTAGAAAAATTGTAGGAGAAAATGCTGGTACAGAGAGGATGGCTTTATTATGTTTTCCAAAAGCTGGTTTAGACCAGCTGCCGCAGCAAGCCACGCTGATCAGAGCTGTCCATTGTCATGTGTCAATCAAACACCCGATCAAACATCCATTTAGGATACAGGGCACTTTCAACCTAACAATCAAAGTACTTCTGAAAATCCTGGAAAACACAAACTATGCTCCCTAAGAAAGGAAGGTTTTCTTGGATAATACTCTTTAAATACTGTTTGACAATAATAACTATCATCTATTAAAGTGCTCGCTATGAGCTAGGCACTGGGATAAGCACTTTACATAATGATCTCCTTTAATTTTTCCATCATCATTTTACAGCTGGGAAATTGAAGTCCCAGAAAGGTTAGGAGGCTGCCCAAGGTCACAGAGCTTGCAGAGCTGGGATTAGGACACAGGTCTCTGATTCTAGAACTTGTGTCTTCTTAATCATCATGGCTCCCTTCTGCTGCCCTTTATGTGTTCATGTTTTTCAGTTTATAGCAAAAAGCAAATGTTAGGCAAGTTCATGGCATAATGTTTTACATTAGCTTGTTGAATCTTTTCTGCAGAATATAACATGTGATGTGAAAAGGAGGGCCCAGAGATTGACCTGGCCAGCATCATTGCAATGTTATATCATGCTGTACACGATGGGAAACCGCCTTTCTATTCAAACATTGGATCACTGGTACGGCCAGGCACCGACCAGTCCATACAGGTGTTAGCCCATCAGGGAGGATCTGGCCTCAAACCAATGATGTATACAGTGGTGCCAGGGCACACGGCTAGTGTCTGTCCTCATGCCCACCCTCCCCACGTGTCAGTCAATGCAGAGACAAAGTTTCTTTGGTTACCGTTCCGATCTCTACTCTTAAAAAAGTTGGCAAGTCAGGTTTTGCATCCAATATTTTCCGAACATGTTTTTCCATCCCGAGGGTCTTTAAGTCTAGAAATGATCCATCCATGTGGTCCTTGTGATCTATAAAAGAAATAATTTACACTCAAAAGAAAGGCTCAGGAAGAAGTTACTGCATGTAAAAGTCACAGCTGCTATTTACTGGACACTTACCACAGGCCAGTACTAATTAGCTCACCATCCTCCCTTGGCAGGTGAGGCATCGAGGCCCAGAGAGGTGAAATGACTTGTCCAAGGCCACACAGCTCATATGAGGCTGCAGCCTCCCAGGGCTGGGGCACTGAGGGGGAACCTTCGGCCACAGGTGTGAGGATGGACTTGAACCCAGGCTTCTGTGTCCTAGCCCAGGGCTCCACCCAGCAGCAAGCTTGGCTTCTTGAAAGCCCTATGCCCTCTAAACAGGGTATTTATCCTGGGAAGTTCCCCAAGGTTGGTCCTTGCACAGCATCCGTCTATGAAAGAGTTTCCACTGGGCCACAGTGAAATAAGAAAAAGAAGGACAAGGTTCTGAGTTTTTCATGAAATCCTGTTTATTTAATATCAAGGCCTGCTCTTGACTCTGAGCTCATGCCTACACATCTATTTTTTTCCTGCCCATCTTTTTTTTATAAGTATGTTTTTTTAGTTATGAAATGATGGGGATAGAAGATGGTGGTCCTGGCAAATTGGTTAGTCCCTAAAGTGAACCCTCAAGTCTGGGGCCCATGGTTCTCAGCACAGAGGGGTGACTAGGCAGGAGGAAACTTACTTGACAAGCAGGCCTTCTCAAGTTCTTTAATTCGTGCACGAAGCTCAGATAAAGCCTTTTTCTGACACTGAATGACATCCTCATGTCGGGACGCTTTGCACTTGGCCCCTAGATCACTGAAGGACTGCTCCTGTGGCCAGAATGGTGAGGACAGCAGCTTTATCAGTGATCACAACCTCCCTCTCTTGTATTTGAAGAAACATGAACAAATCATGGATTAGCAGAAACCCTGTCACTTACTCAGTACCTTGGAAAATATTATTACAGGGCTTCAGCAGAGAAGGAATTTCAAAATTTCATTTTGAATACAAAGTCACATCTAGGAAGATTTCCAACTTTCCTACCGACTTAGCATCACTGTAAATAAGAGATCCCCCCTGTGTTCCCTCCCCACGTTTTCTTTCTCTTGTTCTTCTAATGCTCTTCTAAGCTGGGGTTTCCACTTGTTGTCATTCTGGTCTCATCTCTGAACAATCACATCAGATTTGCTCCTGGAGGGGCTTTTTTTTTTTTGCCGGCACCATGCGGCATGTGGGATCTTAGTTCCCTGACCAGGGATCGAAACCGTGCCCCCTGCAGCGGAAGCACAGAGTCTTAACAACTGGACCGCCAGGGAAGTCCCTGGAGCGGCCTTTTTTTTTTTTTTTTTTTTTTTTTGCGTTACTCGGGCCTCTCACTCTTGTGGCCTCTCCCGTTGCGGAGCACAGGCTCCGGACACGCAGGCTCAGTGGCCATGGCTCACAGGCCCAGCCGCTCCGCGGCATGTGGGATCCTCCCGGACCGAGGCATGAACCCGTGTCCCCTGCATCGGCAGGCGGACTCTCAACTACTCTGCCACCAGAGAAGCCCCAGGTGGTTCTTATCGGCCAACTTGGGGTAAACCTTCTTCTAAGACTTTGTGGCTAAAAATGTAGTCTGCAGAGCTGTGCTATCGGTACCAGCTGGGAGCTGTTCAGAAATGCAGAATCCCAGGCTCCCCCCACCCAAGACCTGCTGAGTCAGAATCTGCATTTCAACAACATCCGCATATGATCCGTGGACACCTTTGAGTTGAGAGGTGCCACTGTTAACTATCCTGTAATTGGCTGGTTTCTGGAAAAGTAAGTAGCCGTTTTGGCCATGTGTTTCCCCTGATATGCATGAAGAGAAAGACTGAAATACTATTGGTTGGTCTTGCACACACTTAGACACAAACCAGGACCCGCAGTAACGACTGGGATTTGTATCAATAAAATCAGCTGCGGTATATAAACAAAGTATCATTTCTAGACATTTCAATAACCTTGCCTCTTCAAGTTGATCTTCAAGTTGATCTCTGAGTTTTAGGATTCAAGCTTCATGTTAATTCCTCCTACATCATTCACCCTCTTTAATTAATTTAGTTCCCAACAAGGAGTTGCTGAGATTCCTCCATCTAAGTACGCGCCCTCTGTTTCTCATAGGAAAGCCCATTTCATCAGTTTCCAGTAGTAAAGAGAAGGACGGGGACCACCTTACCGATTTCTCTTCCATTAGCCGCTTGACTCTGGCTTTCAGCTTCTCCTCTTGCTGTAGCCTTTCCTCGGTCAGCTTCTCCTTCTCTGCCAGATGCTGCCGAGTTTCCTGAGAACTGTTGATCTTCATCTGAAATGAGGGGAAGGGGAACTGCAGCTGATGGGGGACAGGACTAACGCAGGAGTCATTTCCACTACCTTTGGGGGCGGGACAAAGGTTCACGAAACTTTCTTCAAAACACAGAAAAACGATGCTTAGCATAGTAACTAATAGCTAAGTAGTAGAGCATCGTGGTTAAGAGCTCAGACTCTAGATCTAGATAGAATCTCAGCTCTAGTTCTTTCTAGACACTTCTTCGTATAGAAAATAAGCGGGTGAACTAAGGCAGGCCGTCTTCCTCCTCATTCATCCCTGCCGGCCGCTTGGGTGTGGGATTCCGTGGAGAGCACAGGCCCGTGAAGGGGCTCTGCAGCACGCCTACCTGACCTACTGCCCTTTTCAAATTGGCTTTAATGAGGTTTGCTCTGTTCCTCATTTCTTGCAGTTGAAGCAATTTCCTTCTGGAATCCTCCCGAAGCTTCTCTTCAACCTGAAAGGATGATGAAACCGAGGGCTTGCTGCTAATGTGATCATCATGCCCTCTGGGGAAACTCTTCTTGGGGGGTGCTATTGGCAGTGGGGGAGTCCCTGAGGGGTAGGGACAGCTGCAGACCAGCAGCAGGGGTCACAGGCATGCACAGGGTGGAGGCAAACTCACAGGGAGTTGCCCCCTACGGAAAAGGGATGAGCTCTGCACCCGGGGCTCAACTATGTTCTACCGCACACTCCCATCCCAGCTCGGTCCCTAACAAGCCATACGACACTCGGAAAGTTATTTCACTGCTCCGTGACTCAGTGTCCTCATCTGTCAAATGGGGATGATGATACTAGTATCACTGCATAGAGTTATTGTGGGGATTCAATGTTTGGCATAGTGCTTAAGGGCTCTGTGAGTGTGTTAAGTACTGTTGTAACCTATGAAAGGTGGACGGGAATGTCCGCCGTACAGTCTCTTTCTAATAACTCGTGATGGGTACTTGGAAATGTTATGATTGGGTTTATTATCATAACTGTTTGTCATTACCACTTTGAGCACACTCACTGGTGGTAACCTCTATGGAGGCTTGCTAAAGCAATGTCTATTAAGAATTGCAGCCTGCAAACGAAGGCATTTAAAGTGGAGAAGCTTGCCTACTTTTCCCCGCTTGCTTGGGTAACAGTCAACGCACGGTAAGCTTGGGAGTGCTCCACGCTACCCTTGGCTGGCCAGTGTAGGCCTCGCAGCTGCTCAATTCTTGGATGCACCTGCTGATCCCTGGGCCCTGGCACTAACAGGAAATGAGGCAAACTCTCGTAAATAAATGGAAAGTTTTTGTGCTGAAACAAATTCACAGGCTGTTTTTTTAGGGATCTGAAGAGGGGGATCACAGGGATGTAATAAAAGACCCAGAAAAGCCCTTAAGAGCTTTCTTCTGAGTAGTGTGGTCCAGTGGAAGAGCCTCTACCCAGCTCCGTTACCTTGGAAAAGTCATCTAAACTCTCTGGGCCTTAGTTTTCTCCCAGGTCTAAACATGCTCTGACTTCTGTATCAGCAGCCTTTTTCATGTGCTGCAAAAGCCATGTCCAGCCTTGGACTCTGCCCCTGTCTGTGTTCTGCATGAACAGCCCCCGTTCTCAGCCCCAAGCCTCAGAGTCACCTTCAGTGGCCGCCCTGCTCCCTCTCTCACACTCGGTCATCTCACACTTGTCCTCCAGTCCCTCTCACATGCAAGCTGGACTGTGACAACTGGCCTCCTTGCCTCAAGTTTAGTTTCTTCCAGTACAATCTTAACGGTACTGTGAGAGTTACCCAGCTGTAAGGCAGCTCTGTCCAACAGAACTTTCTGCAATGGTACAGGTACTCTGAGCGAGGCTGTGTTGTCTAATACGGCAGCCACCAGCCACATCTGGGGATCAAGCACTCGAAATGGGGCTGGTGTGATGGAGGAACTGAATAAATAATTTTATTTAATTTTCATTAATTTCAGTGTAAAGAGTAGCATGTGGCTGTTTGCTACGCCAGGGTAACTGAAGTCAGACGAACCTGGAGTCAGACAAAACCGACTGTGCCATTGGGCTAGTTACTTTACTAGTAACTAGTAGCCTTGACTTTCTCATCTGTAAAATGGAGAGGATGATTTCTAGATCACAGTGCTGTTGTGAAGATGAAGAGATGAAATGTTCAAGGGAACACCTAGTAAGTGAGAAATTGTAACTATCATTGTCACCCTGATTACTGTCCACGAATGTCATTGCATCAGTCACTTGTTCAGAAGCCATAGTAGCTCCCCACTGCCTGTGTGGTACAGAGCCCAAGCTCCTGAAGTAAGTCAAAACACCAAGCCAGGGATTCAAGAAGCAGCTACGAACTCTGAACGAGGTAAATAAAACTGAATCCACACCTAGATAAACCATAATAAAACTGCTGGAAATCAAGGGAAAAGACAATCTTAAAAGCAACCGGAGAAAAAGACAGATTATGCAAAGGTACAACAGTTAGGCTTACAGATGACTTCTAAATAGAAATAATAGGAGCCACAAGACAATAGTGACATATCTAATGTGCTGAAAGAAAAGAATTGCCATTGTAGAATTCAATACGCAGTCAAATGTGTTTTAAGAGTGAAGGTTAAATATACATCTCCAGGCAGACACACAGGCACATGTGAGAATTTGTCATCAGCAGAGCCACAATGAGGGAAAACATTAAAGGGTATTCTTCAGACACAAGAAAAATGAACCCAGGTGGGTGATCAGAGATGCAGAAAAGACAAGCAACAGTAAGGGTAATGTGTGGATATGATACTGACTATAGAAAAACACTAATAATGTCTTGTGGGGTTTTATGTATGAAGAGGAGTTTAGAAAATGACAGCAATGGCTTATAAATCTGGAGGGGGTAAGTGAACTTAAGGTGTTTGAAACTCATTGCACTGTCAAGGAGAAGGGCATAATTATCAACTACTATTGCCTCTTGGTAAGTTAAGAATGCAGGGCTTCCCTGGTGGCGCAGTGGTTGAGAGTCCACCTGCCGATGCAGGGGACATGGGTTCGTGTTCCGGTCTGGGAGGATCCCACATTCCGCGGAGCGGCATGGCCCGTGAGCCATGGCCGCTGAGCCTGTGCGTCCGGAGCCTGTGCTCCACAACAGGAAAGGCCACAACAGTGAGAGGCCCGCGTACTGCAAAAAAAAAAAAAAAAAAAAGAATGCATATTGTAGTCTTCAGGATGACTACAAAGAGAATAGTAGAAGAGTGAAAAACTTAATTAATGTGTGATTTTGGTGAGTCAAGGATGAATGCTATTGTCTTACTATTACTAAAAGAATAGTAAAAAAGTGAAATATTTCCAAGCTAATAGAGGGGGAAAGTGGAATAAGAGAAAACCATCCACTCAGAAGGAGGCAAGAAAGGAGAGAAAGGAACATAACACAGATGGTACAACTGGTATTGAGCAAGAAGGTAGATTTAAACCCCAGTACATGAGTAATTACATAATATAAATGGACTAAAAGTCAAAGATTGTCAAACTGGATTTTGTAAAAATGATACGCTATTTAATGGCATATGTCTAAACCTTAAGACAAAAATTGACAGAGAACATATGAAAAAGATATGGTATGAAAACTCTAACCAACAGAAAGCCAGTGATGAAGCTAAATGACAAAGGAGACGTTAAGGGAGAAACACTACTAGAGACGAAAAGGGACATTTCATGATGATCTAAAGTTTTGCTCTACAGGAAGTATTAGGATTCTAAATTCATATGCACCTATTAACACAGCCTCAAAATATATAAAGCAAACATCGTTCATATTAAAAGAAGAAACACACAAATGACAAACATGTTGAGATTTTTAAAAACATTGTCAATGATGGAACAAAAAGCCAAAAAAAAATCAATATGAGAATTTAAGTTGGAACAACATCATTGGCAAACTTGGTTTAATGGATCAATTCTTTCTTAGATAATTTCACAATTAAGATCTGAAGGCAGTCTAGGGTAGTGGTTACACACAGGAGCTTTGGAGTCAGGCAGACCTGGATTCAAGTTCTGCCACAACTACTTTATGCAAGTGAACTTGGATAACTTCCTTCACCTCTGTGAGCCTCAGTTTTCCCGACTGTAAAGTGGGGTGAATACCAGTATAGACCGCATGGGGTCATTGTGAGGATGAACAGAGATGATGCAGGTGGAGTGCTTGCCCCAGAGTGGTTCCCAGGCCGACCTGTCCCTGCCATACCTTGCTCTTTTCCTGCAGCGTCATAGAGATCAGGCTCTGCTCGGTACTGCTCCTTTTCAGCTCCACCCTGAGCTTCCTCATTTCTTTTTCCATGTCATGGATTTGCTGAAAGAGTTCCAACAACAGGGAAGTCAACTTCACAACTCATTTCATCCGGTTCATTAAGGCAGAAACCTAGTCTGGGATTCGCTTAACTCCTTCCCTTGGGGGACAATTCCACATCTTTGAGGCAAAGTAGACTTTCTTTCAACGGATGCAATGAAAGGGCTGGGTGAGGGAAAATTTGAGTTTCTTTTGAAGATCAGCATGGATCCTGGATTAAACAGTACAAGATACCTATCCACTCATTAGAGTCTCTTTCCTTGGGGCACATTTTTGAGTTCAATCTAAATAAGGGCTGTTTGGAAGACACAATGGGCACAGTTTGGAAGAAAAGAACAATGACATTTTTCTTTTTTCTCATTTGAGGCAGAGAAGTGTGCTCCTGACAGAGAGAAGAACACATGTCTCCTGCCCCCATCCCAGGCACCGTCCTTCCCAACGGATGGAAAACGTATGCCTGGTGATGTGCACGAGGGTTCGGGCCGGTACAGGGGGTGAACATTTACATTGAGTGGTCATCTTTTCATTGTATTAATTTTTATGTTCACCTTCCATACAAGGCCAGTGATACATTTGCTTTTTATTTTGGTTTTATGAATTGTTGTAAAATTGAATGTATTTAAGCAAAAATACTTCAAGAAGAGTTGTGTTAATAACAGTGCTCAGGGCTGTGATAAAACTTGTGACAGTGGATCATGAAAGTCTGGGCATCACAAGTCCAGGGGTAGGGACCACGTTGAATTTCTAGCAGCATACGGTGGCCACCTCCCGTCCCTTTCCCCAGGGGAAACCTGATGAGGGGCCTTGAGCCAACTGCCCAGAAAATCTGGGGAGAGTGTGTTTTCCATGGTCTTTTCACCCATCTCTTTGAGGCCAGCAAACCAAAGAATTAGGAGACTACATTAACAGACAAACACCCAGAAAGCCCCAGAGCTTGTGCTAGCTAATGGGCCAAGGAACCCCTCCAAAACCCTCAAGGCCACAATCTAGGCTTTCAGTGGACACCTAGGGGTCAGGAGGTTCAACGCACGGTTTTGCAGAGTTTTAACTCGTTCTCTTGGGCTTCCCACTTCTCCTTCTGGGCATCTTCCTTCTGTAACTCTTCTTTCAGCACTGAGCACTGTGGAGAAAAAGGACAAGGCCACGGGGGCTTGGCTGGGGGTCCCAAGTACCTGTGTTCACGCCCAGGAGTGTTTCTTGCTGTATAACCCAATCACACCTCTGAATTCTGAGAGGCGAGACCAATTGTGTGATGGGAGCACGGGATCCTACAGTCCTTCCCAGTTCACCCCTCTCCTGAGTTCTGAGGAATAGAGCATCTAAGTTCCTCTTCAAAAGCCAGCAAACTTCACTGCAGGGGAAATCCAGCTTTGTAGAGTCTGGGTACTTAGGGTGCAGGAATTGGGATGTTTTCACGCTGTGACCGGTGAGGGTGGAGGGGGCCGAGCCAGTGAGCTGGGGTCCATCTTAGGGCTTTTGTGCAGGTTGCATCTCAAAGAAACAACTGCCCCGACTGGTGTGGAGGGGTAAACGGGGCTGTCTTGCCCGAGGGCGGCTTGGCAACAGGCATTAAGTGCATAAGGATGGATGTGCCTTCTTTTGACCCAGCAATTCCCACTTTAGGAATGTACCTTAAGGACAATGACTGGAGAAATAAGTAAATCTGTAGTTTCAAGGATGCTCTTCACAGAATTGTCAGTAACAGTGGAAGAAAAAAAAAAAAGAGGAAAAAACCCAAGTGTTGTTTACAACAGCAGACCACTTTATAACACTGGATACATCCAGGAGATAGTATGTAGCTTTTAAGATGAATGATAAGAGCGTTGATTTATTAGCACGGGAAAATAGTAAGTATTGAAAAATTTTAAAAATGTGCATAGTATAAATTAACTATAAAATGATTGATTGATTGATTTCTAGGCAATATATAGAAATAAGACTAGAAGAACATACATGAAAATATTAACACTGATTTCTCAAGGTAGCATTTCCTCTCCTCTTTTTATTTTTTCTTCTCAATGTCATCTACCTATTTTTCTAAAATTAACACACATGATGTATGTCATTAAAAAAAAGGCATCTCAAATGTTCACAAGAGCAGTACCCTTGGTGGTGACGACCTTGTGCTATTGGCCAGCACAGTCTAGAGGAGAAGGGACCTCATTCCGAGGTCAACGAGGAAGGTGAAACGGGGACATAAATCATCCAAATGCACTTCAGGAGGTAGAAGAGCCAAGCAGGTGCTGTCTTTGCAGATTCCTTCTACTTAGCACCAGCTCTGCATCCCCTTCCCGTCCCCAACACACACACACACACACACACACACACACACACCACATTAAACAGCTATAGCACATGCCTGGGAATACACTCTGCTTGGGAGAAATGAATGCAGAGGGCTTGGCCAGGCAGCCGACCTCGGGCAGAGGCAGAAGAGCACAACGAAAACCAGCCTCCCACTTCTCGGAAAACCATTTTGTCATCCCCATTTCACAAATGGGGAAATGGAGGCCAAATAATTTACAATGAAAGAAAGCTCTGGGATTGGACCCTGGTCTGTCTGATCCCAAAGCTCGTGCAGTGCCTTTCACCAGCTCCAAACTGGGTATGGTACTACGTACCAGGTATTACTTACTGTGCCTTTTCCTTGGAACCTCAAGATCTGTTCTCACCCCACCCCCATGCAGACCTAGCTATCGGGTAGCCTCTGGGAATCTCTGAGTTGCCACCTGAGATGAAAGATTTGAGGTTTTACCTTGACTCACAGAAACAGGCACATCATGCAAATACTGAGAAATCTTATCCTATAGAGTCAGGATTCTAAAGTTAGCATTGAAGGCAAGATTTGCAAATAGTCAAAGTTACATGGAAAAAGCTCTTTGCTTGCCTACCACGTTCATCTTCCCTAGAGACATTCTACACACTAAAGTCTAAGGAAGAAATGAGAGTCTGCGTGTTTGCATCTGGATCTTCAAACGTTCTGCTTTGAAGACACTTATGAGAACCAGTGGTGCTGGGACCATAATGCAGCCGTGTGGTCATCCTTGCTCACAGAGAGATCGTATTCTGTTTAATGTTAAACTTTGTACTGGCAGTATATGCTCATAGGTGGGTTTGTTGCTGGGATTAAACAAACTCATTTATAATAGGGGTTAGAAAATGTTTGCTGGATTTGAAAATCTATTATGCTTCTTCTGAGCCACATACACACTGTCCTTTGAAAGGCTTCAGAGAAGTTGGCCACCTGCCCAGCAGCTACACTCCCTGTGTCCTTGGGCACTGGCCTCATCTCACCACCGTGTGTCATGTGACTCCACTGTGTCTGCTTTTCACAGCTACAATTTGCTGATGACCCGACACTCACTCTGGAGCTGAGGGCTTCGAGCTGGTGATCCTTTCCTTTGTTCTCACTTTTCAGTTGATTCACCTCCTGTTGTAGTTGTTGAACTTGACCATCCTTTACTAACACGTCTCTTTGCAAAGATGACACCATCTCTGTAAAAGAACCAAACCAAACCAAAACAAAAGACTCATGGAGGTCAAAGAGGCAGGAAGGATTATTGGCAACACCATGGCTGTCAGCCAACATTTGGACAAGACTTTCCAAGCCCGGGCCACCACCGGTGCCCTCCTAGGACTGGGGAGGCTTTTTCCAAGGGTCCCAGAGCAGGAATGGGAATGAGAGCAAAGTCCACAGAACAGGGTTTCAGGCTTCAGTGAGAATGAGGGGCAGTCAGCACCAGCGAGAGGAGAAGCCTTTGGGGGCCCCTTGTGGGCACAGGCCGGGCAAACCTGGGAGGAGAGGCCACACCATGGACCTGGGGAACAAAGGCCCAGCACAGGGAAGGTCCAGGAATTCTTCTCCAGAGGCCAGGAGACGGGCGTGTGGCAGAGGGCACTGCTGGACACTATTGATGGGGTGGTTGGTTTCACAGTCCTCTGAGTTTGGACCCCTCTCTACCACTTATTAGCTTGGTGGTCTTAGACAAGCTATTTCACCTCCCACTGTCTGTCCCACACAGAGTTATTGTAAGGGTCAAATGATGTGGCATGTCCCAAGAACACAAAGTGGCTAAATTATGTTTGTTACAGGGAGCCTATTATTTTTCTCGGCAGCCAGCTTCCAAAATGGACCCAATGATCCCTACCACCTAGAATTCATGCCTTGTGTAGCCCCTCCCACCCTGAATAGGGCTGCCATGGGTAACCAATATGATACTGTGGAAATGACGGACTGTTTCCTCTCAGGCCGGGTCATAAAAGACAGTGGCCTCCCCTTTGCTCTCTCTCGAATCACTCACTCTGGGGGAAGCCAACTGCTGTGTTGAGGAAACTCAAGCAGCCCTAGAGAGAAGCATGTGTGCTCAGGGACTAAGGCCTCCAGCCAATAGCCACATGAGCAGCCATTCTGAAGGGGGATCCTCCGGCTCCCCACGAGGCTTTAGATGACATGACTTATGCCCCAGCCGACATCTTGACTGCAACTCATGAGAACTAAGTCACCCCCCTCTCAAATCCCTGAACTACAGATACTGGGTGAGATAATCAATATTAGTTGGGGATTTATCCATTACATTTTGGGGTAACTTTTTATGCAGCAATAGATAACTACTCCATTACTGTAGTATCATTTTTTTAAACATCTTTATTGGAGTATAATTGCTTTACAATGGTGTGTTAGTTTCTGCTTTATAACCAAGTGAATCAGTTATGCATATACATATCTCCCCATATCTCTTCCCTCTTGCATTGTAGTATCATTTTGAATAAAAGTGGGAAGAAGGGTGCATAAATGCATTGGTATTGGGTTATCTCATACGGTTCTTTTCTTGAAAGAACATCAGGCCCAGTTTTAGTGGTAGGTTTCAATCAAGAATGTCTATGAAATAAAGCACAAAATGCTCCAGAATTTCATTTTAAAAATGAGCTTTGCCTCCAGGACACAGTTCAGTTACTTGGAAATCCCTCTGGGGCTTGCCACACTTTGAGTGGGTCCAGCCCATCTCAAGCATTATCCCAACCCAGGTCTGTCCGATTCCCTGATCGGAGAAGGTGGGATCTGAGACAGGCTTGATGCTTGGATGAGGTTTCACTGGCTGACATACGGGAGGAAGGTGAGGACCAGCGAGTTCACCCTTACATTGCTGGTGCCCAGAACAGCACCTAGCCTGGGGGAGGTGCTCAGAAAATATCTGAGGACATCCCAAGTGAGGGAGGAGCATAAGCAGAGACCTGGGGGCAGCAGTGGGTGGGGCTAGGTGTGATTAAGTTGCAGAGTGAGGCAGAAGAAAAGCACAGATTCATACAGAGATGGGGATTCACGTGCGACTCAGTGCTGTGCCTGGCTTCTACAGCTGTGGGCATGTTTCCTGCTACGCGCTGGCTGCCTTCAGAGTGATGTGCCCCTCCGAGGCTCACTGCCTCCTCCCTGTCACCTGCTTCTCTCCCTCCCCTCGTCTGTGAGTGGTCCCTCCTCTTCAGGTCTCTAGACATGTCAGTTTCGGCTTAAAAAACTCCACTGGATTCCCAAGACCCTTGGAATAATAACCCAGACCACCCGACCCTGCCCAGCCCCACGATCCCCTGTTCACTCCACGCAGCCTCGCTTACCCTTGGCTTGTCCTTGCCCACCTGAAACAGGTCCTCTCTAAAAGAAGGACATAGCCATGGAGGATACAGCATAAACTGGTTAGAATCGGCTAGGTCCAAGGGGGTGTAAGATTCGAATTCCAGGGGGAACTGGAGCCTCATTACAGGCTCATTGTAATACATTAGCAAAATGACACACGCACCAGCACCAGGACAGTTCCAAGGCTGACCATAAAGGTCAAAAAGTGGGTGGTGGGCTTCCCTGGTGGCGCGGTGGTTGAGATTCCGCCTGCCGATGCAGGGGACATGGGTTCGTGCCCCGGTCCGGGAAGATCCCACATGCCGTGGAGCAGATGGGCCCGTGAGCCATGGCCGCTGAGCCTGCGCATCCGGAGCCTGTGCTCCGCAACGGGAGAGGCCACAACAGCGAGAGGCCCACATACAGAAAAAAAAAAAAAGTGGGTGGTGGCCCAATGCCTGGAAATCCCCGCTCCTTCCCCAAAATATTAGAGTTGTCCCAATCCTCCCACTCATTAGCCTATAAAATTACCCAGCCCATAAAAACTAACCGCCCCATATTTGGGGGCCTCTAGCCTTCTGAGATGGCCCACACTCTGTCTGTGGAGTGTGTTTCTCTCTAAAGAAATCCACTTCTTACTTTGTCTCTCCCTGAATTCTTTCTGCGATGAGACATAAAGAACCTGAGCTTTATTAAGTCCCGAGACCAGATTCGTGATCTCGATTAAAAGATAGTGGGTTCTGACTGGGTTCGAGTCCCAGCCCACGGGTTCAAGTCCCACCTGAGTTCCATGGTTGCACACCCACTAAGCTGGTCCCCCTTGGCCTCCCCGCCTTGAAGCACTGGCCACCACGACACACAGTTTATTTTCTCCACAGCACCACTGCTCTCTGAAGTGGGCTTGTTTATTCATCCGTTTACTTTTATTGTCTGTCACCCCCTCCCGAATCTGTGAGTACAGGAATCTGACTGTCTTGCTTGGCTCTCCCTCCCCGGAGCCTGGAACGGGGCCTGACACCTTGAAGGAGCTCAAGAAACATGTTGAAGCAATGAAGGAATCCAGGGAATCAAAGCTCAGCTACAGCTGTGCGTTGGCTGCCCCTCTCCCAACCCAAGCCCTTTATCAGGGAACCACCTCTGATCAAATTAGAAAATGGTTTCCCTTGGGCCCAAGTGCACTCGGCTGAAATGGGTGAGACAATGGGTGCCTTAAAGGAGTGACCCCATTTTGTCCACGCTCTAGTTTGCACTCAGGCTGCTTTGTGGAACCACCCAAGCCACAAGGCGACCTGTGTTCTCCCTGGTGGGGCCAGTGCTCAGGAGACCTTGTAGCCAAGAGATACCATTCTCTCAAATATTTACCAGGCCCTGCCCTCGGAACTGGGTGGCAACAAACCTCCACTGAGGGAGAACTCTAATGCACCGACATGGGTGATCCCTGAGGCTGCACCCAGGTCACGGGCACAGGTGTGCTGGTTGACTGGTGATGTCTGCAGGGGGAGGGCAGAAGCTCTGGGGCCTGAATGCAGAAGGGCCTCACCTGACGTGATGGCGGCCTCCCTCCTTAAGTTCTCGGCCTCGTGCTTCAGGGAGTTGATTTCCAGGGTCTGGCTCAGCACCTGGTTGTAGCCTTGCTGTAGGGCACTGATCTGTGGAAGGAGGCAACACACAGTCAGAGGGGGCCAGCCAGTCATGCAGGACACGCCGGTACTTCTCCAACGTTGGGCAAAGAGTCGGGCTGATCTTGGATCGGGGTGTTGGGGAAACCAAGGTTTTCAGTTGTCACTAGTGGAAGGGGCAGGAGGGGCCTGTTCCTTCAGTGACCACCATGACATCAGTCCTCAAGACACGAACCTTATCTTTGTGGCCACCCAGGGGCTCCGGTGCTGCTGTCTTCCTATGACCTGTGGGTTTTCAGCCATAAATAGACCAGCTGTTGGTTCCAGATCATCCAGCACTGACTGGATGCACAGCCAAGTTCAAGAGCCGGGAGCAGGTTATGAAATGAATTCCCTCTAATGAGAATAGAGGGTAGTTTATACCTCACAGAACACTCCAGAATTTACAAAGCCCATTCACACATGCTACCCTGATACTAGTCACAGCGTTGCTGAAGGCTGACGTTCCCATTAATGTGCCCATTTTGCAAGGGAGCCAGGTTGAGACTCAGAGAGGCGAGGCCCCCTGCTCGGGATCACGCGGCTGGTCAGACGTGGAGTCTGATTCAAACCCAGTCTTTAGTTGCCTGGTTCCTCCTTCCCAGGTGGCTTTAGGAATGAGCGTGAGAAGTTGGAGGCTGTAAAGCATGGCATGGACTCGGGAGCCGGACTGTGGCCTTCAAGTCCTGTCTCTGCCAGTTAACGGGCTTTGTGAACACAAGGAGGATACCATATTCTGTTTCCTTTTGTTCAGTCTGTACGTGGGGTGATGGTAGTCCCAACCTGATAGCATTGTTAGAAGTATTTTAATAAGTTAACATGTGTACAAGTGCTCAGATCAAGCCTGGCACACGGCACCGGGGGATGAGCTATGACGGTCCTCTCCTCTGACTACCCACGGGGTGTTTTTTTTCTTTTGTTTTGGGTTTATTTTGGGGTTTTTTTGCGGTATGTGGGCCTCTCACTGTTGTGGCCTCTCCCATTGTGGAGCACAGGCTCCGGTCGCGCAGGC